>NC_134687.1:403230868-403587743 GCF_050947455.1 Rhinoderma darwinii
CTACCCAAGTCAAACAGGAAGTATCAATTCCCTAAAAGCTTCCGAGTGTTGGAACTCAACCCAAGCCTCCCAGGCATAGACAAACTTTTCCCTTAGGTCAGAAGTGTGTGTTATGAGGTCTTCCATTCTATAAAGGTGTGAAACCTCTGTGTACCACTCCTCCAGAGTAGGAGGTTCCAAGCCCTTCCATCATCTTGGAATGAAAATTTTTGCCGCCTGGAGGAGGAAACCTGCCAAGGACCTTTTGTATTTAGAGAAACCTGTAGGTATCATAAAAAGACGTAGGACCTTTGGCGTATTTGGTATAGAGATACCAGTTATTTTGGTGAGTAACAAAAGAACCCTAGTCCAGAAGCTCTTTATTGGGGTTCGGGTTTTGATAAGTGGGATATAGTTCTGTGATTTCCAGGCTCTAAGGGCATTGGCCAACATTCGTCCACTTTTGTTTCCATATTGATAAAATTTACTGCGACACACTTGTAACAGATGTTTATGAGCCTGCTCCAGCATTTGTCGAGCATCTTGCCGGGCAACCAAAAGTTCTCGAAGTGTTGAATGAGATACTGCATTTTTGTGAGCCAATTCTAAAAACCTATTTTACGTAGGACTTGCGAAAGTGCACGGGCTCATTCTCGCTTTATGCGAGAGCCAGGTTTGATGAGGGTACGTCGAAGCACACATTTTAAAGTTTCACATTTGATGGGGGATGAGGTGGAGTCATCACTATGATCTGTAATAAAGTGTCCAATCGAATTGACCACATCCTTTGCACAAACATTATCCAGCGACAGAGATTCATTCAATTTCCATGACCACACTGGCCTGGACATGGAAGGAGTGAGGGAGCAGAATATTGGAGCATGGTCTGACCACAAAATTTTACCAATATCGGTGGCAGGTGACCACGAGAGCGCTTCATGTTGCACTAGGATGTAGTCGATGTGACTGTAAGAATCATGGGGGGCCGAATAGAATGTATAATCTTTGCAAGACAGATGGGTGAGTCGCCAAACATCACACAGCCGTAACTTTTGAAAAGCCCTTCTTACAGATTTAATGGCCGAGTAGGAGAGTGTGGCACGCCCCGTGGAATTATCTAGTGTGGGGTCCAGGATTATATTGAGATCTCCACATAGGAGAACAGTTCCCTTGATCTGTGGAGAGATCTGATTAACTAAGCCCGTAAGAAATTGTGCCAGGTCTTGGTTAGGGGCATAGACATTGACAATAGTGAAAATCCTATCTTCTATTTTAAGGACGAGAATGAGATACCTGGCCTCTGGATCCACGCCTCTGGATTCCAGAACTTGGTGTGGGAGGGATTTATGAATTATAATGGCCACCCCCTTGCATTAGGAAGAGGGGTTGTTACTGAAGTGCCAATGAGTGTAATATCTGTTTTTAAGTGACGAAAGATGTTTGTCGCTAAAAGTGAGTTTCCTGCAAACAGGCTATATGTCCTTGTGTTTGTGCAGCAATCGGAGTACATGAGATCCCTTCTCCAGGGTGTTCAGCCCCTTCACGTTGAAGGAGGCCAACTTGAGTGTCGCCATATGATCAAGGCCCCATGAGGTCCAGTCTGTTCAACTGCGAACTGCCATATAATACCGTAGGTAATTCGGAAATGCTGTGAGGGAAATGCAACAAAGGAACATTAAGATAGAACAACAAAAAAGATAGAAGGAATCCCACTGTCAAGTACTGACTACACAAAAGCATATTCAGCCAACTTGGGGGAATGCCCCCAAACTACCCCCTGTCTACCTACGTGGGGGAAATGGCAGACGTACATGGAGAGTTACTCGGCTCCTATTTACAGTGATTACCTACATATAGGCACAGTAAGCAGGCCTGAACTACTAACCATTGTAAGAATAACAAAGTCTAATTAAGTATGTGGGGACATAATAATTTCAAATAAGTCCCAGCCAAGCATGATCATAGGGTCATCGCAGGGAAGGTAAATACCGGGCACCCTACCTGGGGTGATGTGGGCAATGTTGCAGACCCTGTTTGTCCCAAGATGTTAGTGGAGTGGCAGTCCGGTGTCTGGCCACGTGGTCCCGGAGTGGTCCGCAGTTGCAGGCCAGAGTGGAACGCAGGGTTACCCAGCTGTATTTGCATGGCAAGCAGCGGCTCGGAAGGTGGTGCTGGGGAGTCCCAGGGAGTCCCTGAATGGCGGCTGATTCAGTGTGGGAAGATGGTGCCGTTTCCGGTCTAGGGTGCGGGGTGTAAGATCCACTGCGGGCAACCGACTTCGCTGTCCTAACAGGAACAGAGAGCGTGGCTCGAGGCCTCACCAGGGTCATCTGTTAGCTCCGCCAGTGCCCGACTCCGTCGGCCATCCTGAGGTGAGTATGGGGCTGAGGATTCCTGTGTCCCCTGCCGATGAAAGTACGTTTGTATGTCACCGGGTGCAGTCTGAGGTGACTAGGGTCTTGACTTGATTTTTCTAGTTCGTCCCATGGTGAATTAAGGTAGTTACAAGCCCGTTATTGTGCTGGATGCCGGAGGAGCTCAGAGACGTGCGTCATCACTCATGCTTGGCTGGCCACGCCCTCAGAAAAGGAAAAATTTTGAGCTAAAGCTACGTCTTATTGAAGAAAAATGATTTTTTTTATTTTTACTTCCCAATTCTAATAAAATCTATGAAACACCTGTGGGGTCACAATGTTTACTACACCCCTAGATGAATTCCTCAAGGGGTATAGTTTTGTAAATGGAGTCACTTTTGGGTAGTTTCCACTGTACTGGTACCTTAGGGGCTTTGCACAAGAGGCATGGTGCCAAGAAACCAATCATGCTAAATCTGTTCTCCAAAAGCCAAATGGTGCTCCTTCTCTTCTGAGCCCTGCCGTGTTCCCAAACAGCAGTTTATGCCCTCATATGAGGTATTTCTGTAATCCAAAGAAGTTGCTTTACAAGTGCTAGGGGCCTTTTTCTTCTTTATTCCTTGTGGACATTAGTTGTTTTTTTTAGCTAAAACTACATCTTATTGGAAAAAATTAAAACTTTTCATTTTCACATCCAAATTCTAATAAAATTTAAGAAACAGCTGTGGGGTCAAAATGCTCACTACACCCCTGGATGAATTCTTTGTGGGGTGTCGTTTCCGAAACAGGGTATTTTTTGGGGCGTTTCCCTTGTTTTGGCACCACAAGACCTCTTCAAACCTGACAGTGCCTAAAATGTTTTCTAATAAAAAGAAGGCCCTAAAATTTTCTAGGTGCTCCTTTGCTTCTGAGGCCTGTGCTTCAGTCCATTAGCACACTAAGGCCCCCTTGTGGGATATTTCTAAAAACTGCAGAATCTGGGCAATAAATATTGAGTTACGATTCTCTGGCAAAACCTTCTGTGTTACAGATTTTTTTTTATTAAATATGAATTTCTGCAAAAAAAAATACTTTGCTTTAAAGAGGCTCTGTCACCACATTATAAGTTCCCTATATCCTGCATAATGTGATCGGCGCTGTAATGTAGATAACAGCAGTGTTTTTTATTTAGAAAAACGATCAATTTTGACCAAGTTAAGACCTATTTTAGATTTATGCTAATGACTTTCTTAATGGACAACTGGCCGTTTTTTTACCTTTTGACCAAGTGGGCGTTGTGAAGAGAAGTGTATGACGCTGACCAGTCAGCTTCATACACTTCTCTCCATTCATGTACTCAGCACAGCCTGATCTTGCGAGATCATGATGTGCTGTCACATACACCCACATAAACTTTACTGAATTGTCCTGAGAGTGAATAGACATCACCTCCAGGCAGGACGCGATGTCTATTCACAATCCCGACACTTCGGTAACGTTTGTGTTGGACGTAATGACAGCATGCGTGATCTCGCGTGATCTGTCTATTCACTCTCAAGAAACTTCAGTACAGTTAATGTGGGTGTATATGACCGCACATCATGATCTCGCAAGATCAAGCTGTGCTGAGTACATGGATGGAGAGAAGTGTATGACGCTGATTGGTCACTGATTGGTCAGCGTCATACACTTCTCTCCACAACGCCCACTTGTTCAAAAGGTAAAAACATGTCCAGTTGTCAATTAAGAAAGTCATTAGGATAAATCTAAAATAGGTCATAACTTGGTCAAAAATGATTGTTTTTCTAAATAAAAACCACTGCTGTTATCTACATTACAGCGCCGATCACATTATGTAGGAGGCACTTATAATGTGGTGACAGAGCCTCTCTAATTCTTGTGAAACGCTTAAAGGGTTAAGAAACTTTCTAATGCTGTTTTGAATACTTTGAGGGGTGCCGTTTTTAAAATGGGGTGGTTTATGGGGATTTGTATTGTATAGGCCCCTCAAAGCCACTTCACAACTCAACTGGTCACTGTAAAAATAGTATTTTTAAAATTTTCTTGAAAATGTGAGACATTTCTGCTAAAGTTCTAAGCCTTGTAACTTCCTAGAAAAATGAAAGGATGTTAAAAAAACGATGCCAATCTAAAGTAGACATATGGGAAATGTTAAATACATGAAGACTAATTTTCAAACCGTGTTGTTTACTGATGAGTGCCGTGCAACCCTGGATGGTCCAGATGGATGGAGTAGTGGATGGTTGGTGAATGGCCACCATGTCCCAACAAGGCTGCGACATCAGCAAGGAGGTGGCGGAGTCATGTTTTGGGCTGGAATCATGGGGAGAGAGCTGGTAGGCCCCATTAGGGTCCCTGACGGTGTGTAAATGACCTCTGCAAAGTACGTAGAGTTTATGACTGACCACTTTCTTCCGTGGTACAAAAAGAACCGTGCCTTCCGTAGCAAAATTATCTTCATGCATGACAATGCACCATCTCATGCTGCAAAGAATACCTCTGTGTCATTGGCTGCTATGGGCATAAAAGGAGAGAAACTGTAACGGCTGCCGCGCCGTTCCCCGCCGTTCCCACGGCCTCCGCTCTGGTTCCGGCACCCTCCCTCATCAGCTGCTCGTCCCGAGCTCCACTTACCCGGTCCGGACACTGTGCTGGCCCTGGACGGCGTCAGGTGAGTGCAGCCATCTCCTCCTTCCGCGGTCGGCCTCCCCGATGTGCGGCTGCTGTCACTAGAGGGCGCGCACGCTGACTCGTCCTGCCTCAAAGGGCCAGCGCGTGCCTTAATTCCCTGAACTTCCTATTTATGGTTCCTCCTCCCTACCATCCCTGCTTGTTCAACCAAGTTCCCCGTGAGTTCCCTGTGCCCTAGTTTCCCTGTTTCCGTTAGTTCTGCCTCTGTCTGGATTTCCCGTTACTGACCTCTGCTTGAACTTGACTATCCTTGTCTGCCGCCTGCCTTGACCTATTGTTGCCATACCCGTTACGACGTCTGCCGCCTGCCTTGACCTATTGCTGCCATACCCGTTACGCCGCCTGCCGCCTGTCCTGACTTCCGCCTATCCATCAGACCGCCTCTACCCGCTGTGCCAAGCGTTGCCTGGGTTCCTAGCACCATCTCCCAGACGACAACGAGGATCCACAAACAAACCGGTGAGAACCGTTATAGAAACTCATGGTGTGGCCCCCATGTTCCCCTGACCTCAACCCTATTGAGAACCTTTGGAGCATCCTCAAGCAAAATATCTATGAGGGTGGGAGGCAGTTCACATCAAAACAGAAGCTCTGGGAGGTTATTCTGACGTCCTGCAAAGATATTCAAGCAGAAACTGTCCAAATACTCACAAATTCAATGGATGCAAGAATTGTGAAGGTGATATCAAAGAAGGGGTCCTATGTTAACATGTAACTTGGCCTGCTAAGTTGTTTTTTTTGATTGAAAGAGCTTTTGATTTCTGTAAATATGCTTCCTGATGCTGCAAATTCAACAAATTACCATTTTAGTTCTCTTTACAACCTTTAAAATGTTTTGATCTCTGTTGTGCATAACAATTTGAAACAGTGCATTTTGAGTTTTTTACTTCTAAAAAAAAATCTGTTATCATTAGGAGATTTGTTCAATAAAATTCGCATTATACTCCAACGGTTGATGGCTTGAAGATTATACTGACTGTCATTTGCATCGACTATTTAGGAAAATCAGCGAAAAATAACATTTGCATAATAATTTGGAATGCAGTGTATGTTAGTCTATGGGGCAGTGCAGACTGTCAGTGATTTTTGCGCAGCGTGAGTCCGCTGCGTTAAACTCACAACATGTCCTATATTTGTGCGTTGTTCGCGCATTACGCACCCATTGAAGTCAATGGGTGCGTGAAAATCACACGCAGCACACGGAAGCACTTCCATGTGACGCGCGTGATTCGCGCAACAGCAGTTAAAATTATGTGCTTTTCTGTTTACAAACATACAGAGTGTCATAAAGATGGCGGCTGCGCGAAAATCACGCAGCCACGCATTGTACGGTGATGACACACAGAGCTGTTAAGTGCCTTTTGCGCGTGCAAAACACCGCATTTTTTTCGCGCGCAAAACGCACACGCTCGTGTGAATCCGGCCTTACAAGTAGATACATTTAAATTTAGAAAAATGCACATTTTTGCAATTTTTAGGTACATTTTGTATCGACCAAATTATACTAGTAACTTAAAGTATAATGTGTCACGAGAAAAAAAAATCGCAGAATCGCTTGGATAGGTAAAAGCATTCCAAAGTTATTACCGCATAAAGTGACACGTCAGATTTGAAAAATAAGGCTCTATCAGAAAGGTCAAAAGTGGCTGCAGCGGGAAGGGGTTAAACACCATTTTTTCCCCCAATGAATTTACATCAAACAGCTGGCCTAAATACATTGATAAATCTACCTCATGCAGCTCTAATTCCCCTGCTTTTTTTCCCCCCACAGTACATGATAAAACTAGCTGCCTGCAGCCACCACTAGGGGGAGTTCAGTACATATGAATTTAAACAGCTACCATTTAAAGAGGCTCTGTCCCCAGTTTGGAGGTGCCCTATCTCCTACCTAATCTGATAGCCACTGTAATATATATAACCGGTATTTTTATTTTTTATTTTAAAACGTTTATTTTTTCGTTTTATCCTAATCTCTAATAAATGCCCAACTGGGCGTTTTTTTAAACTTTTGAGCAAGTGGGCATTGTAAAGGGAAGTGTATGACACTGACCAATCAGAGTCATACACTTCTCTTCATTCATGTTCAGCTGTACTCATCTCACGAGATCATGCTATGCTGTTACTTACTCCCACATTAACTTTACCGGAGTGTCGGGAGAATGAAAAGACATCGCCTGGCTAGAGGCGATGTCTTTTCATTCTCCCTACACACCGGTAAAGTTACTGTGTGAGTGACAGCACAGCGTGATCTTGTGAGATCATGCTGTGCTGTGAGTACAGCTTAACATGAATGAAGAGAAGTGTATGACACTGATTTACAACGCCCACTTGCTCAAAAGTAAAAAAACGCCCAGTTGGTTATTTACAAGGAATTAGCATAAAACGAAAAAGAGTCATAACTCCGTCAAAAATAAATATTACAAAAAAAAAATAAAAAAATGTTATCTACATTACAGCGACTATCAGATTAGGTAGGATATAGGGCACTTATAAACTGGGGACAGAACCTCTTTAAAGAGGCTCTGTCACCAGATTTTGCAACCCCTATCTGCTATTGCAGCAGATAGGCGCTGCAATGTAGATTACAGTAACGTTTTTATTTTTTAAAAACTAGCATTTTTGGCCAAGTTATGACCATTTTTGTAGTTATGCAAATGAGGCTTGCAAAAGTCCAAGTGGGTGTGTATAAAAGTAAAAGTCCAAGTGGGCGTGTATTATGTGCGTACATCGGGGCGTTTTTAATACTTTTACTAGCTGGGCGCTCTGATGAGAAGTATCATCCACTTCTCTTCAGAACGCCCAGCTTCTGGCAGTGCAGACACAGCGTGTTCTCGAGAGATCACGCTGTGTCGTCACTCACAGGTCCTGCATCGTGTCAGACGAGCGAGGACACCGGCACCAGAGGCTTCAGTTGATTCTGCAGCAGCATCGGCGTTAGCAGGTAAGTCGATGTAGCTACTTACCTGCAAACGCTGATGCTGCTGCAGAATCAACTGTAACCTGTAATTAGCCCATGAGTGCCCTGGACTATAAGAGGGGCCCAGCCCCTTGCTTCGATGCCTGAGCGTTGTTTGTCGTATCCTAGTTTGTCTAAGCAAATGGTCTCCTAGTGTTTACCAGTTCCCAGTGTTCCCTGTTCCTGTATCACGTTCTATCCTGGTCAAGTGCCGTGCTGTGCTGTAGTCGTGCTGTGCTGTATTCCACGCCTGTCTTGCTACTCCACGCCTGACGTCTACCCGCTGCCTAGTCCTAGCCGAGCCTGCCTTGCTACTGTCCGAGCTGCCACAGGTACCCTATACGAACTATAGACTGTGACCTGCGCCCTGTTGGCCAGCTGCCATACCGCCAAAGCGGTACAGTCCAGTGGGTCCACGAACCCTACGTGACACAGGCTAGATGGGCTTTGTTCTTTTCCAAGTTTGACTTTATTGTAAGCTACAGACCCGGGTCTAAAAATATTAGGGACGACAAATTATCTCGAAGTTTCTGTTCCTCACAGGTCCGCGACATTCATCCTGAACCTATGTTATCTAAGGGGATAGTGGTTTCTGCAATTTCACCTGATCTTGCAACTGAGATTAAAGAATGTCAGCAACTCGCTCCGCAAACCATTCCTGCTGGGAAGTTGTTTGTACCTCCTTATAGGCATTATCTAGGGCAGGGGTGGGTAATGTCCGGCCCGCGGGCCTTATAAGGCCTGCGGGATCATTTGTCCGGGCCCGACTTCACTCTGACTGCCGCCGTGATTCCGCCCTACTCACTCACATTTATGTATTATTTGTATGGCGTCGGCAGCGGCGGTCTGAGTGAGGTCGTTGCTTGCCATCCCAATAGTGGATCAGTCCGGTCACCTGACCTGAGTCAGTGATGTGAGGTCAGGTGACCGGACTGGTCCACTCCCGTGCCAAAAGTGGCATAGCTATAGGGGTCAATGAAGGAGACTTGCTCCAGCATTCACTGTGCCGCGAGCGGCTCGGCGCAGGCAGGCGCGATGTAGTGATGTCATCGCGCCTATCTGCGCTGAGTCACTCACAGCACTGTACAGAGGAGGAGAAGGATCCTCCACCCGTCGTGGGAACGGGGATAGGTAAGTAATTATGTTATTATTTTTCTATTAGGTACATACCTATGGGGGCATTATACTGGGTATGGGAGGGGTGGCTCATATGGTAGCTGGTGAGAGGGCATTATACTGGGTATGGGACAGCTAAGGGAGCATTATACTGTAAGGGACAGCTATGGGTGGCATTATACTATATGGTGCAGCTTTGGGGGGCATTATACTGTGTGGGGCATTATACTGTATAGGACAGCTATGGAGGGCATTATACTGGGTATGGGAGTGTGGCTCAAATGGTAGCTGCTGAGGGGGCATTATACTGGTTATGGGACAGCTAAGGGGGCATTATACTGTATGGGACAGCTATGGTGGACATTATACTGTATGGACAGCTATGGGGGGCATTATACTGTATGGGGCAGCTATGTGGGACATTATACTGCGTGGGGTGCATTATACTGTATGGGACAGCTATGGAGGGCATTATACTGTATGGGGCAGCTATGGGGAGCATTATATTGCCTGGGGGCATTATACTGTATGGGACAGCTATGGAGGGCATTATACAGTATGAGGCAGCTATGGGGGGCAAAATACTGTATGGGGCATTATACTGTATGGGGCAGCTATGGGGGCATTATACTGTATGGGGCATTATACTGTATGGGGCAGCTATTGGGGGCATTATACTGTATAGGGGCATTATACTGTATGGGGGCATTATATTGTATGGGGGGCATTATACTGTATGGTGCAGCTATGGGGCATTATACTGTATGTGGCAGCTATGGGGGCATTATACTGTCTGTGGGGCAGCTATGGGGGGCCATTATTAAGTTGTTAATTTTGTACGGCCCGCTTTATGATGTTATAAATATCCAAATGGCCCATGGCAGAAAAAAGGTTCCCCACCCCTGATCTAGGGGTAGTGTGTGGCATTATCTACACAGGGCACTGTGGCATTATCTACAGGTGGGTGTGTGGCAGTAGCTACAGAGGGCACTGTGGAAGTATCTACAGAGAGCACTGTGGCATTATCTAAGGGGGTGTGGCATTACCTCCACAGAGAACTGTGGCATTATCTACAGACGGCACTGTGGCATTTTCTATTGGTGGGTGTGTGGCAGTAGCTACAGAGATCACTGTGGCATTATCTACAGAGTGCACTGTGGCATTTTCTACAGTGGGCACTGTGGCATTATCTACTGGTGGATGCGTGGCAGTATCTACAGAGAGCACTGTGGCATTATCTACAGAGGGCACTGTGGCATTATCTACGTAGGGCACTGTGGCATTATCTACTGAGGGCACTGTGGCATCTACAGAGGGCACTGTGTCATTATCTACAGGTGGGTGGGTGGCAGTATCTACAGAGGGCACAGTGGAAGTATCTAAAGAAGTCACTGTAGCATTATCTACTCAGGGCACTGCGGCACTATCTACTCAGGGCACTGTGACACTATCTACAGAGGGCATTGTGGCATTATCTACAGAGGGCACTGTGGAATTATCTACTGGTGGATGCGTGGCAGTATCTACAGAGAGCACTGTGGTATTATCTACAGAGGGCACTGTGGCATTATCTACGTAGGGCACTGGGACATTATCTACTGAGGGCACTGTGGCATCTACAGAGGGCACTGTGGCATTATCTACGGGTGGGTGGGTGGCAGTATCTACAGAGGGCACAGTGGAAATATCTAAAGAAGGCACTGTAGCATTATCTACTCCGGGCACTGTGGCACTATCTACAGAGGGCACGGTGCCACTATCTACAGAGGGCACTGTGGCATTATCTACAGAGGGCACTGTGGCACTATCTAAAAAGGTGCTGCCCAATCTTGACATTCGTGTGTCTGCCAAACGTTGCCAACTGAGCCGCCAGACTGCATTTAGCAACACTTAAACTGGAAAACTCGATTGTTTTAATAAGCACATGGAGTAAAACTCAAAAGTTTAAACCGAACGGTATTATTATAGTAATGTAGTATTATAGTAATGTAGTATTATTATAGTAATGTAGTGTTATTATAGTAATGTAGAATTGTTATAGCAATGTAGTATTACTATAGTTATGTAGTATTTTTATAGTAATGTCGTATTATAGTACTGTAGTATTATAGTAATGTAGTACTGTTATAGTAATGTAGTATTGTTATAGTAATGTAGTATTATTATAGTAATGTAGTATTGTTATAGTAATGTAGTATTATTATAGTACTGTAGTATTGTTATAGTTATGTAGTATTATAGTAGTGTAGAATTATTATAGTAATATAGTATTATTATTGTACTGTAGTATTGTTATAGTTATGTAGTATTATTATTATAGTAGTGTAGTATTGTTATAGGAATGTAGTATTGTTATAGTAATGTAGTATTATTATTATTATAGTAATGTAGTATTGTTATAGTAATGTAGTATTATAGTAATATAGTATTATTATAGTAATGTAGTATTGATATAGTAATGTAGTATTATTATAGTAATGTAGTATTGTTATAAAAATGTAGTATTATAGTAATGTAGTATTGTTATAGTAATGTAGTGTTATTATAGTAATGTAGAATTGTTATAGCAATGTAGTATTACTATAGTTATGTAGTATTTTTATAGTACTGTAGTATTGTTATAGTTATGTAGTATTATAGTAGAGTAGAATTATTATAGTAATATAGTATTATTATTGTACTGTAGTATTGTTATAGTTATGTAGTATTATTATTATAGTAGTGTAGTATTGTTATAGTAATGTAGTATTGTTATAGTAATGTAGTATTATTATTATTATAGTAATGTAGTATTGTTATAGTAATGTAGTATTATAGTAATATAGTATTATTATAGTAATGTAGTATTGATATAGTAATGTAGTATTATTATAGTAATGTAGTATTGTTATAAAAATGTAGTATTATAGTAATGTAGTATTGTTATAGTAATGTAGTATTATAGTAGTGTAGTATTATTGTAGTATTGTTATAGTAGTGTAGTAGTGTTATAATAATGTAGTTTTATTATAGTAATGTAGTATTATAGTAATGTAGTATTGTTATAGTTATGTATTATTGTTATAGTAGTGTAGTAGTGTTATAGTAATGTAGTTTTATTATAGTAATGTAGTATTATAGTAATGTAGTATTATTGTAGTAATATAGTATTGTTATAGTAATGTAGTATTATTATAGTAATGTAGTAATGTTATAGTAATGTCTTATTATTATAGTACTGTAGTATTGTTATAGTTCTGTATTATTATTATTATTATTATAGTAGTGTAGTATTATTATAGTAATGTATTATTGTAGTATTGTTATAGTACTGTAGTACTGTAGTATTGTTATAGTAATGTAGCATTGTTATAGTACTGTAGTAGTATTATTATAGTAATGTAGTATTGTTATATTAATGTAGTATTATAGTATTATAGTAATGTAGTATTGTTATAGTAATGTAGTATTATAGTAGTGTAGTATTTTTATAGTAATGTAGTATTGTAGTATTGTTATAGTAATGTAGTAGTATTATTATAGTAATGTAGTATTGTTATAGTAATGTAGTATTGTTATAGTAATGTAGTATTATAGTAGTGTAGTATTATTATAGTAATGTAGTATTGTTATAGAAGTGTAGTAGTGTTATAGTAATGTAGTTTTATTATAGTAATGTAGTATTATAGTAATGTAGTATTGTTATAGTTATGTATTATTGTTATAGTAGTGTAGTAGTGTTATAGTAATGTAGTTTTATTATAGTAATGTAGTATTATAGTAATGTAGTATTATAGTAATATAGTATTGTTATAGTAATGTAGTATTATTATAGTAATGTAGTAATGTTATAGTAATGTTGTATTATTATAGTAATTTAGTATTATTATAGTAATGTAGTATTAGGCCTCATTTACACGAGCGTGTGCGTTTTGCGCGCGCAAAAAACGCTGCGTTTTGCGCGCGCAAAAGGCACTTGGCAGCTCCGTGTGTCATCCGTGTATGATGCGCGGCTGCGTGATTTTCGCGCAGCCGCCATCATATTGATGAGGCTAGTCGACGCCCGTCACTGTCCAAGGTGCTGAAAGAGTTAACTGATCGGCAGTAACTATTTCAGCACCCTCGACAGTGAATGCCGAACACAATATACACCAACCTGTGAATAAAAAAAGACTTTCATACTTACCAAGAACTTCCTGCTTCCCCCAGTCCGGGCTCCCGGCCGTTGCCTTGGTGACGCGTCCCTCTCTTGTCATCCGGCCCCACCTCCCAGGATGACGCCGCAGTCCATGAGACCGCTGCAGCCTGTGATTGGCTGCAGCCTGTGCTTGGCCTGTGATTGGCTGCAGCCTGTGCTTGGCCTGTGATTGGCTGCAGCTGTCACTTTGACTGAACTGTCATCCCGGGAGGTCGGACCGGAGTTATCGGTAAGTCAGAACGTCTTTTTTTTTTTACAGGTTCATGGATTTTCGGAGCGGAAGTCACTGTCCATGGTGCTGAACCAGTTTAACGCTTTCAGCACCGTGGACAGTGACTGTCTCCTGACGTCGCGTACCCGAACATTTTTTACCGGTTTCGGTCAAAACGAGTTTGGCCGAACCCGGTGAAGTTCGGGGCGCTCATCTCGAATTTGACACTCCGTTTGGATGTTTGTAAACAGAAAAGCACGTGGTGCTTTTCTGTTTACATTCAGGAGTTTGACAGCTCTTGCGCGAATCACGCAGTTCGCACGGAAGTGCTTCCGTGCGGCATGCGTGGTTTTCACGCACCCATTGACTTCAATGGGTGCGTGAGTGCGCGAAAAACGCACGATTATAGAACATGTCGTGAGTTTTTTTCTGCGCACACGCAATGAGCGCAATTCACGCATCGTCTAAACAGCCCCATTGACTAATATAGGTGCGTACGACATGCGTGCAAAGCACGCGCGTCGCACGCGCGTATAATACGTTCGTGTAAATGAGGCCTTATGGTAAGGTAGTATTGTTATAGTAATGTAGTATTGTTATAGTAATGTAGTTTTATTATAGTAATGTAGTATTGTTATAGTAATGTAGTAGTATTATAGTAATGTAGTATTGTTATAGTGATGTAGTATTATTATAGTAATGTAGTATTATTATAGTAATGTAGTATTGTTATAGTGATGTAGTATTATTATAGTAATGTAGTATTATAGTAATGTAGTATTATTATAGTAATGTAGTATTGTTGTAGTAATGTAGTATTGTTGTAGTAGTAGTTCAACTTCACATTTTTTCAATGTGCGGCCCTTTTCCCTGCCGAGTTTGAGACCCCTGCACTAGACCATACATTCTCAGACATTTATGACAACTTGTACTGCAACTTGGTATTTACAAGCTGATTCATGACTTTCTGGACAGTCATTGCTCAGTGTATTTTTAGCCTAAACACATGCAAGAAATAAGAGTTTTGAAATGCACTTTGCTCCTGATGAAACTGGAATAAAAACAGCAAAAGCAAACAATATAACGCCAAAGTCTCAGAATAACAGTTTGGTCAGAAATAGACATTTTCCTGAATTGGGGTCAAGTCACTTCTAAATCTGTAGACATTGCTAGTTTACAGCTGGAACCATGGGAATTACTGTCCTGACAATGACTCAGAAATCACAAGACTTTTGCAAACGGAGTGGCTCTGCCCCTGTCGCGAGGCAGCCTACAACCGCGGCGGCACCATCTACGACACTACTGTGAACTAGGCTGTTAAAGAGGCTCGGTCATGACATTATAAGTGCCCTATCTCCTACATAAGGAGATCGGCGCTATAATGTAGGTGACAGCAGTGCTTTTTATTTAAAAAAACGATCTGTTTTCACCACTTTATTAGTGATTTTAGATTTATGCTAATGAGTTGCTTAATGCCCAAGGGGGCGTGTTTTTACTTTAGACCAAGTGGGCGTTGTACAGGGGAGTGTATGACGCTGACCAATCAGTAACCAATCAGCGTCATGCACTTCTCTCCATTCATTTCCTCAGCGCATAGGGATCCTGCTAGATCCTTATGTGCTGTCTTATACTGACTCATTAACAATACTGAAGTGTTTAGACAGTGAATAGACATTCCACGGGATGTCTATTCACAATCTCTGCACTTCGTTACTCTGTCTGTGGTAGTTACAGCAGAGGACGCGTAATCTCGCGAGCTTACGCTGTAAATGACAGGTTACAACGAGATCACGCTTTCTCTGCTGTAACTACCATAGAAACAGTAACGAAGTGCAGAGATTGTGAATAGACATCCCGTGGAATGTCTATTCACTGTCTAAACACTTCAGTATTGTTAATGTGTTAGTATAAGACAGCACATACTGATCTAGCAGGATCCCTATGCGCTGAGTAAATGAATGGAGAGGAGTGTATGACGCTGATTGGTCAGCGTCATACACTCCCCTGTACAACGCCCACTTGGTCTAAAGTAAAAATACGCCCACTTGGGCATTAAGCAACTCATTACCATAAACCAAAATCGCTCCTAACGTTGTGAAAATAGATTGGTTTTTTTAATAAAAAGCACTGCTGTCATCTACATTACAGCGCCCATCTCCTTATGTAGCAGATAGGGCACTTATAATGTGGGGACAGAGCCTCTTTAATGGCTGTGCATTATTGCTGGTAAAATGGCCCTTACCTGCAAAATTGAGCGGTTATCAATTAATACACCCTTTATGGCTGCACAATTTTGCAGGAAAGGGGCGTAAAGGTTTGGACTTACGCTGACAACCAGGTTATTGGAATAAATGTATTAAGGTAAGTAACCATTTCAGGGATGCAGTTGATAAATTTGTGTTGGAGGAGCCTGCGTAGCACGGACATACCGTTAATTTTTTTTGTCATTTGAGCTGAGATTGGGACTACAGAGTTCCTTCATCCCCTGAATTGTTGTCATGTGATCAGCTAAATTCCTTGACAGTGACCAGAAATGGAAATAATTAGTTTCTAGTCACTAAAATCTTTAAAAATGTAGCTTAATTAAATATTATATTAGAGGGAAAAAAAAGTTTTTGTTTTCTGGCTTTTATATTTATACCAGACTTTGGACAAAGGTGGGGTTCATCAATAGTCCATCAATGTTAAAGCCCCGGAGAACCCATTTAAATCAATATTTTGCTTTGGTTTATGTATTAGACCCCCAGTCATAATAGAAGTACAGTAATTTCCGCTAATATACTGATGATCTGTTTGTCATATCTGAGACAGCGTTCTGAAAACAATCTATGGATTACTTTGTTTACAAAACCAAAAAGTTTGAGGCATAATCTCAATGATATCTGAATATTTGACAGTGCTCTTTATAAATATTTGTGTAGGGAAACAGTATGTCACTTTGTTAGGATCCAGACCGTAAAAAGAAATAAATAAATTGTATAAGTGTAAATAAATAAACATATATATATATATACAAATATATAAACACAGAATATATATATATATATATACACAGTATATATATATATATATATATATATATACATATATACATATATATCCTCTGTGTAAGACCATATGATGCGGCCCTTTTATTGCCAAAGGTGAAATCATCTTTTTTACTGTCTGTTGTGTGTCATAAAGAAGTGGCGTGAGTCATACACCAGCATAGATACCACTCTGTAGCAGGTTGGTGCTTATATTTTCTGTAGCAACATTCAAATTCTAGATACAATTTTTTGAAAGTTACCAGTCGTGGTCATAATGCGTTTTTTGCCGCAATTCATGGCCAAATCGTGCCATTTCGCGGCGATTTAGTTAAAATCGCGGTAAACCGATTTGCATTTTGACCGCGATGTGAGAATTTAGCCTTAATGAAGTCAATGAGCAAAATAACAGCTGTACCTGTCTGCAGGGTGTGGAATATTTAAAGAGGCTCTGTCACCAGATTTTCAAACCCCTATCTCCTATTGCAGCAGATCGGCGCTGTAATGTAGATAAGAGTAACGTTTTTTTGTTTTTTTTTAAACGAGCATTTTTGGCCAAGTTATGACCATTTTTATATTTATGCAAATGAGGCTTTCTAAAGTACAACTGGGCGTGTTTAAAGTTAAAGTACAACTGGGCGTGTATTGTGTGTACATCTGGGCGTTTTTACTTCTTTTACTAGCTGGGCGTTGTGAATAGAAGTGTATGATGCTGACGAATCGGCATCATCCACTTCTCTTCGTTAACACCCAGCTTCTGGCAGTCCACAGACACACAGCCTGTTCTCGAGAGATCACGCTGTGACGTCACTTCCTGCCCCAGGTCCTGCATCGTGTCGGACGAGCGAGGACACATCGGCACCAGAGGCTACATTTGCAGGTAAGTCGATGTAGCTACTTACCTGCAAACGCTGATGCTGCTTTAGAATCAACTGTAGCCTCTGGTGCCGATGTGTCCTCGCTCGTCCGACACGATGCAGGACCTGGGGCATAAAGTGACGTCACAGCGTGATCTCTCGAGAACACGCTGTGTCTGTGCACTGCCAGAAGCTGGGCGTTGTGAAGAGAAGTGGATGATGCTGATTCGTCAGCATCATACACTTCTATTCACAACGCCCAGCTAGTAAAAGAAGTAAAAACGCCCAGATGTACATACACAATACACGCCCAGTTGTACTTTTACTGTAAACACGCCCAGTTGTACTTTAGAAAGCCTCATTTGCATAAATATAAAAATGGTCATAACTTGGCCAAAAATGCTTGTTTTTAAAAAAACAAAACGTTACTTTTATCTACATTGCAGCGCCGATCTGCTGCAATAGGAGATAGGGGTTGCAAAATCTGGTGACAGAGCATCTTTAACTGTATAAGAGTGCTAAACGTAGATAGAACAGTGGTTATGTTATGCCTAAAGCAGGGCTAGATGGGCAAATTCATGACACAGGGATTATATGATTGGTGTTCTTTGTATCCCTGTGTCATGCACTACCCCCTCAGGCCCTGCACTAGGTAGAACAGTATATTGCCGTAGTGTTCCTTTAAAAATCTCTGTTGCATTTGTCTATTGTACATAGCCATTAGATTTAGGTATGAGCGCAATTGACTAAACACACATCTAGTCTGGGAACTATATTTATCTGAAATAAGTGATAAGGTGTTAGCTTTGTTAGTTCTAGCTAATGAGCTAAAATTTCCAATATTTAAATTTAGAAGACTGAAGTGCGGAGGATCCCAACCACTTAAATCCCATTCAACTGTGGTAGATGAGTAGGAACCATACCTTTTATATGCTACATTAAAATACGGTCCCAAGATTATAATCTTAAAAACATGCTTAGGGAGCTCCGCAGTGTAGGGGCATCGTGCCTGTATACCTCTGCCTCTAGAGCTGCACTGGCCGGACATCCTACTACCCACCACTTTGATAACATAAACATTGTGATTCTTAAGTTATTTTACCACTGAATGACAAAATAAATGAATTAGTAAAAGTAACATTTTTACTAACATATGGTATCAGCTTGCTTGTCAGTGCTCATGGTGCACTAGAACTCTTTATAGACCTCTGTAGTTAGTATCAGGGCTCGTCATGATTCTCCACATTATTTATTTCCTCCTAGCTCTCCTTCCTCAAAGCAATGTCTGATATCCCCGTGTTTCTGAATAATTATACTATAAATAACTGCATATTGTCTTTGGACATGTTATCGTGATGAGAACATTGTTACTTTATGAAAGCAAGCTGCTATCCCTTGATGTCATGTATGCTTACTTTCCTGGTTATTGTTATGTTATGTGCATGAGCTAATTTCCTAGAAACTGACAGAAATGTGATGCTTGATTCTTTGTAGGAAGTTGCTACATTGTACGACTGGAGATTTATATTGCAGACCTAATTTAAAGGTAATATATTCTTTTAGGAAAAAGCAAAACATGGATATTGTTATTTTGCTTTAGCTGTTTTGAGAAAATGTAATTTTTATTAATAGAAAAAAATAATCAGTAAATAAAGGGTAAAAAAAAAAGTGAATATAAATATTGGCTTTCTTAAAAAAGATTTAAAAAAAGGCATTCTCATCAGGCAATGAAGAAGATACATTATTACAGGTACTGTGGTGGGAGATGCACTCTGTCTAATGTATGGGTAGACAATTTAGTTCCAAGGAAAATTAATCTGCTTCAAAATATGTTTTGCTGCCCTTACACATACCAAGAATCTGAAGAGTGAGCAAATGAAAGGCGAAAAATATGCGACATGCTTCTGCATATTTTACGCATTTTTGTTTTTATTAGCCCCAACACTCCTGAGTATAAAAGCTACAGAGGTTTCCTTTCCATATACCCTCTTAGGGCATATAGATGTCATAGGGGGGTCCTTATGCGCTTCAATTGAGGGCCGCTCTGGAAGAGCAGCTCCCACTCTAGCAGACTTGAGCATCTGAATGACTGCCATGTAATACTACATTTCCCCTGCAGTGGGCATTACAGGGGAAACACTTGGCTGTCCCTTCCCATATGAAAGGGGTTGTCTGTGGTTGGAGTATATGCCAGGCTCCAGTGCCTCCTTATTCATAGATGACCCTATAAGAACCTAACCTGTGCTTGCCTTTTATTCTGCGCTTGTCTCTGCATCTGACATGCAGCTCTCATGTCCACACGTCAGATGTAGAAACTGATGTCATTGCCAACGTCAACCACTGTAAAGGGACCAGGAAGCAGACTTCATTTCATGCCAGCTTCCCTAATTTAGCTGAATCGAAGGAAATCTGAATAAGGCCTCGTTCACATCTGCTTTCAGATTTCCGTTGTTCTGCTCTTTTAGAGGAGCAGAACAACTGAAAGCTCCAGTTCCGTTACTCGATGAACACCATTGACTTTAATGGGTTCTATCGGGTATTCATCGCGTGTATGGGGTTTTACCGGAATATTGTTTCTGGCAATATTGGCCGGATCGGTGACGGAGGCCCATAACGGAGCTTTCAACGCAGATGTGAGCGAGGCCTAAGCGCTACCAGAATTTTTGGCAATATAGAAGAAATTTGGAGGGTATTTACACATTTTGAATTACGGAGCGCATTTGAAGGACGGTTAGTTTATCTAGAGGTTGCTATCTGCTCTTTTACCAGTTTCACCAACTAATTCTGATATTGTTGTGTTTAGGACGGCTGGTGCTGCAATTTATCTGATCTTACTGCCGTGAGGAAGTGTTTAATGTGCCTCTTCCTGAATGGTGAAATAGGGTCTGACATCTTAGAAAGGAGAATCTGGGCTGGTTTGTTAGATACAGAAATGTTTATGACCCTGTCTAACATAATATAACTTTCTCATAGGAAGGGAGTAGAGTTATTCCCACCAGACACAAAGCATTTTGTCTTAATACATCGCTTTAGTTTCTGGCTATATACCATGCAGAGCTACACTCTACAGACCAATGTATTGGGACACCTACACATTACACCTACAGGAGCTTCTATGATGTTCCATTCTAAATCCATGGGAATTAATATGGAGTTGTTCCCCCTTGCAGCTAAAACAGCTTCCACTCTTTAGAGAAGGCTTTCTACAAGATTTTAGAGTGTGTCTGAATTTTTTGCCATTCTTCCAGAAGAGCATTTGTGAGGTCAGACACTAATGTTGGACGAGAGGGCCTGGCTCGCAATCTCCGTTCTAGTTCATTCCAAAAGTGTTCAATGGGGTTGAGGTCAGGGCTCTGTGCGGGCCAGTCCAGTTCTTCCACACCAAACTCACCCACCCATGCCTTTATGGACCTGGCTTTGTGCACTGGGGCACAGTCATGGTGGAATAGAAAAGGGTCTTCCCCAAACTGTTTACACAAAGTTGGAAGCATACAATTGTCCAAAATGTCTTGGTATGCTGAAGAATTTAGATTTCCCTTCACTGGAGCTAAGGGGCCTAGACCAAACCCTGAAAAACAACCCCATAGCAGTATCCCTCCTCCACCAAACTTTACTGGGCCACTAAAGCTAGACCTAGCAACTTATATAGGTCAACAGTTCTTGCCATATACATCTCAGTTTTTATAATGTATATACAGTATATTACTTTTATTTAATCTCTATTATTGATAAGCTATCACGTGTGTGTTATGGACCTGCAACCATAAAGGACTCATCAACATATGACTTTGTGCTATCTATACTGAGATCTGAACAGCGGGCATACTACACTACACTAGAGCACGGTTCTCTCACCATTTTCTCTATACAGTTATACCATATCAGACACTATCTGACGTCTCCTGCGGCACCCATTCACAACATTTATGCTGTCCATACATTTACAATACCTGTTGGCCTAAACACGCGACAGTTATTACTCCGGACTCCCCCATACACATCATGCATGCTCAGCCCCTGTGTATGATACAAACTTTTTATAATTGCTCTGATCTTGATACGCCTTCTCTAGTCACGTTTGCTCATAGGCCTCAATCCTAAAATCAAAAGTAGTCAGGTTTTGGTATTTAAATACCTCTTGTATGTGATCAGTACCTGTTCGGCCCTGTTCACACTTTTCAAACTTCAAGTTTTTTGCAGAAAAAAATATTTCTTGGAAGACCTTTAGGAATTTTGTGGTAGATTTTGAACTGCCTGCGCTTTTTTCTGTGGTTAGCACCTGCGGCCATTGAAGCTAATGCAAGGACTGCGGGCAAAGAACTCCACAGAAAACGCTCGGAAACTAGCGCCGCGGGTTTTTCCCTTCCCCATTGATTCAATGGGAGGTCAGAGGCGGAAACGGTGGCAAGAAAGGACATGCCCCGTTTTTATCCCACAAGCGGACAAAAGCGGCCCAGGAAACACCTCTGCCTCCTATTGAAATTAATGAGCGGGCAATTGTGCCCATTTTTTAGCGGAAAAAAACTCTGTGTGAACAAACCCTTAGGCTGGGTTCACACGACCTATTTTCAGACGTAAACGAGGCGTATTATGCCTCGCTTTACGTCTGAAAATAGGGCTACAATACGTCGGCAAACATCTGCCCATTCATTTGAATGGGTTTGCCGACGTACTGTGCAGACGACCTGTTATTTACGCGTCGTCGTTTGACAGCTGTCAAAAGACGACGCGTAAAAATACAGCCTCTTCAAAAGAAGTGCAGGATACTTCTTTGGACGTTTCTGGAGCTGTTTTCTCATAGACTCCAATGAAAACAGCTCCAAAAACGGACGTAAAAAACGCTGCGAAAACGGCGCGAAAAACGCCACGAAAAATGCGAGTTGGTCAAAAAACGTCTGAAAAGCAGGGTCTGTTTTCCCTTGAAAACAGCTCTGGATTTTCAGACGTTTTTGGTCACTACGTGTGCACATACCCTTAGGGTATGTGCACACACAAAATCAGAAACGTCTGAAAATATGGGAGCTGTTTTCAAAGGAAAACAGCTCCTGATTTTAATCCGTTTTTTTTAGCAACTCACGTTTTTTGCTGCGTTTTTTACGGCCGTTTTTGGAGCGTTTTTTCCATAGAGAATGAAAAACAGCTCCAAAAACGGCTCAAGAAGTGACACTGAACTTTTTCCGTTTTGAAAAACGGCCACGTAAAAATGCGGCCCGTCGGAACAGAACGTAGTTTTTCCGATTGAAATCAATGGGCAGATGTTTGGAGGCGTTTTGCTTCCGATTTTTTTTAGCCGTTTTTCGGTCAGTTACAGCCTGAAAAACGTCCAAAAATAACCAGGGTGCCCATCCCTTCTCATGTGATTGAATCTGAGAGGGGACTGCGTGCGAGTGTGAGGAGATTACTGGTTTGCTCGGCTCGCTCAGGTATTTATGTGCAAAAAATCCGGCGTTTTGCGTGTGCAAAAGGCACTTAACAGCTCCGTGTGTCAGCCCTGTATGATGCGCGGCTGCTGATTTTCGAGCAGCCGCCATCATTATGACACTCCGTTTGGATGTTTGTAAACAGAATAGCACGTGGTGCTTTTCTGTTTACATTCATAGTTTGACAGCTGTTGCGCGAATCACGCTCGTCCCACGGAAGTGCTTCCATGTGGCATGCGTGATTTTCACACACCCATTGACTTCAATAGGTGCGTGATGCGCGAACAACGCAGAAATATAGGACATGTCGTGAGTTTTACGCAACGGACTCACGTTGCGCAAAAATCACGGACTGTCTGCACGGCCCTATAGACTAACATAGGTCCGTACGACACGCGTGAAAATCACGCACATTGCAGGGACGTATATCACGTTTGTGTATATAAGCCCTTAGGTATTCATGAGTATCCGGAGATGGAGCCCAGGCTCGCCACAACCCACCCTGGTCTCTTCCCTGCTTTGTTTGTCTCCTATGCTATTCTTTCCTTTTCTTCCTTGTGTCTACTCTGAGTGGTTCTTGCTCCCTGTGATGGTGCTCCCATGCTTTGGCCATTGCATCTCAGGTTATATAGGACGTTGACGTATTGCACATTGTTTGGTTCTCCTCACCATTTCCCTTTCCGTCTTACTCCTTCCCATTGTGATGCCCAGATGGCTGTAGTGTTGGGGGCTCTTCATGGGTTGTGATGTTTACCCTTTTTGTTTGGGCTGCGCCCTATTTGCCATGTTATATTATGGGGACACATTTTCTATGTATGTTTTTGTATGTGTTTGCATTAAAACTAATAAAAAACTTTGAATTGGAAAAAAAAAAAAAATAACCAGGGTGAACATACCCTAAGGCCTTATTCAGACGAACGGGAAATACGTCCGTGCAACGCGCATGATTTTCACGCGCGTTGCATGGACCTATAATAGTCTATTGGGCCGTGCAGGCATGTCCGTGATTTTTACTCAGCGTGAGTCCGCTGAAAAAAAGTCACGACATGTCCGTCCTTTGGGCGTTTTTCGCGCATCACGCACCCATTGAAGTCAATGGGTGCGTGAAAACCACGCATGTCGCACGGAAGCACTTCCGTGCGAACAGCGTGATTCGCCCAACAGCTGTCAAAAGGATGAATGAAAACAGAAAAGCACCATGTGCTTTTCTGTTTACAAACATCCAAACGGAGTGTCATAATGATGGCGGCTGCGCGAAAAGCACTCAGCCGCGCATCATACGCTGATGACACACGGAGCTGTTAAGTGCCTTTTGCGCAGGCAAAACGCCACATTTTTGCGTGCGCAAAAACGCCTCGCTCGTTTGAATCCAGCCTAAGGGTTAGAGTATCCCAGGACGTGTAAGCAGCTCTGTCTTGAGGTTATCTGTCTATTTATACATTGGAATAGATTCAGGATTTTACTACAACAGAGCCACTGGATTTCTTCTCTCTTTGCCAAGTATTGCATTTAGGACCCAACCCCTCCTCTGAGCACTGCCCGTGGGACTGGTTGCTTTTCCATTTGTTTCCTTAGATGCCGTGTTTGCTAATGCGCCTGGAATTAGTGGAGTGTTGTTGAGTGATCATTTCCATTTGGAACGATGCATTCCAGACATTCCAAGAAAATATAATGTATTATACTTATCTGATGATTTGTCAATAAAAAGTAAAAATTGTCATTATATATTGCATCCTGTGTAGTTAGTTGCTCTAGGAACTACTTTCATTGTAATTATTTAGGCTGTGGTTTAATTTAGGCTGTGGTCACACCTATTTTTATTCGTTCCATCGTGTTATAGGTGACTATGGTTATCTTCATTCTCCGTTTTTCTATCAGTTGTCCCAGTTCTTTAATGGAATGACAAAACATTTTTCACCAGTGAGGCTAATTGGAAAAACAGTCTATCAACTTAGTTTTCCCACTAAGGGACAACTAATGATCTAGCCACCAGATAGGTCATCAGTTCATGATCTGTGGGGGTCCAACACCCAGACCCCGCACAGTTACGCTGCTGTGTCTGCCTCCAGCATGTACGTCCGCTATGTGCTGTACGGAGTCAACTTCCGGCTCAGTACATAGCATAATGTGCTATAACATCCAGTGCTCGCAGGCCACCGGAGCGGCTGATCAGTGCGCGGTCCGGGTGTCGGGCTCACGCCAATGATATACTGATGACCTATACGGTGGATAAGTCATCAGTTGTTTGGTAGTGGACAACCCCTTTAAATTAAGGGTAGCCAGACGGAGCAGCCACTGTATGTCTGCGATGCACCCGAAAACCGCAGTATTGCTCCAGTTTTTGAAGGTAAAACTTATATCTACCTGCAAAAACGTGCAGTTATTAACAATCATTCAAAAACCATGCTAATTTACGTTAAAACCTCAGCCAGGCAGGGGCAGCTACAAGTGTCCCTACCGTAATGGGGCAACAGATGGAATAAAAAAAATAAAATAGAGCAATCTGTCATTTTGATCCTTCATTCTATTTATATTTAAAAAAAAAAAAACCTCACCCAACTTCTTATCACTTGCATTAGGGTATGTTCACACGTTTTAACAGATTACATCTGAAATTACGGCGCTGTTTTCAGGCGAAAACAGCTCCTGAATTAGACGTTTTTGCAAATAGTCACATTTTTCGCGGCGTCCATTACGGATGTAATTGGAGCCGTTTTTCAATGGAGTCAATGAAAAACGGCTCCAAAAACATCCAAAGAAGTGACATGCACTTTTTTGAAGCGGGCGTCTTTTTACGCGCTGTCTTTTGACAGCGGCGCATAAGGGTATGTTCACACGGCCTATTTTCGGCTGTTTCACAGGCCGTAAATGCCCGAAAAAAATCAGAAGACTATTGAAAAAAGCTCCAAAAACGGCCGTAAAAAACGCGAATAGGAACAAAAAACTTCTGAAAATCAGGAGCCGTTTTCTATTGAAAACAGCTCTGTATTTTGAGACATTTTCGAATCTGCGTGTGAACATACCCTAAAATTACACCTCGTCTGAACAGAACATCGTAAAACCCATTGCAAGCAATGGGCAGATGTTTGTAGGCGTAATGGAGAAGTTTTTTCAGGCGTAATTCGAGGCATAAAACGCCCGAATTACGTCTGAAAATAGGCCGTGCGAACATACCCTTAGGTTCTGTAGGTGCACAGACTGACACATGATTTGCTAGATTACATTTTTTATGATCTGATCTAAGAGGACAGCTCATAAATTGAGGATGCCTAGCAAAGTTAGCTTACAGAATGATGCTTGGCACTTAAAGGGTATGTTCACACGGCGAGGGTCCGTAACGGCTGAAATTACGGGGATGTTTCAGCCTGAAAACATCCCCGTAATTTCAGCCGTACCGACATGTGCAGGCGCTTGAACGCCGCGTCAATTACGGCCGTAATTAGCGCTGCTATTCATTGGAGTCAATGAATAGCGGCTCCAATTACGGCCAAAGAAGTGACAGGTCACTTCTTCTACGCGGGCGTCTATTTACGCGCCGTCATTTGACAGCGGCGCGTAAATATACGCCTCGTGTGAACAGACAAACGTCTGCCCATTGCTTTCAATGGGCAGATGTTTGTCAGCGCTATTGAGGCGCTATTTTCAGACGTAATTCGGGGCCAAAACGCCCGAATTACGTCCGTAAATAGGCCGTGTGAACATACCCAAAGGGTTATTCCCATCTCAGACATATGGCATACCCACAAGATATGCCATAAGGGTTCTGATAGATGTGGGTCCCAGTTCTGGGACCTATACCTATTTCAAGAACCAGGGTCGTCGACCCTGTCCTACCCCTGACAAGGACGATGCATTTAGGAGGAAACTCAGAGGCCAGGTGTACGGAAACAGCCTAATTTACGATGTGATGGGAATACCCCTTTAAAAAGGTACTTTCCAACAATGGAAAAACTTTTAAATGAACCGAACCAGTCAATTACTCACCACAGTAAGCGGTCAATTAGGCCTGACATACTGCATCTCATGTGCATTGCAGAGACTTGTACATACAGAATCTATGATTCCAATGTTTTTTTCTGATATTTTCTTTAGGTTATTTGCCTTTTTGGGATTATATAGAATAAAAAAAAAAAAGCTGTAGTGTTTCCAATATACAAGTAAGGTTTGACAGTAGACACCTGGTTGGTTACCATCACCTACACTGCTATATTGATTGTATTCGTTTACAGCTCCTGCACACAACAGAGATCAGGCTGTGAAAAACTATCCGAGTGTCGACCAGATTTCCCGGCCCAACCATGGTGCAGGCGAACGGGACTCCTGGCATCAGACATTTTATGATGCTAGGAGTGTCTGCTTCCCAATGGAACTGCTGTTCAGTACTGAACAAAACAATACAATACATAACAGCAGTTCAGTGGGGAGGCAGAGACTCTTAGCGTCATAAGGCGGGATTCACACGAACGGGTCGTTCCCGAGCCCGAGTGCCGGCCGGTAAAATCGGCCATTCTGCCCGGCCGGTTTGCATAAAGTTTTGCATCCGTGCCGGGCCGGGCAGATCCGGACAGTGACATCAGCGGCAACTCCTGAAGGGGAATCCCCATGTGTTGGGGGATTCCGCTTCATGAGTTTCCCCTGATGTCACTGCCCAGATATGGACAGAGACATCAAGCGCTCTGTCCAGGAGCGGAATCCCCGAAAACACGGGGATTCCGCTCCTTCAAGGAGCTAAAGTGCGGCTAGCACATAGCAGAGCGGGGAGATACCTCCCCGCTCTGCTATAGTGGCGTCGCTACGGTAGTAGCAGCCGCAGCAGCAGCTGCAGCTGCTAGCGGCGCCATCGAAGGTGTCGCCGGGCCAGGGTGCTTTTCAAGCAGGGGAAGGGAGCCAGCGCAGCGCTCCCTTCCACCTGCTGTACACCCCGGCCCTGCCACACAGTGTACAGCGATGCCATTCGTCAGAATGGCATCAACTCCTCCTCCTCACATGCACTCTGCGCTGTGAGGAGGAGATAGAGCGCAAGCGCCGGGAAACCCGGCCATCACTCGGAACACATTCCGGTGATGGCCGTGTATTACCCGGCCCCATAGACTTCTATGGGAGCTGGGCGGCCGGGTACCCGGGCGAAGATAGAGCATGTCCTATTTTTTGACGGCCGGATTTCCCAGCCGTCAAAAAATCGGTCGTGTGAATAGCCCCATTAGGGGTCTATTATTCCTAATGCAGCCGGGTGCCGGCCGATTTATAAACGGCCGGCACCCGGCCGGGAAACCCTGCCGTGTGAATGAGGCCTTAATGTCTATGATGCCAGAAGTCCCGTTCACCTGTACTGTGGTCGGGCCGGGAAATCCAGCCGACACTCAGACCGTTTTTCATGGCCTGATCTCGGTCGTGTGCAAGAGCTGTTAGACTATGTTCACACGGTTAACAAAACACGGCTGAAAATACGGAGCTGTTTTCAAGCCAAAACCGATTCTGATTTTCAGCCGTTTTTTAATCAAACTACAATTTTTCACTGCGTTTTTTTACGGCCGTTTTTCTATTGAGTCAATGAAAAATGGCTCAGGAAGTGACATGCACTTCTTTTTACGGGGCGTCTTTTGAAAATTAGTAAAAAAAAAACGCCTCGTCGGAACAGAGCGCCGTATTTCCCATTGAAATCAATGGGCAGATGTTTGTAGGCGTTCTGCTCCCGATTTTTGAATAGCCCGTGTGAACATAGCCTCAGACTCTATTCACATGACAGGGTACGGGTGTCGGCCGATAAACGTTTTGCATCCGTTGCGCTTCAGTTAACGGCAGATTGTGACCAGTTTTGCATCAGTTTTTCTCTCTCCGTTTTAAAAACAGATGAATTTCATTTGTCACATTTTTGGGTCCTAACCCTCTAAAAAAAAACACCCACAGGAAAGTCACACGATCGCCCAGTCACCATTTTCTCTTGCTTTCAGAGTAGAGAGTTTTGTCTGATCCCTCAGCTCCTTTGCATTAGTTTCTGGCATTTTCTCTGCTATTTTTTTTTTTTTTACTTACTACCGCGTCCTCACAACCATTGAACCGTGTACTGCAGCTTTGGCTGATTTCTCGGCAATTCGGACAGCAATCGCAGATGTTAATGCCTTCTGTAGATAGCGCCTGCCGTTGATGACACCCCCCCCCCCTGTAGCAGCGGAATCCCTCTGGCCGGGCATTCCGCTTCAGGAGTTGCCCCTGATGTCACTGCCCATATATGGATCGGGCTCATTCCACAAAAAATACACTCCTCACTTCACATATTTCAGTTGCCAACTTTATTTGATAACGTTGAGAAAATGAAATAAATATCCAACGCAGAGATGAAAGAAAACATTTATTGAGTCAATGTCAATACTTCTCTGTAATATCTACAAGCCAACACTGAACTGACTTTATTCAAGAATGAACACAATGTACAAAAAGTATGCTTTGTTATAAAAATATGTAAATTATTTACTTCTTATTCTCTTGATCAAAGAATGTGAAAATATTTTTTGATAAACCTGCTCTTCAGACAGATTGGTAGTAGGATGATAAAAAGCATGGCGTCTAATCCTGGCACAGTCTTCTGCCTTTCACAGAACAGTGTGTAATACCACACAATACTGAATGTATTACAACAGTTTACCAGGCTTTTGGATGTTTCACAACAGTGTAGCCAATTTGGTTGGGTGAGGTCCACTCCCCGCAGGCAGATATCTGAAGTATGAATCCCACCACTGCTTGTTCATAAGGTACTTTGATCTAGCAGGTGTATTGCAATATATTCACATTATTCATCTCCACACTCTGATAAGCCATCTATTGTGACACTTCACGGACAGGGTATGCTCGTCATACTAGTTATTATACAGAACATTTTGGCTTCATGGTTCGACAGGCATTCAGTCAGACTTACATTTACATCCCATTTATCCAATACTGTGTGTGACGGGGAGCTTAAAACTAGCCTGACATGATAGAGTCACGCTACCACCAAGCTACAACCCTTACATGATCTGAACACGGGACCAAACAACATGTATATCTGTAAACAGTGCAATATCAAAATATCTATCTTTACAATGTGTAAAAGACATACACGATTTGGAACCTGAGCAAGAGACATTTTACAGACACCGTATAAAGACACCGTCTAAAGACACCCTGTATATTAAAAGCCATTTTACCTTTTTCTTTGCCCTGGGATTTTCTCAACCACAGAGCAGCAGTCTACAATCTTATAGCTTCTAAGAAATTAAAGTGGTCCCACATGTTCTTGAAGGAGAATTCTCAAAAAGGCAATGTAAAATCCACTTTAGAGTGAAAATAGGAGAAAAAATATTTACCATTGGGGCGGAGTAAATCTTAAAGATCCAAGCACCACTGTCCACCTGGACCCAATGACCAGGCTTCGGAGATGCGATGGGAAGAACGGATGTGGATCAGTATGAAGAGGAGCGGTCTATATCCTAACTTCTGCTAAACTGGACATTGAAGTGGATCATGATTTTCACATCCATTAGAGTACCCCATGAGAAAGCGGACAGAGTGGGAGCTTAGAATTGGAAGCATTTTTACAAGGATCAGCAGAAAAGCTACAGCGCACCTTTAGGAAAGGATTTCTCAGCCTCCGGTGATGGAATACCACTTTTCACATTTGGAGAACACTATAAAATGCTTTGACATTGCCCTTTAAAGAATTCTCCTCTAAAGAACTCCAGCTATGTTTGTTAACTTAAATTAGCTTTTCTTCACACGAGGCAGAACCATGTTGGATACCCTTTGTTTTCAAAGTACCCATGTCCGTGGTAGAGACAGAGCAATTCCACCCGATTAGGTGTTATCACATTGATGAAAAAACATAAAAACGCTCTAGTTTTTACTGCGGTTTGCCATTAAACGACACACTCTCGAACCAATAATAAAACAGAGCAAAAGACCCTGCCACCAGAGCTGACCACATCAGATCTTAAAAAGACCCGCATGGTCAACTTTTTTACTACAGAAATGATAGTGGCACATATTGTTGATGTACCACCAGCACCTCCACACCCGGCATTTTGCAGAAGTTGACATTGTTCTATAAGCGATCTAAGGAAACAAATAGGGTCCAGATCAGGGATTATGATGTAATCATTTGGCAAACATTAAAATGTAAACATTGCCTAGACTAAAGTGGTTGTCCATTTTTAACACCTTTGGTGATCCATACTGTCATATGTGCTCCAACTATCACCGTGACAGATTATGCAATGTAAAACAACACCGGGTGGAAATGCTCTTTGAACGGATCATTTAACCATCTTTGAATTGAATCACTCTTGTGGGTGGTAACATTTTTATTTTATTTTTTAAAAACATTAGATGGACTTCCTTTCTTCAGGTCAAACCGCTTGTAAATGATGTGAACTATTAGAATTATAAATCTACAAGTTATATTATATTCTCATTTATAGATTTCTATATTTCAAAATTATAATCCTCTTCTTCCATCCACAGATGTTTGATTATTATGCGTGTGATTACTCCTGGGAGGGCATAATGTTAATATTGATCAGCACGTCACAGGTTTCCATGGCTAATGTATTATATTAAGAATATTTTTGAGTTTCTAGAGCGTGTGGCTTAATTCAGAGGTCTGCAAACTAGAGTAATTTGCCACCGGTTGCATGACAGACCATGCTGGTAGTTGTTCAAACGGTAGCCCCAGCCTAGTCCAGAGGGATTTTTGCCTGTACATCATATCATGTTATGGGATTCTTGCATGTAGTCCGACATGCACTAGTGGCCACCTAACTTTAGGCAGGTAAATGGGTAGGAAAGCAGGAATGGTGATTCTAGTAATTCTTTAGAACAGACAAAAGCACCAACACAACACTTTATAGGTTACTACACTGGTTTACAATCTCGAGGTCAGATCTTCCAAATAAATAGAGTGAACATTTACAACAGAATTCCTTATAATTGGAAGCGTTTTATTATTACTTATTAATAATATTATTATCATCATCATCCTTAGCGAGATCAGTTTGGGATAAACCTAAAGTGATATAGCTATACAAGGAGTCTTTACACGCATTTACTCCTGTTGCTTTAGGAGGACATTTGGCAGATACAAGTATCATCATCTTCAGCAACAGACAGTTTCCCGTTTCTAGGCCCAGCATAGGGCCACTGTACAAAGCAACATTACATAGCATGCAAGTCATCTACTTCACTGACAGTCCAAATTTCAATAAGCATTGTGCTTGACGGTCCGAGGCCTTTTCAACATCCATGAGAATAGGCCTGCATCTAGCAAATATTAACTAAAGAAAAACAACCCCCCCCCCCCAAAAAAAAAGCAGGAGCGAAAAGTATGTGGATCTGTAAAGGAAAATGATGTTGTTGCTATTTATTTTGGCGTGGACCAAATGCCCTTTTGCACTTGGCAAGACAGTCGGCACAGGTATCATCTTTTCCACGTGGGAGCACAAATGCATCATCTTGCACACAATGAAGAACACAGAAAGCAGTCACCGATGCAAAATGAGGGTGGTAAAGACAAAAGGGAGGGAGAAGTTAAGAACCATCCAGAAGACCCTAGAAAGAAAAAAATAGATGGGTTAATATTAGAAATAGGGCCTGATTGCTGTTGGTCTGGTTACTTATCGGTCACTAAGAGCAGAGCACCAGTGAAGCGTTTTACAATTGTACTATTCATTTCACACAAAGAAATAATTTGACCTCACAGAAAAGTCTGTAGTGGGTTTAAAATATACTCTCTAGGGCTTCATTCACATCTGCGTCGGGGTTCCGTTCGAGCTTTCCGTCAGGGGAACCCATGAACGGAATCCAAACGGAAACAAACGAAAACCATAGGTTTCCGCTTGTATCACAATTGATTTCAATGGTGACGGATCCGGTGCAAATGGTTTCCGTTTGTCCCTGTTGTGTAAAAGGCTGCGTCGCTTTGACAGAATGAATAGCGCAGTCGACTACGGTATTGATTCTGTAAAAATGACGGAACTCTTACAAAACGGTGGAAAACAGAAACCATTTGCACCAGATCTGTCACCATTAAAATCAATGGTGATGCAAACCTATGGTTTTCGTTTGTTTCAGTTTGGATTCCGTTCATGGGTCACCCTGACTGAACGCTCCGACGGAACCCTTGAATGGAGCCCTGATGCAGATGTGAACGAAGCCTAAGGCAATAAGTTGCATAGCTATTACAGCAGACCTGTCGTCATACTATGCTGCCCTATTTAAGGGACAGGTCCTCTGTGGGAGGAGACGGGGGAGCACTCCCCTCATAAATACACTGGATTCTGCGTTAGACTCTATTAGCCATACGACATCGTTTTTTTTGTTGTTGTTGTTCCTTTTGATCTATCAATACTGAGGACCTGACCCTTAAGCAGGGCAGCATAGTATGACGGCAGGTCTGCTTTAATATCTATGCAACGTATTGCCTTAGAAAGTTTATTTTAAACGCACTACAGACTTTTGTGTGAGGTCAAACTATTTCTGTGCGTGAAACGAATAGTACAATTGCACAATGCTTAATTGGTTCTCTGCTCTTAGTGACCGTTTTTGCTTTTTAAATCTGGAAAAACATTTTTTTTTTTTTAAAACCCTAAAACACACTTCTTTGCAGTTCAAAATTGAAAAATAAGAGACAAATATATTTACCTTAAATTTGTGTTGACGGCGCTGGACACCAGGATCCCCAGTAACTTTCTGCTGCAATGGTGATCTCACTATTGACAACACGTCACCACTTAGTCCAGTGGTAGGCTGCCACGGTCATGTGGTGCTGGACAATACATTAGTGCGCTACAAGGATTACAGGAAGCGGTGGGGGACCTTGGTGACCAGCGTTGTGTGAACGGCACCATATTTAAAAAATATATTAGGACTGTTCTTTTACATTCTAACTGGTTGCCGACCGCCGGCTGTATATAAACTGCCGGCGGTTGAGGTCCTTAAAGTGTAGCTAAACATTTGACAAACTTCTGACATGTCATAGTGACATGTCAGAAGTTTGGATTGGTGGGTGTCTGAGCACGGAGACCCTCACGAAACGATAGAATGAAGCAGCTGTGAGTGCTCAGCCGCTTCGTTTATTGGGCTTTTCCCGGAAAGCCGATGTATCGGAGTACGGGCTCATAGACTTTGTATTGAGTCCGTACACTGATACATTTATTTCCGGAAAAAGCCGAACAGACACGAAGCGGCTGAGCGCTCACACGAGTGCTTCAGCTGCTTCGTTCTAGCAATTGGTGGGGGTCACAGTGCTCAGACCTCCACCAATCCAAACTACTGACATGTCACTGACATGTCAGAAGTTTGTTAAACATTTAGCTACACTTTAAAACCTGCGCCATAGTGCATCTACGGCGTGGGTCTTAGCTGGCTGCCTGAGCAATTAGGCAGCTGAATGTCGGTTGCCCAACAGTCAGTGACTGCCGGGACCCTGAAGAGAAGATAGAAATCAGCTTTCATTGTTTCTATCTTCTCTGTTCTTTTGTACACAGCGATAAAGGAGTATAAAAAAATAAAAGTAAAATAAGGTGCAAATAAAATAAATACACAAAATACCCACCCAATAAAAACGTTCCCCATACCAATCGTTGTCGTAACGCTAGCCCTGACCCAATTACCCTAAAATACACATGTAAATATTAAAATTTACTGTAGACCATGACGATAACAAATAAAAGGTCTATTTTAGGGTAAAACTACCAGAAAAAAATAGCTGAATAGTAAAAAAAAGCATATTTTTTCACTTATTTTCAAACTATAAAAGGAAAATTCGAAAATCGCAAAAAGGATGCGTATAAAAAAAAAAAAAAAAAAGAAGAAACCTGCATGGTCTACGAAAAAAATGTCAAAAATCACATCGCTAGCCCAACAAATAAAAAAAGCTATAGCCGTTTAACGAACGCAAGCTAAAAATGGCTAAACTATGTCTGGTCCTGAAGGCTCAAATAGCCTTGAACCGGTTTAAGAGGTTCTGTCACTAGTTTAGTAATGTCCAACCTCCTAACTAATATAATAGGCGCTGTCACACTGATAATGCTACCGTTGTGTCCTAAAACGATTATTTGAAAAGTTATGAGCTTATTTCTAAATATGCAAATGAGCCTATACTAGCCAAAGGGGCGGTAACGCTGTTCTCTCTCTGTGGGGGATAATTTTGTCTGTATGACATTGTCCAGAGTCATACAGCTTCTGCCCTTCCTGCACAGCGTTATGTCAGCTTCAATCGTGAGATCACAATGTTTGCACAACTCCGGCCGCAGGTACTTCAACACATCGACTCGGCGCTCATGCAGGAAGACGGTGTTCCTGGATGAGCGATGTGGCGATGTGTTGAAGGACCTGCAGCCGGAAGTGTAAACACAGCATGCAGGGAAGGGGAGAAGCTGTAGGACGCCGATTGGACAGCGTTATACAGAAAAATAATAACGCTGCCCGGAGAGAGAACAGCGTTACCGCCCCTTTGGCTAGTATAGCCTCATTTGCAAACTTAGAAAAAAAGCTCATAACTTTTAAAATAATAAACGTTTTGGGACATTACTAAACTAGGGACAGATCCTCTAAGCCACTTTCAAATGTTTCAACCGGGGTTACATATTTTTCTCAGTTCACTTTCATTGACGATACATTAATGTTACACATACTGACCAAATAATACTAAGGTTATCCTGCTTTTGTATCTACAAGCTGCATCTGGACATTCGCGGACATGTTGCCACTGTAACCGCCCTTTGACTGCATTTGGTTTTGGATAGAACTCACCTGTAATATCAAAAATAAAACCATTACAGAGATCAGAAATTACACCTGAAATTACTGCAGAATCCTTTACAGTCCAATCCTCATGAAATGGTTAAACCTCAGACACAGGGGGTTCTGGCTTCTGCTCCAAGACATACTACCAATCCTATAATGCTTTGTGCACTAAATCTGTGCAGAAGAAAAAATAATGCAATTCTTTTATGATATTAATATTTGCTTAGCGACCAGAGCATTGGTTAAGAACAATAATAGAAAGCATAATAAGGCTCTGTTCACATCTGCGTTGGAGACTCCTTTAACCCCTTAATGACCGGGCCATTTTGCACGTTAATGACCAAGGATTATTTTTTGTTTTTCCACGGTCGCATTCCAAGAGTCGTAACTCTTTTTTTATTCCGTCGACATAGCCGTATAAGGGCTTGTTTTTTCCGGGACGAGTTGTATTTTGTAATTGTACCATTTTTAGATGCTTATAACATATTGATTAACTTTTATTAACTTTATTTTAGGAGAGAATTGAAAATAAGCAGCTATTCCAGCATTAATTTTCACGTTATAAATTTACGCCGTTTACTATGCAGCGTAAATAACATGTTAACTTTATTCTATGGGTCGGCACGATTACAGGGATACCAAATGTGTAAAGGTTTTATATGTTTTTTCTACGTTTGCACAATAAAAAGCCTTTTAGAAAAAAATTACTTGTTTTTGCATCGCCGCGTTCCAAGAGGCGTAATTTTTTTATTTTTCCGTCGATGTGGCCGTACGTGGGATTGATTTTTGCGGGACAATGTGTAGTTTTCATTAGTACTATTTTGGGGTACATAGGACTTATAGATGAACTTTTATTTTATTTTTTATGGGGGGAATGGGAGAAAAGAGAGAATTTTGCCGTTGTTTTTTGCGTTTTCTTTGGACGCCGTTCATCCGGCGGTTTAATTAATGTGTTCATTTTATTGGTCAAGTTGTTACGATCGCGGGGATACCATATATGTGTATGTGTGATTTGTTTTGACCGTTTTATTAAATAAAACCACTTTTTGGGGCAAAAAAGTAGTTTTATTTGACTTTGACTGTAATTTTTTTTATTTTTTTTTTCACAAACTTTATTTAACGGTTTTACTTTTTTTTTTTTAGTCCCACCAGGGGACTTCACTATGCGATATGCCGATCGCATATATAATGCTTTGGTATACTTCGTATACCAAAGCATTATTGCCTGTCAGTGTAAAACTGACAGGCAACCTGTTAGGTCATGCCTCTGGCATCGCCTAACAGGCAGATGCTGAAGACAGACCTGGGGGTCTTTGTTAGACCCCCGGCTGTCATGGAAACCCGACGGCGACCCGCGATTTGTTTGCGGGGGCGCCGATCGGGAGACAGAGGGAGTTCCCCCCTCTGTCAAACACATCAAAAGCCGCTGTCACTGTTGACAGCGGCATTTAATGGGTTAAACTGCCGGAATCGGCGCGTGCTTCGATTCCGGCAGTTGCAGCAGGAGCCAGGCTGTGTATAACAGCCGTGCTCCTGCCGCTGATCGCTTGGGTAAACTGTCAGTACCCGCGCGATCACAGGACGGATATATCCGTCCTCCTGCGCGAACTAGCAGCTGCTGAGGACGGATATATCCGTCCTTCGGCGTTAAGGGGTTAAAGGGCCTCGCAGATTCCACCGAAAATATTTGCTGCGCTATTATTTATGGTAAATCCAAGGACACCTCTACGAAAACCCATTAAACTCGAAGCCTTAGTCACAACTCTAGTGGTTCACACATTCTTGTAACTGGCTTAGAATACATTTATGACAGAGACCAGCACCAAATGTCTGAAAGATTTATCAATTACACCGAAGTCATTTTACAACTTCTAGGTGATGTCGTACAGCGCACGAAGTAGAAATAAGATCCGCAGATCTATTCTAGTACATTGTTAAGTGCTGTGCGATCTACTCCTTTGTCCATTGTTGGTAGTATGTCTATATGGGATGGCAATACTGTGATCATTTACACCACCGTTCAAAAGTTTAGGGTCACTTAGAAATGTCCTTATTTTTGCAAGAAAAGCAGTTTTTTTCAATGAAGATAACATTAAATTAATCAGAAATACACTCTATACATTGTTAATGTGCTAAATGACTATTCTAGCTGCAAACGTCTGGTTTTTAATGCAATATCTACATAGGTGTATAGAGGCCCATTTCCAGCAACCATCACTCCAGTGTTCTAATGGTACATTGTGTTTGCTAACTGTGTTAGAAGGCTAATGGATGATTAGAAAACACTTGAAAACCCTTGTGCAATTATGTTAGCACCGCTGTAAACAGTTTTGCTGTTTAGAGGAGCTATAAAACGGACCTTCCTTTGAGCTAGTTGAGAATCTGGAGCATTACATTTGTGGGTTCGATTAAACTCTCAAAATGGATAGAAAAAGAGAGCTTTCATGTGAAACTCGACAGTCTATTCTTGTTCTTAGAAATGAAGGCTATTCCATGCGAGAAATTGCCAAGAAACTGAAGATTTCCTACAGTGTGTACTACTCCCTTCAGAGGACAGAAAACAGGCTGTAACCAGAGTAGAAAGAGAAGTGGGAGGCCCCACTGCACGACTGAGCAACAAGACAAGTACATTAGAGTCTCTAGTTTGAGAAATAGACGCCTCACAGGTCCTCAACTGGCAGCTTCATTAAATAGTACCCGCAAAACGCCAGTGTCAACGTCTACAGTAAAGAGGCGACTCCGGGATGCTGGCCTTCAGGGCAGAGTGGCAAAGAAAAAGCCATATCTGAGACTGGCTAATAAAAGGAAAAGATTAATATGGGCAAAAGCACACAGACATTGGACAGAGGAAGATTGGAAAAAAGTGTTATGGACAGACGAATCGAAGTTTGAGGTGTTTGGATCACACAGAAGAACATTTGTGAGACGCAGAACAACTGAAAAGATGCTGGAAGAGTGCCTGACGCCATCTGTCAAGCATGGTGGAGGTAATCTGATGGTCTGGGTTTGCTTTGGTGCTGGTAAAGTGGGAGATTTGTACAAGGTAAAAGGGATTTTGAATAAGGAAGGCTATCACTCCATTTTGCAACGCCATGCCATACCCTGTGGACAGCGCTTGATTGGAGCCAATTTCATCCTACAACAGGACAATGACCCAAAGCACACCTCCAAATTATGCAAGAACTATTTAGGGAAGAAGCAGGCAGCTGGTATTCTATCTGTAATGGAGTGGCCAGCGCAGTCACCAGATCTCAACCCCATAGAGCTGTTGTGGGAGCAGCTTGACCGTATGGTACGCAAGAAGTGCTCATCAAGCCAATCCAACTTGTGGGAGGGGCTTCTGGAAGCATGGGGTGAAATTTCTCCCGAATACCTCAGCAAATTAACAGCTAGAATGCCAAAGGTCTGCAATGCTGTAATTGCTGCAAATGGAGCATTCTTTGACGAAAGCAAAGTTTGAAGGAGAAAATTATGATTTCAAATAAAAATCATTATTTCTAACCTTGTCAATGTCTTGACTATATTTTCTAGTCATTTTGCAACTCATTTGATAAATATAAGTGTGAGTTTTCATGGAAAACACAATATTGTCTGGGTGACCCCAAACTAGTGGTAGTGTATATTATAGTGCACAATGTTATTGGGCTGGGAGGAGGGTGGGTAATGACCATAGGGATGTTTTTTTTATGTTGTGTTAAATACCATTTTGTATATGAAAAATTTTCAATAAAACCATTTAATTAAAATAAATGGGATATGCAGAATCCTGTATGGTTTTCTTATGAATTTTTTTTTTTTTACCAAGTAGTAAATAGGATTTTTAACAATCCCATGGTCACAATTCGGTGTGGTAGTGTTTTTTTTTTTCTACCCTTTGAATTTTTCCATATTCATTTTAAGTCCTTGCGCCGCAGCCATTTGTTGTTTTTTTCGTTTTCTCCTCCCCACCTTCCAAACACCATAACTTTTTTATTTTTCTGTCAACGTAGCCAATTAGAGCTTGTTTTTTGCGGGATGAGTTTTTATGCTCACCATTTAAAAAAAACAACTTTATTTCCAAACTAAACATTATTCTGCAGGTCAATACTATTATGGCTTTTTTTTTTTTTTTATAGATTTCGCAAAGTTCAAGGACCCATAACTTCTTTTATTTCACAAATGGATGGAGCGGTATTAATTGTTCAGACTTTTACGGACACAGCGTCACCCATCTTGTTAGCTTTTTTAAGAAAAAATTGCATTGCTTTAGGGAAAAAAATGGGGGTACATTTTGTAGAATTTTATGTTTTTTTTTTTTTAACAAGCTGGTACAATACACTGCAATATATCGTTATCTATCTATGTATTGCAGTGTATTGTGCTATTTGCCAGCTCCTATTAACCCATTAGTGACCACCCCATAGTGTTTTTACAGCGGCCACTAACGAGCTTTATTCCGATGCAATAGCCTTTTTACGGCGTTGCATCAGAATAAATAAACAGAGCAGGGAGCCGTTAAATCTCCCTGCTCTCAGCTGCCAGATGTAGCTGAGAGCTGGGGGCATCCCTGCTCCAACGGGTGAGATCGATATTAGTATCAATCTCACCCGTTTAACCCCCTTAGCGAGCACCGCATCTGAGTTGTTTTGGAGAGAGGGAGGGAGCTCCCGCTCATCCCACCGACACCCGGTGATAAGATCGCTGAGTGTCTGTGTCTCCGATGGCAGCCGGGGGCCTAATAGAGGCCCCCAGGTCCACCTGTAGTGTATGCCTAATAGGTCATGCCTCTGGTAGCTGAGAGCAGGGAGATTTAACGGCTCCCTGCTCAGTTTACTTATTCCAATAGATGCGCCGTAAAAAGGCCTATGCATCGGAATAAAGCCCATTAGTGGCTGCAGTAAAAACACTATGGGGCGGTCACTAACGGGTTAAAAACGAGATATTGAACATTTAGTAGAGACCTTTTCAAAGAAAGTTATCAGTGTAATTCCACTTCCAATAGAAGTATCTAATAAATAAATACTTTGCTTCACCGATTTTGTGCTAATTTTCTATTTCAGGTTTATATATATATATATATATATATATATATATATATATATATATATATATATATGCTCTCCTGTCAGACATTTGACCTAAGCTTAGCTCTGTCATCTGAGCTCCTACAATGCACTTCTCCATGGTAACTATAAACCAGAAAAATTAAGAATTTTGTGTTATAAACCGGACTGTGGAGTCGGAGTCAGTTTTTGGAAAAGTCAGAAAAAAAAATGTACAGTTTCCAACTCCGACTGAAAATAAAAAGATTAAATAATGATAAAATTGCATTAATTTAGAACAGGCATAGTTTGTTGCATAGGAGTTTAGGAAAGTTGACATTTTAATCATATTAATCTAAGGCTCCTATTTATAAAAAAAAAAACAGAGCTAACTAGGATGTTCTAGCAGCAATAGAAAATCGACTATCAGCTTCCCATTGTTCTCTCCTCTCCTTTAGACTAAGTATCTTCATGCTGCTGCTCCAAGGCCTCTTTGGTAAAAATGTCTGAATCTGTGTTGCCCATGCGCAGTAGTCAAGTTCCTTCTCTGAAGACCAGGGGAGGAAGTTCAGTACTGGACGCAGGGCCGTTTTAACACTTTGCTGGGCCCAGTGCAAAAGTTTTATAAGGAGACACCCTCTTGAACAGACTGGAGTGCTGAGGGTTAATATTCTCTTTATTCCCAGAGATCAGGCTGCACGGAGGAACGTGAATACTAGGGCTGTGCTGTAGTGTTCTGTACTTATCACGCGACTTGCCACTCTGCTGTGCTATCCTTCTCCTAAATCCTCTTTCCCCTCGGAGCCCAGCCAATACACTCATCTGGTGTGGCACCGCTACGCCGCGTCAGCACTGGGATCAGAAGAAGCAGATTCTGTGCTCCTCCCTGGGTCCGATGCAGGTGCATCGTATGATCTAGGGTTATAGGATCCCTGACTGGGCATTCTGCAGTCATCTCAGAACTGCTATAGAGAGCAGGAAGACAGTCTTAAGGCAAGTACCGAATATAGCAGAACACTTTTTAAAAGTTTATTTTATTCCCAGTCAGACTGGCTGAGTCGAAGTCTGAGTTGGAGTGGGACAATTGGAAAAAAAAAAAAAAGGGAGTAGTAAATAAGGAATCCCATCTTTCACATTTTTGGCATATCTACAGGATATATCATAAATGCATAAAAGGGTGCGGGTCTCACCTCCCCCAGTGGTTATCACCGAGAAGGTGCTTTGTCTGGCCATTCACGAATGGATGGGCCACGTCCACCAGATCCCAAGCCACTTTGTGAGAGCATAGACGGGGGTTCATTGACGGGCTGTCATCCATCACTCTCAATAGGTGTGAGGTCCCATATGTGAGAACTCCATATATCAGACATTTGTGGGAAACCCCTTTAACACTGAACAGATTTGACAGAGGTGGACTTAGAGGATATTCGGTATACAACACCCAATTGTCAAAGCAAGGAATGTGAGGAGTAGAATATCCAGATTGACAAGGAAGTTCAATCATCCAAGTTTAGTAAGAAACTCTTGTGCACAAAGCGGTCATTTTTTTTTTTTTGGTGATCATTTTCAGACAGGTTTACTTACTGAATTCATTCCACTAAATACATCCCCTGATCCTACATGTGCAGTATGAACAAAATTTGTTGGTTCTCCTATCATGCTTCTGTCGATACGCCGCCTCCTTTTCTGAAATGAAAAAAAAAAATGGCAGTTATATATTTACACTGCACAGATCTTAACGTATGATTGTCTATGGAAACATATAAAACACAGTCACAAGCGGTGTAGTCCGCACACACCCAGAACGCTCTATGCCCATGTAACACTACAGTTCACAGTGCCAACTCTAGTGAAGAGGTCCTCATAGTACATTGGTTTAGGTTGTATTCTTCTATCGGCTAATAATGAACGTCCCAAGCCGCTTTCCTGCAGTTACAGTCAGCAGAATGCGGGTGTCATTTAGGGACGCCTAATCTTCCGAAAATGTGGCTTCTGCTTAGCACTCCTATTGGATTGCCTTTCCACGGTCATACTCTAATACAATTATTACTTCAGCTCTTATAGGGTGAGATTCTGATAATAACACTACATTTGGTAACAAGTTAGAAATGGTAGTGTACATTGTATACATGTCATTGCTGGATTTTGTTTTCCCATCACCTTCATACATGAGCGGCAATGTGTACACACTAGATAGGAGGCTCAGCGTTCACGTGATTAAGGAAACAAAAACGGTATAAGGATGTCCTGTTACACCAGATTAAATAAACTTGCTGGGGTCACAGAAAGTTAAAAACTCCTGCATAGTGCCAGATAACACGACCAGGCGGTAATGCAGAGAGCAGCGCCTAATAATAGCACTTTACACAGGAGGAAGACTACAACCGTCCAACAGAACTGAATGCAGGGTTATTATTAAGAAAATACTAAGACGTATGGACGAGCCACTTTGCAACTCCTCTGACCTCAAGCCATGGCCAAGACCAGAGTAATTGGTTGCTTATAGTATTTTAGGCAGTGTTTGCATAGCAAATAAACCGTCTCAAAGCTTTAGGGTGTAGTCACACGTGGCAGATATTGTTGCAGGAATATCTGCAATATATAATCTGTTCTATTCATCTGAAGCTTGCAGAAATCCATACACCTGCTGCAGAAACAACCCTATTCAGATGTAAAACAGACCGCAGAGAAGGTAAAACCATGTCATTCCCCATTTCTGCCAGCATTACTAATAACCCAGGCTTTCCCACCTTATTCAGTCATAGAATATCACAAGGATATGCCATGACTCTCCGACCCGTGAGACCCCCACCTGTCACTAGGAAAAAGGGTGTTCGGCAGTAATAAAACTGGATTTATGTGGAATTCACTTGAATGGTGAGAGAAATGCAGAAGGGGCTGCAGCTCCATTCTATAAAGTAACCTTGGGTCAGCTATGTGGAGATTAGTTTGCTGCATACCTTCCGTCTCTTTGTAATTACAGAAGCCTAAAATTTATTAATGAGCCTCAAAAACAGTCCGGACATCTTAAAGGGGTTGTCCACCTTCTGACAAGTGATGACCTATCCCCCGGATAGTATGTCATCGGTGCGGGTCTGACACCCGGACCCCGCACTGATAAGCCGATCTGGTGGCCTGCGGGCACAGGATGTTGTGGCACATAATGCTATGTACGTAGCCCGGAAGCAGTTGGCTCCGTACATAGCATAGCGGCCGTGCCGCAGAACTGCAGGTCTGCTCCGATTTACTTGAATAGGAGCAGAGCTACAGTAATACAGCTCGGCCGCTATTCCGTGGCCAGAGACAACTGCTTCTGGCTTGTACGCCGGGTGCACCGGACCAGCTGATCTATGCAGGGTTCGGGTGTCGGACCCCCACAGATCATGTACTGATGACCTATCCGGCCATCAGTTGTCAGAAGCTGGAAAACCCCTTTAAAAAGCATACTTGAATTTCCAAAAGAAAAAATCTTCCAAGTATGACTAATAAACATATGTAAATATAATGTTGAGCATGAAATACAATATGACAAGGCCCACCAGGACTGCAGACATCCATATTAATGTTCTTAGGTCACAGTACACAGTAACACTTCATACCAGAGCATAGCATCATTATGGAATAAATAATCAACCCGACAAGAATTCATACCAGCTGATCACTGCTGGCATCCTCCTCCTCCGCTTTTCAACCATACTGTTCGGGTCCATTCACACGTTGCAGTGCATTTAGAGTCGCATTGAAAAAAACGCATCTGTAAACCGCATGTGGTTTTACTGCAATTTGGTGTTTTTCGTTGCCGCTGCATTTTATTTGCGTCGCAACCACGTGGAAAAATGCACCAAATCGCTGTAAAAATGCATGCGTTTTACGATACGGTTTTAGTCAGGCAGCAACGTGTGAATGGACCCTTAGCCTGGGTTTACAATAGTTGCAATAGTGTGCTGCGCAGCCAAAAACGGTCTAGCAAAACTGGAAGATTGCTACAGTTTAAGGCCCCCATGCACACAACCGTAAAATTTGTCTGTAATTGCGGACCGTAATTACGAACTAATTCCCTTCTATTGACAACGGACACCTTCCCGTATATTGGGGAAGGTGTCCGGGCTGCAGAAAGCCTCCGCAAAAGATAGGACATGTCCTATCTTTTGCTTTTTATGGACCGTGCTCCCATACTTTATATGGGAGCACGGGCCGAAAATACAGGCGGCTGTCCGCGGCCGCCAAAGGCCGGCTATGCTCGAAATCGTGGACCGTATTTACGGGAACGGCCGTGTGCATGCGGCCTAAGGTCTCATTCACACGACCGTAAGGGTTTTTACGGTCCACAAACGCTGATGTACATCCGTAGCCGTCCGCAAAGGCGGAAGCGCCCATAGACTTTTTCCGTGTTTCACCTGAAAAAAAAATGTGTGTTTTTCTGAGTCATTTCTTTTTAAAGGGTAACTAAACTTTCAGAAAACTCCCCCCCCCCCCAAACAGATCGCTAAAACTAAGCGGCAGAAGCGCTTTGAAGTTTCTGATCGGCTTTTCTCAGTAAGCGGATGTAATGGTGTACGGGCCCATAGACTTTCTATGGAGTCCGAACACCGTTATATCGGCTTCGCGAGAAAAGTCAATCAGAAACTAAAGCAGCTCAGCAGTTTATTTTAGCGATCGGTGGGGTCTCAGTGCTCGGAACCCAACCAATCAACACTTTTGACATGTCAGAAGTTTTATGAAAGTTTAGTTAGCCTTTAAAGCTTCAGAATGTAAGAACACCGTCCAACGTATATAGTTCTCAGAAATAAGGAAAAAAAAAAGATAGCATTACCACTGTGGATGTATTTACGAGAGTGAAAATGACTGGTAAATACACCATAACCACTGGATTCTATTTGGGTGTAGAAAAGTCACCTGAATGGAGTTACACAATCCACAAAATATTCCCACAATATCACACCAGCCCCCAGGTAACATTGAATCAATACAAAAGCCTTGTGAATGGATATAGCAGAGGTAGTGTAGACGGAAGACCGTCTCTAGAAATGAAGTCTATAAAGTGAATGTCCATTTTGATAGTAACGGCAACGTTTTCTCATTTTACTATGGCTATGCATGGGATTTTGGAGCTCTGTATTCGAAAAACTGAGTTCTGACCAATATAAAAGTTTATTAAAATGTTATTCATCACAAAACGTTGGACTTAAAAATGACGGTGTTAAAAAGGTGCACATTCACTTTAAGAGAAATTATAGGAGTCACAATACAGGAGCAACTCCCATATTACACTACATTTCCACATGGGCGCTTAAAATCCCCACAATGGTTTATAGAGACAGTTGCTCTGGAGAACCTACCAGGTTCAGCTCGTAGATTTCACTGTAAACTGTGTAATGCTTCATTTTCCCTGGCGTGTCAGAGCTGGGATACGCATCTATCAGACATTTATGGCTATCCCAGAAATATTTAAGTTGGGAGTACCCCTTTAAATATAGAAAACGCCCTTAGATTGGTCACTGATAAAGCTGCAGGTTGCAGTCTGGAAGAGCAACGGAGAACATTTTAAATGCCAATGTAAGAAATTTCTGCAAAAGTAAATCTGCACTTTAAAATATGTAAGTTATATTCCAGAGCAGCATGGCGGGCCTGAAGGAGCTGCCAGGAGCGAGCTGTCTGCACGCTTGTAAATCTTCACCCGGATTTTATAAAAGGACCCGTTTTGGCATTGTCACTAAATCTGTTGGCATTTAGTATTGCAGAGCTCTGATACTTAGAGGAAACTTACGGAAAGAAGTCGGTGGTGTATGAATAGTTTGATATTTTTCCATTTCTGTTACTTTTCATTTCAGAGCCAACGCCTTAACACAACATCCTCTTCCTTTTTATTACATTGCTGGTCTCAGCGGCTAACCTGGTCATCCCTCCGGCCCACTTCAATAGGTATAGTACTTCTAGTAAGCATATATACAGGGACACAAAATTAGGAGTTTCACAAAGATGGCTATATCATGGATGGACAAAGGCCGGGTAGCAAATGGTGACCGGGTGTGCTTTCCAACATTCTACTTAATCCCAGCGCTGAATGCATGGAGTGGGACTGTTACGAACAACATCCAGCTCCATCGCTCCCAGTAAAGGTGGTCTCAGACCATGCTCCCTAGGCAGAGGGAATACAGCAGATGTCCGGTGAGGACAGCGCTGTATATGACCTCTGCCACTGATCTGTTATAGATATTAATGCATGAATAAGAAGCTTCATGCAGCAGATGCCAGCAGAGGGCACATTACAGGAGTGTGCGAGAGGGGAGTATCCTGGGGAAGGCGGGCCAGGTGTGTGTGTTCGTGGGGAGGGCCGCTTCTGTGACCACTGGTGGAAATGGGCGAGATGCTGCTTTGACAACTTGGGGAATAAATGAGTCACTGCTTTGAGAGGGGAGAAGGGAGGCATTGCTGCGACAAGTGAGGGAAGGGACACAGCTGTAACTACTAGAAACGGTGGTGTCACTGGTGGGAAAACGGAGATGTGGGGTAAGGCACATTTGGGGTCCATTACTGTAAGGCCCTCTGCACACTGCACAAAAATGCTGTAGAATTTCCGTGCAGAAAATCTGCAGAGGATGACTTTCCAGCCATGGGGATGAGATTTGAACAAATTTCATCCACATGTTGCGATACATATTCCACACGAATATCAGAGCATGCTGCGGATGTTCACAGCAGATTCCACCCTTTCAATGTAGAAGGGGTGAAATCGCGACAAAATCTGTCACATGTATGGGTACCCTTATCCCTTATGACTGGGGACAGAGAACTAACAATGCTAAGGCTAGTGTTGGGCAGACATTGTGATGACTATTATAAAACATTGCGGACGACTCTGTAGGGTTACTGCTATGTAGGAGAAGCAAAGTGACATGTAAGCCCAGGTTCTCTAATCCCAACTGTACTGTCCCCTCTCTCTCGGCCAATATTCAGACTGGTTTCAACAGTGTAGAGCAGTATCAATTTTACTTTCTACCCCTCTTTCTGATCCTATTGGTTTTTCAAAAGAAGCGGTGCACACCTAACCCAATGCCATCGAGGTGCATCAACTAAGCCTTAAAGCGTTTTCCGCCTCCTAGACCCATAGTTCCAATAAAAATCTTAAAGAAAACATATTAAAGGGATATCATAATAAAAATTCACTTATAAAAATTGTATTATTGAAGTTTCTTCCTTTAGAAGAATGAGCAATTCATGCAACGATAGGAAAGGTTTTAAATTTCCTGCCATTGCAATGCTGGCACCACTATCACCAGACTACAGGCACAGTTTAGGTACACCTCATTTTTTGCCAGTGAAAATATCTGTGACAAGATAGACGATCAGGCCTATTTGGACCTTAATGACCAAGCATTCTTTAGTTTTTCATCGTCGCAAGCCATAACGTGCTTATTTTTCCGTTGATGCAGCCAAATGTGGGCTTGTTTTTTGTGGAACGAGATTTAGTTTTCATTGGTACCATTTTGGGGAACACTAGACTTCTTCATTAACTTTTCTTGTTTTTTTTTATTGTGGGGTGGAATGGGAAAAAAGCAATTCGGCCATGGTTTCTTGCATTTTGTTTTTTTGCATGCTGTTCACGCTGTGGTTTAAATAACAAGTTAACCTTATTGTTCGCTGTGATAGAATTTATTTTTTTGACACTTTTATAAAATGAAAACCATATTTTTTTTTTTTTTTTTACTTTGTTTAATTTACTTTTTAGTCCAAGTAGAGGAATTCACAAAGCGATAATGTTTGGTATACTTCGTAAACCAAGGCATTACTGCCTGTCAATGTAAAACTGACAGGCAGTCTATTAGGCCATGCATTTGTAACGATCAAAATGGCGTACATGCAGCGTCAGACTGGCCCACCGGAGGATCCTCCGGTGGGCCCAGGCAGTGAGCTACTTTTATCCGGCAGCGGAGCAGAGAGATATTCTCTCCTTGCCCCGCTGCTTACTCTCGTAGGTAGGTCGTCTATAGCAGCCATAGCGGCTGCTACGGGGTCCGCAGCATGAGGAGACCCACGCCGCCTGGCACAGAAATTTTATGTGCCGGGCAGCACGGGCCCCCTCATGCCCGGTGTCTTCGCTATAGTATAGGCTGCAGGCAACATTAGGCCTGCAGCCTATAAGCCGCTGGGACTGAGTCCCTGCGCAGGCGGCGTGATGATGTGATTGCATCACGCTGGCCTATGAAACCTGAGACGGTGTAGCGCCACGTCAGTCATGGGAACGGGGCTAGGTAAGTACAATATTTTTTATTGGGGGGTGGCGCTATCTACAAGAGAAGGGGCAGTGTGTGGCTCTATCTACAAGAGAAGGGGCAGTGTGTGGCACTATCTACAAGAGAAGGGGCAATGTGTGGCACTATCTACAAGAGAAGGGGCAGTGTGTGGCTCTATCTACAAGAGAAGGGGCAGTGTGTGGCACTATCTACAAGAGAAGGGGCAGTGTGTGGCACTATCTACAAGAGAAGGGGCAATGTGTGGCACTATCTACAAGAGAAGGGGCAGTGTGTGGCTCTATCTACAAGAGAAGGGGCAGTTTGTGGCACTATCTACAAGAGAAGGGGCAGTGTGTGGCTCTATCTACAAGAGAAGGGGCAGTTTGTGGCACTATCTACAAGAGAAGGGGCAGTGTGTGGCACTATCTACAAGAGAAGGGGCAGTGTGTGGCACTATCTACAAGAGAAGGGGCAATGTGTGGCACTATCTACAAGATAAGGGGCGGTGTGTGGCACTATCATTATTGTGGGGCCAGAAGGGGGTACTATTATAGTGTGGGGCATGGAGGGGGCATTATTTACATCTTTGGCACTATAGATGGTGAGGGTTTTTTGGGGGGTGGCGCTATCTACAAGAGAAGGGTCAGTGTGTGGCACTATCTACAAGAGAAGGGGCAGTGTGTGGCACTATCATTACTGTGGGGCCTAAAGGGTGTACTATTATAGTGTGGGGCATGGAGGGGGCATTATTTCCATCTTTGGCACTATAGATGGTGAGGGTATTGTAGAGGGTGGAGAGGTGCTACAAAAGCGAGAAGCCAAAGATGTTTGTGTTTCAAATTCTGCAGAGGCGATTTGTAGTTGGGAGAAGGCGCCAGGGCAATCTGGGCCGGACGAAGAAGAAAAGGAAAAAAGTGAGCGACTCCAATCTGAGATGGATTCACTGGTAAGTCACTGGATTTCACTGTATTGTATTAAAGGAGTTTTCCCATCTTAGACATTTATGGCATATGCACAGGAAACACCAAAAATGTCTGATAGATGTGGGTCCCAGCTCTCGTACCCACAGATATATCTAGAACTGACCGCAGAATTGTTTTTCGGGCTTAATGCTCACTGCGGGAAAAAGCGGTTGAAAAAACGAAAAAAAAAACACTACTGATACTTACCCCATTCTTTGTAGTCATGGTGACGCGTTCCTCTGTTGTCCTCGCAGTCTAGCCTCCTGTAATGCTGCAGCAGTCACATGGGATAAAAAGTCATGGGATGGAGAGCAGAACGAAGCGCCGCTATGACAACGCCCGGTGGTAATTATGAGCTTTTTTTATTCATTTTAAAACGACAAAAAGTTTTTTTTTTCCAATTTCCTAAGTTGAGATTTTTGCTGCGGAATTGCAGCTTTTCCACATGCAAAAATTGCAAAATGTTCTATTTGTTGTGGCTTCTACCTCCCCCATTGAATTCAATGAGGAAAACCTGCAATAGAAAAGTAGCGATTCTGGAGCATGAATGGAGTTGGATTAAAAAAAACGCACTTCAGGTCAATTTATGAACGGTTTTTTTCGGCAGAACTTTCACGCAGCGGGTGGATGAGACTTGTTTAAATCTCATCCACTCTGCTGCTACTGTATTACGCTGCAGATTTTCCGCAATTTAATCCGTTGCGGAAAATCTGCAGTGTTTACGCCACATGTGAACTTACCCTTAGATATTTTTCGAGATGCCTGACGAGGGCTGTGGATTTGCGTGAAAAGGAGTGTGGTCCGATGGAAAGGGCAAGGCTTAAAATGTGACACCAAGCTCCAAAAAACTGGTATAACCTAAGCCATCTAATAGGTGGTATAAGGAAGAGAAAAGGGTCTAGCAACATGCGTCAAATTTCACATACCACGTGCACCACTTCGACAAGGCAGTCAGAAAATGCCCCAAATTGATCAAAGTTTATGCTCTCTAAAACCAAAACCGTATTTGTCCATCTGCCCCATTGTCTATTTGGAGTCTGGAGTCATTTCCTGTTTCATGCAGCTGTCCCCCCCCCCCCCCCCATGCTTTACACTGCATCTCCACCCACTAAGAATGGCTGCTGTATAGAAGATTAAGCCTATTAAAAACAAAGCAAGTAGTCTGTGAATGGAAAAGCAATTTCTTTTACAATAGTATTACAATAATTATAAACTACAGGCAACTAAACCATAAGTGGGAAGAAAAAAAAAAAGGTAAAAAAATGATATGAGCAAAAGAAGTTCTTAAACACGTAGAATGATCTCAAACATTTTTGGGGTAACTATTAAGTTTAGCTTCATTTTTCTATTAATCGGTCTTCTACTAACTGCGACAAACCTGGCCTGATGTAAATGAATGGCGGAGATTAAGCTGCAGGAGTAGTTCATCAATACCTTTTCCTTCCCAATAGTCAAGACTCCGTTTTTTGTGGCGGATGTTTTTTTTTTTGGTGGGATAGCTATTGGGAAAGGTGGTGGTCATTTTTAGCCCTGCAATCATAGGCAATACGACCAATACGACATGATATGGGCAACTTTAGAACAAAGTGTCCAATGCACACAATGATTTTATGGACTAGCACGGTTCCTCTGCTTTACACAACTCTGTTCACTCATTTTTATTATTAATAACCAGACCATCTTCATACCACCCATGTAGCAGGTGTTCGTGGTGTTTGCAGTACTCATACAGCTGGTGGAAATTTACTGCAAACATTTTGCCGGAGGTTTGTCCGCTGCCCTTTTTATGCCACTGGTGAGGCATGTCCTGAAGACCTGATACACAACGTGCGCATAGGATGTTCTTTTATACATTGAAAAACAGAAAATGGGCCAGCAGAGGTAACGTGAGAAAACGAGATGTGTCGTTGACCTTGTGCAGAGGTATTTCCTCCTACAGGAGGTTCTGCTAGAAGAGACCACGCTCATAAGCACTGCTGCCAAAGATAAAAAGGATATACTTTTACAGAAGAGTTTCTATTACCACATGACAATGTTTTTCCAAGGTTAATAGCGGAACATAATTCACCATGCTTTCCCAGTGAGCCGTCACATGCAGGAATCTATCCGCAGTGACTGCTTTAGTTCCTCCGGCCGAGTTCTATAGGTGGTTCATTCACTAAACCGGTAGTAGTAACGCTTTGCTTATGAAATCTACTACTCCATGGAAGACGCACACTATTTGACATATCGTGTAAAATAGACATTGAGAAATACCTGTGATGTAATCCTAATAAATAAAATGTGGAAGCTACTTACAGGCTGCGGTTGTTCTGCAATGCAGCAGTTGAAACACAACCAGAATTCACTCATTGCTAATAGTCCAAAAGTTATAGTGCAGACAAAATGGTGAGAGTCCCGCTCTACAACCCCAGCGGAAAGTACTTGGGGTAGCTACGTGAATCCGATAAAAACGAGTAAATATCCGACACGATGTCAGGTGCTCTGCGAAGCCGTATCCTCAGAGAGTTGCGCCTGCATCGAGGAGAGTTCCCTTTTCACTGCGCAGATGGAAACCTAAACAAACCAAAAAAACATTCGTCAATATAAAAGTTAATCAGCATTTTTTCTGTCAAGTATTGAGATAGACGGGCAATGTGAAGTTCAAAATCTCTAAATTCTTGAGGGAAACTCAAACAAATGGAATGGACAAGATTGATCATAGTACCTGAACATCAGTAAATGGACAATGTCACACAACAAAAATCACATCAGTGAGGATTATCAGGTTTTATTTATAAGGGCACATGTTAATGGCGTTCTCCACTTTGGACAATTCCTACTTGTCGCTTGACAATAAAGTGTAATGTCACAAAGTGTCCCCCTGCTGGGACCCTCAGCATTTAAGCTGTAATTTGTAGAGAAACCTAGCAGAAAGCATTTAATTTCTCAGCAGCGCCACCACAGGGCAAAGTAAGCATTACACAGTGCCCATTCAAATCAATGGGTCGTCTGTGTAAAGCAGGACTGGACAGGTCCTGCAGGGCGAGAAACGCTCGTTGTAACCACTCTCCACTCTGGCCCATATAACTCAGAATTCCCTAATCGGGTAGATTTATTTAATTTTTGCTATTGCTTATATAGTGCCAACATATCCCACAGCGCTGTACAGAAGTTGTCATCACTCATAATCTGAATTCTCTATCCGTATGTTTTTGACGTATATGAAAATGGGTTTAAGTCCTTTAACCCCTTCCCGACATTTGACGTAGCCACACGCCAAAATCGGGTAGGGGAAGTATGGAGCGGGCTCACGGAGTGACCCCGCTCCAAACGATCCCGCTCGTTTAAGTCGTTAAATGCTGTGGTCAATAGCGACCTCAGCATTTAAATCGTTAGAAAGAGGGGGGCGACCCCCTCTAAACAGGTCATCGGCGCCCCCCTGCAATGCAATCGCAGGGGGGGGGGCGATGGATGCTATGGCTGCCTGGGGGCCTAATGAAGGCCCCCAGGTCCGCCATCTTTGTGCACCTATTAAGCACCAGGGCTTAATATTTGCCTGTCAGAATCACGATATACTGCAATACATTAGTATTGCAGTATATCGTGCAATCGATCTAACGATCGCTGGTTGAAGTCCCCTAGGGGGACTAATAAAAAATGTAAAAAAAGTAAAAATGAGTTAAAGTTTTTTTTCCGCTTACTAGAGCATAGTAAAAAAAAATATAAATAAACATAATTGGTATCACTGTGTCCGTAAAAGTCTGAACTATTACAATATATCATTATTTAACCCACACGGTGAACGCCGTAAAAAATTAATAAATTGTAAAATGCCAGAATCTCTATTTTTTGGTCACCCAATCTCCCACAAAAAATGAAATAAAAAGTGATCAAACCTTCGCATTTACATCAAAATGGTATTATTAAAAACGACAGCTTATCCCGCAAAAAATAAGCCCTCATACCACTTAATCGACGGAAAAATAAAAAAGTTATGGCTCTCGGAATTTGGCGACACAAAATACATTTTCTTTTTTACACTTAGGTTTTTACTTGCAAAAGTAGTAAAATATAGAAAAAACTATATATATTTGGCATCGCCGTAATCGTATTGACCCACAGAATAAAGTTAACATGTTGTTTTAATTGCACAGTAAATTCCGTAAAAACGGCACGCAAAAAACCATGGAGGAATCGCTGTTTTTTCATTTTCTACCCCACAAATAATTTTTTTCCTGTTTCCTAGTACATTATACGGCAAAATAAATGGTGCTACGAAAAACTACAACTCGTCCTGTAAAATCAAGCCCTCATAGGACTATATCGACGGAAAAATAAAGACGTTATGGCTTCTGGGAGGTGGGGAGGAAAAAACGAAAATGAAAATCTGAAAAAGGGCTGCGGCGGGAAGGGGTTAAAATTATTGTTGGAGGACCCTAATGGAGACTTTCCTTCTATTACTAGATGCCAGAGCGGCATCACAAGTGGTTTATGGCTCTGGAGAACCATTGGCATAGGACCTGAAGTCTGATAGAAAAGTTGCCCAAAATAGAGAAGTGGCTACACAAACTGCTGTAAATTTCACGACAAAACTAAAGCAAATAATAATAATAATAATAAAATCATCCGTGTTCTAGAGACCAGCAGATATGAAACCACTGCTGTATTTTATAGGGTGAAGATATGAACACACAGCACAAACCCATGTGGCTTGTAGTGGGTAACCTCACCGGATAAAGTATGCTGGATTCCCATGCGTGTGGCACTGGTACAGTTTTGCTATAAAAGAGCTGAAGTGACCTGATGTAACCCCATGTTTGCAGCCAAATTTTTACGTTACAACAGTGAAATGCGCTATGAAATACCAAGGTTAAAATCAATTGATCATTACCAAGGAGAAATCATCTTTAATTGTTCCACATTTCATACCTCACTGCGCAAATAATAATAACCCTTCAGATTACCAAGAATGAACTATGCAGTCAAGTTCACACACACACACAGATTTGATGAAGTTTTTGGCTCCGTTTTTTAAGCCAACGCCAGAAGTGAATCCATAAGGAAGGAAAGGTATAAAGAGAAGACAGAAACATCTTTCTTTTGTGTCTTCTCCTGTGCTTGGGTCAAAAAAACTGAGCCAAAAACAGCATCAAAACGGTGTGTGTGATCCTGGCCCTACATAGATTCACTTGTCACATGTTAGTGGTAGGTTACTAAACTCTGAAGACATTAATCCAGCAAGGAATTTCTAAAGTTTACAGAATTGTGAACGCAGCTCTGGACTACAAGGGTAAGAAAAGACATGGCGGCTATTTTTCACTGCGGGGTTACATGCAGATTTTGCGGCGGAATTGCCAGAATGAGAATGCGATGGATTTGAAAATCTGCAGCATGACTGAATTCCGTGCAGATTTTTTTTGTGCTACATGTGTATGGGGTTTTGAAAATCTCATCCACATGTATTGTACTGTAATATTTTTGGTGCAGAATCCACAATTCTGCCATATCTGGACTCACCCTTATACATAGTGGACTTTAAGGCTATGTTCACACGGAGTATTTTGGGGGAGGAATATCTGCCTCAAAATTCCGTTTGGAACTTTGAGGCAGATATTCCTCTCCCTGCACGCCGATTTTCGCGGCAATTATCGCGCCGTTTTTCGCCCGCGGCCATTGAGCGCCGCGGGCATAAAACAGCGAGAAATACGCTTTCTCCTGCCTCCCATTGAAGTCAATGGGAGGTCAGAGGCGGAAGCGCCCGAAGATAGGGCATGTCGCTTTTTCCCGCGAGGCAGTTTTACTGCTCGCGGGAAAAAGACGCCGACGCCTCCCATTGAAATCAATGGGAGGCGTTCTCGGGCCGTTTCTGCTGAGTTTTGCGACGCGGTTTCCGCGTCAAAAAACTCGGCAAAATACCCCGTGTGAACATAGCCTAACAAGACCAAAGCATGATAAGTAAGGCTTCGTTCACGTCTGCGCAAGGGCTCCGTTCCGTCTTAGCTTTCCGCTGGAACAGAGCCCTGACTAACACAAACTGAAACCAAAGGTTTCCGTTTCCATCATCATTGATTTCAATGGGGACTGATCCGGCGCCAATTGTTTTAGTTTTCTCCGTTGTGCAAGGGTTCCGTCATTTTGACGCGATGAATAGCGTAGTCAATAGCGGTATTGATTCTGTCAAAACAACGGAGACAAACTGAAACCATTGGCACTGGACCCGTCAACATTGAAAACTTCCGACGGAACGTAGCCCTGACGCAGAGGTGAATATAGCCTAATACAATTTATTAACCAAGCGCAAGTTTGGTAGTAGATCATATCTAGCTATCCACATGCACACGTGTATATACACTCACACACACACTGTAAATTGGCGTTCATGGGTGGACATACACTATTTTTTAAAAAAAAGTTAGCTCATGTCAAGAAATCAATGTAGATTTCAATGCTGAATACCACCACCTATGCTCCTCACCAGTGAGTGGCAGCCTTGTTGGACAAAGCAGAGTCCAGACAGCTAAACTGGAACTGCTTATGGGAGAAAGTGCAAGCAGAGACTTCAAGTCAACACTAGTTCAGGCTTGCAGAGTGCCTTAAAACTAAGAGGAGAGAGAAGAGAGAAGAGAGAAGAGAGAAGAGAGAAGAGAGAAGAGAGAAGAGAGAAGGGAGAAGAGAGAAGAGAGAAGAGAGAAGAGAGAAGAGAGAAGAGAGAAGAGAGAAGAGAGAAGAGAGAAGAGAGAAGGGAAGAGAGAAGAGAAGAGAGAGAGAAGAGAGAGAGAGAAGAGAAGAGGAGAGAGAAGAGAGAGAGAAGAGAGAAGAGAAGAGAGAAGAGAGAGGAGAGAGGAGAGAGGAGAGAGGAGAGAGGAGAGAGAGAATCACAATGACACCAAAAAAGGTTACAAATGGACACAGATAGGTCAGAAACGCTGATGAAGGAGAGTGAGCAGGTGCATTAAATAATAATACCCACTCGTCTTGAGGGGAGTGTCGTGTGGTGCATGGGATGTGTAGTAAAAAATAATAAATGAATAGTGTATGTGCAAGTGATAATAATAGGGGTGAAATATAGGGGGCAGTAATGCGTAAAGTGCATAAAGGTAAATGAATAACGGGGTGCCAGTGTGTGAAACATGGAGGGATACCCGTCTCCCTCTCCTTCATCAGCGTTTCTCACCTGGTTGTGTCCATTTGTAAGTAAGGCCTTTTTCTGTGTTTTTGTGTTATATGTCCCCTTGTTTTTATCTGTTTGGTTTGTGTATCAGGAACATTAACCCCTTAATGACCGGGCCATTTTGCACATTAACCCCTTCCCGCTCCTTGACGTACTATTACGTCATGGCAGCTCTATCGTTCGCGCTCCATGCCGTAATAGTACGTCTTGCAGTTAGAACAGCGGTGCGCGCGCCCGGCGCGTTCATGCGCTGTGATAGCTGCTGTTTCTGACAGCAGGCTATCACGGCATAATGGGACGGGACCATTTACTATGGTCCCGCCTCGCCGATCGCCGCTATTGGCTAGTCAGTGAGTAACTAGCCAATAGCAGCGATCGGTCTCATTCAGCACAGCAGTGCTCGAGCCCGGCGTTCCTGAGCTGTGATAGCTGCTGTTTCTGACAGCATGCTATCACAGCATAATGGGCCGGGACCATTTACTATGGTCCCGCCTCGCCGATCGCCGCTATTGGCTAGTCAGTGAGTAACTAGCCAATAGCAGCGATCATTCTCGTCACTTCCTCTCTCTGACCTCACATCCTGCTGCAACCGCCCTGAACGCCCTGTTGGAGTTAGCGAGGCGTTGAGATCGGTTGTGAGCAGAGAGTCAGAGAGAAAAGAAGTGAAAAAAAGTGAAAAAAAGTTTCTAAAACAACGTTTTTTTTGCTTCCCACCACCCCATCCACTACCCACTCCTGTTCCCTTCCTCTTTGAGTTCTACCCACGTTTTTTGGTCAGTGATCTCCTATCACTGACCACTTTTCAGTCTTCAGGACCACATTTCTTGGTCCCTGGGGATTTTTTTTTCATTTTTTTCTATATAAAACATAAAACAAAAAAAAAAATATAAAAAGAAAAAAAAGGAACAAAAAAAAATAGTTAGTTTAGCCAATTTTGAAAATTTAACTGGTTAGTTTAGTATTAGGGTTAGTTAGTGTCAGGGAACCGTCAAAAAGCGTAGTTAGGTATAGTGTCAGGGAATTTAGCGTCAGGAATCGGTCACCGTAGATAGGCTTAGCGTTAGGGATCCATCACCGTAGTTAGGTTTAGCGTCAGGGAAGCTCGGAATAATTAGATAGGTTTAGTGTCAGGCACCCGTCACCGTAGTTAGGTTTAGTGTCAGGGAAGCTTGAAATAATCTAGATAGGTTTAGTGTCAGGGAATCGTCGCCGTAGTTAGGTTTAGCGTTAGGGAAGTCCACATAAAATTTAGTTAGGTTTAGTGTTAGGAACCCTCGCCCTAGTTAGCTTTAGTGTCAGGGAAGTCCACTTGCTCTCTAAAAACAAAACACACATTTGTGCTAGTTGTGCTATCCTATTGCTCCCAGTTAGGGATTTATTTTTTTGCAGTATATAAATTTTGTCTTCGCACAACAAGCATGTCCCAACGGACATTTACTGCTGAAGAGGCGTATGCATTTCTGGCCTCCGACACAGACTCGTCGGATGGCGATACACTATTTTATTTGTCTACCTCCTCATCCAGCGATGAAGAGGAGGGACCCCCTAGGAGACGCCCCAGGACCACCACCATAGTAGAAATCCCTGAGAGAAGTGACCCCACAACAAGTGATACCCCTGAGCGAAGTGACCCCATTTGGACGCCCACACCAGACCATTATGAACCCCAAATCCCTGAGTACACGGGCAGCCCAGGCATCAAATTTAACACGGCAGGGTTCAGTGAGATGGACTTTTTCAAGTTCTTCTTCACTGATAACTTTATAGAGCTAATGGTCACCCAGACTAATTTATATGCCCAACAGTATATCACCAAGAACCCCAACTCATTTTATGCCCAATCCCAGAGGTGGACTCCTGTAAACGCAGCAGAGTTGGGCAAGTTCTGGGGACTGCTCTTGAACATGGGGCTTCTAAAAAAGCCATCCATTAGGACCTACTGGAGCACGGACATCCTATACCACACCCCGATGTACCGTATGGCCATGTCCAGGATGCGTTATGAGGCAATACTTCGCTTCCTACATTATGCCGATAATGAGCAGTGCCCACCCCGAGATGACCCCAGTTTTGACCGTTTATATAAACTGAGACCCCTATTAGACCATTTCAGTGCCCGGTTTGCCCAAGCATACACCCCCGAGAAGTGTATTTCCATTGATGAGTCCCTGGTACATTTTAAAGGGAGGCTTCAATTCCGCCAATACCTGCCAAGTAAGAGGGCAAGGTATGGCGTGAAGTTGTATAAGCTGTGCGAGAGTGCATCAGGGTATACATATAAATTCAGGATATATGAAGGGAAGGACAGCAGTATTCAGCCCCCAGAATGCCCCCCCTTACTGGGAATTAACGCAAAAATTGTGTGGGATTTGGTGCACCCACTGCTGGACCAGGGTTACCACCTCTACCTGGATAATTTTTATACCAGCGTCCCGCTCTTCAAGTGCCTCGCTTCCAGAAGGACTGCGGCATGCGGCACTGCTAGAAAAAATCTTAGAGGCCTCCCTAAAACACTGCTTGGGCAAACACTCAGAAGGGGTGAGAGCAGGGCACATTCTAGTAGCAACATATTGTGTGTCAAGTACAAGGACAAGAGAGATGTCCTTGTATTGACAACAATACATGGCCACACCAGTACCCATGTACCTGTACGAGGTACCAGTACAGAGACCCCCAAACCAGATTGCATCCTGGACTACAATAGGTACATGGGAGGGGTGGACTTGTCAGATCAAGTCCTGAAGCCCTACAGCGCTACGCGGAAATCGAGGGTGTGGTATAAGAAGCTGGCCGTGCACATCATACAGATGGCATTGTACAATGCGTACGTGCTACGTCGATGTGCAGGCCAGAGGGGAACTTTCCTGGAATTTCAAGAGGTGGTTATAAAGAACCTAATTTTTGGCGACCAGGAAGGAGGGGCACCCAGTACTTCTGGAAGCGAGGCCACACGCATCGTACCAGGGCAACACTTTCCAGGAGAAGTTCCCCAAACTGGCAAGAAGGGAAAAAGTCAAAAGAGGTGCAAAGTGTGCTATAAGAGGGGGATAAGGAAGGACACAACATACCAATGCGACACGTGTCCCGAAAAACCAGGGCTCTGTATGAAAGATTGTTTTAAAATTTACCATACATCCCTTGATTTTTAATTTACCCTGATGCACTCCGCACAGCTTATCCCCCTCATCTTTCCCTTTTGAGCCCTGCCATGTGCCCAAGCAGCAAATAACAGCCACATGTAGGGTATTGCCGTACCCGGGAGAACCCACATTACAATTTATGGGGTGTATGTCTCCGGTGGCACATGCTGGGCACAATATATCGGACACTGAAATGACATATATGTATAGGAAATTGCAAATCTCACTTTGCACCATCTACTGCGCATTACCTTTTACACAATAACTGTTGGGTCAAAATGCTCACTACACTCTAGATGAATGTCTTAAGGGGTGTAGTTTTTAAAATGGGTTCACTTCTCGGGGGTTTCAACTGTACTGGTACCTCAGGGGTTCTGCCTACATGACTTAGCACCAGAAAAGCTCCAGTAGGCTAAATGGTGGTCCTTCCCTTCTGAGCCCTGTCGTGTGCCCAGGCAGCTAATAACAGCCACATGTAGGGTATTGCCGTACCCGGGAGAACCCACATTACAATTTATGGGGTGTATGTCTCCAGTGGCACATGCTGGGCACAATATATCAGACACTGAAATGGCATATATGCATAGGAAATTGCAAATCTCACTTTGCACCATCTGCTGCGCATTACCTTTTACACAATAACTGTGGGGTCAAAATGCTCACTACACCACTAGATGAATGTCTTAAGGGGTGTAGTTTTTAAAATGGGGTCACTTCTCGGGGGTTTCAACTGTACTGGTACCTCAGGGGTTCTGCCTACATGACTTAGCACCAGAAAAGCTCCAGTAGGCTAAATGGTGGTCCTTCCCTTCTGAGCCCTGTCGTGTGCCCAGGCAGCTAATAACAGCCACATGTAGGGTATTGCCGTACCCGGGAGAACCCACTTTACAATTTATGGGGTGTATGTCTCCAGTGGCACATGCTGGGCACAATATATCAGACACTGAAATGGCATATATGCATAGGAAATTGCAAATCTCACTTTGCACCATCTGCTGCGCATTACCTTTTACACAATAACTGTGGGGTCAAAATGCTCACTACACCACTAGATGAATGTCTTAAGGGGTGTAGTTTTTAAAATGGGGTCACTTCTCGGGGGTTTCAACTGTACTGGTACCTCAGGGGTTCTGCCTACATGACTTAGCACCAGAAAAGCTCCAGTAGGCTAAATGGTGGTCCTTCCCTTCTGAGCCCTGTCGTGTGCCCAGGCAGCTAATAACAGCCACATGTAGGGTATTGCCGTACCCGGGAGAACCCACTTTACAATTTATGGGGTGTATGTCTCCAGTGGCACATGCTGGGCACAATATATCAGACACTGAAATGGCATATATGCATAGGAAATTGCAAATCTCACTTTGCACCATCTGCTGCGCATTACCTTTTACACAATAACTGTGGGGTCAAAATGCTCACTACACCACTAGATGAATGTCTTAAGGGGTGTAGTTTTTAAAATGGGGTCACTTCTCGGGGGTTTCAACTGTACTGGTACCTCAGGGGTTCTGCCTACATGACTTAGCACCAGAAAAGCTCCAGTAGGCTAAATGGTGGTCCTTCCCTTCTGAGCCCTGTCGTGTGCCCAGGCAGCTAATAACAGCCACATGTAGGGTATTGCCGTACCCGGGAGAACCCACTTTACAATTTATGGGGTGTATGTCTCCAGTGGCACATGCTGGGCACAATATATCAGACACTGAAATGGCATATATGCATAGGAAATTGCAAATCTCACTTTGCACCATCTGCTGCGCATTACCTTTTACACAATAACTGTGGGGTCAAAATGCTCACTACACCACTAGATGAATGTCTTAAGGGGTGTAGTTTTTAAAATGGGGTCACTTCTCGGGGGTTTCAACTGTACTGGTACCTCAGGGGTTCTGCCTACATGACTTAGCACCAGAAAAGCTCCAGTAGGCTAAATGGTGGTCCTTCCCTTCTGAGCCCTGTCGTGTGCCCAGGCAGCTAATAACAGCCACATGTAGGGTATTGCCGTACCCGGGAGAACCCACTTTACAATTTATGGGGTGTATGTCTCCAGTGGCACATGCTGGGCACAATATATCAGACACTGAAATGGCATATATGCATAGGAAATTGCAAATCTCACTTTGCACCATCTGCTGCGCATTACCTTTTACACAATAACTGTGGGGTCAAAATGCTCACTACACCACTAGATGAATGTCTTAAGGGGTGTAGTTTTTAAAATGGGGTCACTTCTCGGGGGTTTTAACTGTACTGGTACCTCAGGGGCTTCTGCATACATGACTTAGCACAAGAAAAGCTCCAGTAGGCCAAATGGTGGTCCTTTCCTTCTGAGTCCTGCCATGGGCCCAAACATCAGTTTATCACCACAAATGGGGTATTGCCGCACTCAGGACAAATTGGGCAACAAAATGGGGTGTTTTATTCCTTGTGAAAATAAGAAATTTTGAACAAAAATTACATCTTAATGGAAAAAAATATCATTTTTTTAATTCACAGCCCAATTCAAATAGGTGCTGTGAAAAAACGGTGTGGTCAAAATGATAACAACAACCATAAATGAATTCCTTGAGGGGTCTAGTTTCCAAAATGGGGTCACTTCTGGTGGGTTTCCATTGCTTTCATACCTCTGGGGCTCTGCAAATGCGACATGGAACCCGAAAACCAATCCAGCAAAATCTGGACTCCAACAAACACATAGCGCTCCTTTCCTTCTGAGTCCTCCCATGGGCCCAAACGGCAGTTTATCACCACAAATGGGGTATTGCCGCACTAAGGACAAATTGGGCAACAAAATGGGGTGTTTTATTCCTTGTGAAAATAAGAAATTTTGAACAAAAATTACATCTTAATGGAAAAAATATCATTTTTTTAATTTCACAGCCCAATTCAAATAGGTGCTGTGAAAAAACGGTGTGGTCAAAATGATAACAACAACCATAAATGAATTCCTTGAGGTGTCTAGTTTCCAAAATGGGGTCACTTCTGGTGGGTTTCCATTGCTTTCATACCTCAACACCTCTTCAAACCTGGCATGCTGCCTAAAATATATTCTAATAAAAAAGAGGCCTCAAAATGCACTAGGTGCTCCTTTGTTTCTGAGGCTTGTGTTTTATTCCACGAGCGCACTAGAGCCACATGTGGGACATTTCTAAAAACTGCAGAATCTGGACAATACATATTTAGTAGTATTTCTCTGGTAAAATCTTCTGTGTTACAGAAAAAAATGGAATAATATTGAAATTCAGCAAGAAAAATGAAATTTGCAAATTTCACCTCCACATTGCTTTAATTCCTGTGAAATGCCTGAAGGGTTAAAAAACTTTCTAAATGCTGTTTTGAATACTTTGAGGGGTCTAGTTTTTAAAATGGGGTGTTTTATGGGGGTTTCTAATACATAGGCCCCTCAAAGCCACTTCAGAACTCAAGAGGTACCTTAAAAAAAAGGCTTTTGAAATTTTCTTAAAAATATGAGAAATTGCTGTTTATGTTCTAAGCCTTGTAACGTCCAAGAAAAATAAAAGAATGTTAAAAAAACGATGCCAATCTAAAGTAGACATATGGGAAATGTGAACTAGTAACTATTTTGGGTGGTATAACCGTCTGTTTTACAAGCAGATGCATTTAAATTCTGAAAAATGCAATTTTTTCAAAATTTTCTCTAAATTTTGCAATTTTTCACCAATAAACACTGAATATATCGACCAAATTTTACCACGAACATGAAGCCCAAAGTGTCACGAGAAAACAATCTCAGAATCGCTTGGATAGGTTTAAGCATTCCGACGTTATTACCACATAAAGTGAAATATGTCAGATTTGAAAAATGGGCTCTGAGCCTTAAGGCCCAAACTAGGCTGCGTCCTTAAGGGGTTAATGACCAAGGATTATTTTTTGTTTTTTCATGGTCTCATTCCAAGAGTCGTAATTTTTTTTTTATTCCGTCGACATAGCCGTATAAGGGCTTGTTTTTTGCGCGACGAGTTGTATTTTGTAATTGTACAATTTTTAGATGCTTATAACATATCGATTAACTTTTATTAACTTTATTTTAGGAGAGAATTGAAAATAAGTAGCTATTCCAGCATTGATTTTCACGTTACAAATTTATGCCGTTTACTATGCAGCATAAATAACATGTTAACTTTATTCTATGGGTCGGCACGATTACGGGGATACCAAATATGTAAACGTTTTATATGTTTTCCTACGTTTGCACAATAAAAAGCCTTTTAGAAAAAAATTACTTGATTTTGCATCGCCGCATTCCAAGAGCCGTAACGTTTTTATTTTTCTGTCGATGTGGCCGTATGTGGGCTTGATTTTTGCGGGCCAATGTGTAGTTTTCATTAGTACTATTTTGGGGAACATAGGACTTATAGATTAATTTTTATTTAATTTTTTATCGGGGGAATGGGAGAAAAGAGCGAATTTTGCCGTGGTTTTTTGTGTTTTTTTTGGACGCCTTTCATCCGGCGGTTTAATTAATGTGTTCATTTTAATGGTCACGTTTTTACGATCGCGGGGATACCATATATGTGTATGTGTGATTTGTTTTGACACTTTTACTAAATAAAACCACTTTTTGGGCAAAAAAAGTAGTTTTATTTGATTTTCACTGTAATTTTTAATTTTTTTTTTCCACCAACTTTATTTAACTGATTGACATTTTTTTTTTTAGTCCCACCAGGGGACTTCACTATGCGATGTGCCGATCGCATATATAATGCTTTGGTATACTTAGTATACCAAAGCATTATTGCCTGTCAGTGTAAAACTGACAGGCAATCTATTAGGTCATGCCTCCGACATCGCCTAACAGGCAGATGCTGAAGACAGACCTGGTGGTCTTTGTTAGACCGCCGCTGCCATGGAAACCCGACGGCGACCCGCGGTTTCTTTGCGGGGGCGCCGATGGGGTGACAGAGGGAGCTCCCTCCCTCTGTCAAACACATTAGATGCCGCTGTCACTATTGAGCGCGCTTCAATTCCGGCAGTTGCAGCAGGAGCCAGGCTGTGTAGAACAGCCGTGCTCCTGCCGCTGATCGCGTGGGTACCCGCGCCATCACAGGACGGATATATCCGTCCTCCTGCGCGAACTAGCAGCTGCTGAGGACTGATATATCCGTCCTTCGGCGTTAAGAGGTTAAGTTCCAGTTAGGGACTCGCAAGACTGGGGATCCTTGTCGTGGATTGCGAGCTTGCGTCCTTTTGGCCAAAATGATTACTAATACCCCAGGTATTTTTCATTCTTATTTATATTCGCTTCTCTTGGACACAGCCGGGTCTTTGATGCTGGGAGAGTATGGTGTGTTGTCGTTTGGCTTAGCAAGCAGGGTAGCCTGCTCTATCAACTATCAAGGCGTCACAAATAGGCTTTTACCTGGCTATACACGTTGTGCCTCATGATGTACACACTATCCCTCCATGTTTCACACACTTGCACCCCATTATCCATTTATATATGCACTTTACTCATTACTGCCCTCTATATTTCACTTAGAATATTATCACTTGCACATACACTATTCATTTATTATTTTTTACTACACATTTTATGCACCACACGCCACTCCCCTCAAGACTAGTGGGAGTGGCTATTATTATTTAAAGCACCTGCTCGCTCTCCTTCATCAGCGTTTCTGACCTGTCTGTCCATTTGTAAGTATGGCCTTTTTCGGTGTTTTTGTATATATGTCCCCTTGTGTTTATCGGTTTGGATAATAGATCACAATGGCTAAATTATTCTATTTCGTAGGAACAGCTTTCTGTGGAACTTCGGAACATGCATATTCACTTTGTAAACCAATGAGCAGGGCTATGCCCTCCCAGCTAATATAAAGAACTATAATAAGTCTCGTTGACATCTCACCCACTAACTGGCATTCTGTGATGCCAGTAAGCACATGCACTGAATCCGCACGAGCCACCTCAGGCTATACAGAGCGACATTCACACCCCATAAGAATATGAATAAGACAGACAGGAGGTACATAAAAGAAGCTTACGCCACGTATTGTGTGACAAAGATTGCACGATGATCTGTTCTCATCAGCCATCATTTAATGGGGTCTTCTATTGACAGATCTGCTTTCATAGAAAAGATGAAACATTCCCCATGTATTTTACACTTTGTGCACTAAATATCAAAGTACATCGAAATGTATGACTAAGAAAAAAAAACAATATAGTTCTAACTTGTGACAGCTGCTTCAAACAAACAGGCTATATGTACAGTGTGAACTGAACACACAACACACCCTGGATTCGCCCATTACTGGAAATTCAATAACTCTTACAGAACCATATTGCCAAGGGCCAAGGTAATGACAATCTGCCCCTTTTTTCTCAAACCAACAACAATCTAGAGTAAGGAACAAAAGTATCTATTATAAAAGCAGATCTAAGGTTTTATTTGTCGTAGATAAAACAGGGAAACGCCACAAAAAAAAATCAAAGTAACGCTGAAAATTCTTCAAGCTTCTCTGCTATTAGAGAAAAGTCCCTGGATCCACAAGGGCTTCACGGAAATATGAACTGCTTGGATTTCACCTTCTCTGCAGGTTATTTCTTGTTAAGAATTGTCAGACAATTAGAATTATTGGACGTCATAAAAGGACTTTGAATATAAACTCTTCTGCCTTTTATTAAAAAGTAGTAGTAGCAGCAGCAGCTTCCCCAGGCCTAATACACTGGACAGCATTCCTGTGGTGTACTCTTTTTATGAAGTTTGCCCCCCTCATGTGTCGCGTTTAACCCGTTGATGAGCGCCCACCGTCTATTGACGTCAGGCGGTGCAGGGGCTTCGTCTACAGCGATGTCTTTTTTTGCATCGCTGTAGAGGCAGCTGATGAGCACCCTGTGAGCGCTCGTCCTTTAAGCAGGAGTTGTAACTAACAGCTCCTGATCTTAGAGCAGCCTCCTGAACACAGCTGGGGGTCGGAAAACATTCCAACCCCAGCTGTTTAACCCTTTGATCGTTGCGGTCCGTGACCACGGCGTCATCAATAGGAACGCCCCTCTTCGATCGAGTCACTGGTATTCCGGTGACGTGATCGAAGACCAAGGAATCCCTCTGCAGTTGGCCGTGGGGAACTAGAAAGGACCCCAGGGCAGCCTGTTCAGTTTACCTGCTGTTAGGTCGCACTATGTGCTGCCCTAACAGAAGCCTGTGTCATAGTGACACAGTATAATGTATTAGCATACAGGAGTATGCGAATACAATATAAGTAAAAAATAAAAGTTTTAAATAAAGTTATCCCTTCATGGCATTAAAAAAAAACAACAAAAAAAAAAAGTTAGGATTTTGCATTCATATATATTTTATTGCCCATACATTACATAAAAACAAAGAGACTACACATATTCGGCATCAACACGACCGTAATAACCTGAAGAATTAATTTAACAGGTTAATTAGCGTGAAACATGAACTGGATCAAAAGCGATCGCTGCATCTAGATGGCTTCTAGCTGGTCGGCTACCCTGCAACAGTCGCAGGGATGCCATGGCAACTGGAGGCCTAACAATTACATAAGCTTTTTAGGCCCTGATGGGGGCCCGATGCGGGTCCTAAAAGGCTTGCTATCAGGGCCAAGAAGATGGTGCAGGCTTAGAAGCTGAGCCATCAGCCGCGGTTGTCAGCTGTTTGTCACAGCTGACACCCTGCTGTAACGGCCAGGACCGGAGCTGGCCTCCGATCTGGCCGATTAACCCCTAAGATGCAGCAATCAAAAGCGATCGCTGCATCTAGGTGGTTAGATCGCACCCGATGGTTGCTATGGCAACTATCGGCACCCACGGGGTTGCCGATGGCTGCTCTGCCCTAGCAATTTCCTCCTGGTCTGCCTCATAGGCTTGCTGTAAGTGAATAGCTGACAGCTCTAATACACTGCACTATGTAGGTAGTGCAGTGTATTAAAATAACTATCAGGGAAAAAAAAAAAGTACAAAGTTAATAAAAAAAACAAAAAAGAAATAACGCCTATTTCCCCATAATAAGTAATTTATTATAGGAAAAAACTGAGCACATTTAAAAAAAAGTACACATATCTGGTATCGCCGCTTCCGTAATGACCCGAACTATAAAAATATCACATTATTTTACCCACACTGAACAGCGTAAAAAAAAAACAAAAAAAAACACAATTCCAGAATCGCTGTTTTTTGATCACCACCCCTCCCAAAACAATAAAAAAAAGTGATCAAAAAGTCACGTGTACTCCAAAATAGTACTAATAAAAACTACAGCCCGTCCCGCAAAAACAAGGCCTCCCACAGTTTTGACGAAAAAAAGAAAAAAAGTTATGACTCAGAATATGGTGGCACAAAAAAAAAATTTTAAAAAAACAAAACTTGATTTTATTGTGCAAACGCCAAAAAAAAAAGCTATATATATATATATATATATATATATATAGCAGAATAAAAGTAAAATGTAATTTATAGCACATGGTAAACGTTGAAAAAATAAATGCTTTGAGGGGTGTAGTGTCCAAAATGGGGTCACTTCTCAGGTTTTCCACGGTAGTCTGATACAGAAGGGAGCTCTGCAAATACAAAATGGCGCCCGAACACCAATCCAGAAAAATATGTGCTCTAAAAGCCAAAAGGCGCTCCTTCCATTTTGAGCTCTGCCATGTGCCCAAACAGCAGTTTAGGGCCACACATGGGGTATTGCTGTACTCGGGAGAAATTGAGTAACAAATTGTGTGTTTTTTTTTATCCTATTACCCCTTGTGAAAATAAAAAGTTTGGAGCTAAAACTACATATGTTTGCAAAAAATGATTTTTTTTAATTTTCACTACCTAATTCTAATAAAATATTTGAGCCACCTCCGGGGTTAAAATGCTCACTACACGCCTAGATGAATGCCCTGAGGGGTATAGTTTCCAAAATGGAATCACTTCTCAGGAGGTTTCTACTGTACTGGTACCTCAGGGACTCTGCAAATGCGACATGGCGCCCAAAAACCAATCAAGCAAAATCTGCATGCCAAGTAGAACTCCTGCCATTCTGAGCCCTGCAGTGTGTCAACACTGCAATTTATGACAACACACGGGGTATTGCCGTACTCAGGAGAAATTGCATTACAAGCGTTGGGTGCTTTTTCTCCTTTTTTCCTTGTGAAAATGAAAAAATGTAACATTTTAGTGAACAAAAATGTAGATATTAATTTTCACTGCCTAATTCCAATAAATTTTGCAAAAAAATTGTAGGTTCAAAATGTTCACTATACCGCTAGATGAATTCCTTGTCGGGTGCGTTCTTTAAAAAACAATGCCAACAAAGTAGACATATGGTAATTTTTTTAAATGTCTTATAAGCAAATACAAATACATAAAAAATAGATTAGAAAAATGCAAAATTTTTGCAAATTTTCCCTGAATTTTGGTGTTTTTCACAAATAAACACAGACTTTAATCAACCAAATTTTACACACTAACAAAGTACAATGTGTCACGAGAAGACAATCTCAGAATCGCTTGGATACATAAAAGCATTCCCAAGTTATCACCACATAAAAGGAAACGTCAGATTTGAAAAAATTGGCTGTGTCCTTAAAGAGGCTCTGTCACCACATTATAAGTGCCCTATCTCCTACATAAGGAGATGGGCGCTATAATGTAGGTGACAGCAGTGCTTTTTATTTAAAAAAAACTATCTGTTTTAAACCACTTTATGAGCGATTTTAGATTTATGCTAATGAGTTGCTTAAGGCCCAAGTGGGCATGTTTTTACTTTAGATCAAGTGGGCGTTGTACAGAGGAGTGTATGATGCTGACCATGTGCTGTCTTATACTAACACATTAACAATACTGAAGTGTTTAGACAGTGAATAGACATTCCACGGGATATCTATTCACAATCTCTGCACTTCGTTAGTCTGTCTGTGGTAGTTACAGCAGAGGAAGCGTAATCTCGCGAGATTACGCTGTAGATGACAGGTTACAACGAGATTACGCTTCCTCTGCTGTAACTACCACAGAAACAGTAACGAAGTGCAGAGATTGTGAATAGACATCCCGTGGAATGTCTATTCACGGTCTAAACACTTCAGTATTGTTAATGTGTTAGGGTATGTGCACACGTAGTGACCAAAAACGTCTGAAAATCCAGAGCTGTTTTCAAGGGAAAACAGACCCTGCTTTTCAGACGTTTTTTGACCAACTCGCATTTTTCGCGCCGTTTTCTACGTCCGTTTTTGGAGCCGTTTTCATTGGAGTCTATGAGAAAACAGCTCCAAAAACGTCCAAAGAAGTGTCCTGCACTTCTTTTGACGAGGCTGTATTTTTACGCGTCGTCGTTTGACAGCTGTCAAACGACGACGCGTAAATAACAGGTCGTCTGCACAGTACGTCGGCAAACCCATTCAAATGAATGGGCAGTTGTTTGCCGACGTATTGTAGCCCTATTTTCAGACGTAAAACGAGGCATAATACGCCTCGTTTACGTCTGAAAATAGGTCGTGTGAACCCAGCCTTAGTATAAGACAGCACATACTGATCTCAAAGGATCCCTATGCGCTGACTAAATGAATGGAGAGGAGTGCATGATGCGGATTGGTCAGCGTCATGCACTCCTCTGTACAACGGCCACTTGGTCTAAAGTAAAAACAAGCCCACTTGGGCATTAAGACACTCATTAGCATAAATCTAAAATCGCTAATAAAGTGATTTAAAACAGATCGTTTTTTTTAAATAAAAAGCACTGCTGTCACCTACATTATAGCGCCCATCTCCTTATGTAGGAGACAGGGCACTTATAATGTGGTGACAGAGCCTCTTTAAAGAGGCTCTGTCACCAGATTTTGCAACCCCTATCTGCTATTGCAGCAGATAGGCGCTGCAATGTAGATTACAGTAACGTTTTTATTTTAAAAAAACGAGCATTTTTGGCCAAGTTATGACCATTTTTGTATTTATGCAAATGAGGCTTGCAAAAGTACAACTGGGCGTGTTGAAAAGTAAAAGTACAACTGGGCGTGTATTATGTGCGTACATCGGGGCGTGTTTACTACTTTTACTAGCTGGGCGTTGTGTATAGAAGTGTCATCCACTTCTCTTCACAACGCCCAGCTTCTGGCAGTGCAGACACAGCCGTGTTCTCCAGAGATCACGCTGTGACGTCACTCACAGGTCCTGCATCGTGTCAGACGAGCGAGGACACATCGGCACCAGAGGCTACAGTTGATTCTGCAGCAGCATCGGCGTTTGCAGGTAAGTCGATGTAGCTACTTACCTGCAAACGCTGATGCTGCTGCAGAATCAACTGTAGCCTCTGGTGCCGACACGATGCAGGACCTGTGAGTGACGTCACAGCGTGATCTGGCAGAAGCTGGGCGTTCTGAAGAGAAGTGGATGATACTTCTCATCAGAACGCCCAGCTAGTAAAAGTAGTAAACACGCCCCGATGTAGGCACATAATACACGCCCACTTGGAATTTTACTTTTCAACACGCCCAGTTGTACTTTTGCAAGCCTCATTTGCATAAATACGAAAATGGTCATAACTTGGCCAAAAATTCTCGTTTTTTAAAAATAAAAACGTTACTGTAATCTACATTGCAGCGCCGATCTGCTGCAATAGCAGATAGGGGTTGCAAAATCTGGTGACAGAGCCTCTTTAAGGTCAAAACAGGCTGCGTCCTGAAGGGGTTAATGTAGAGGACAACAACATAGGAAGAAATGTAGAGAATAGGGAAATGTGTTTATGTTGTGTCAATCTATGTTGTGGTTCACTTGTATTTAGTAGGTCATTATATGCTACATTTTATTTTTTTCCATTTTTTCTTCTCATGCAATACACATCTGTCCAAAAGTAATATTACTGTTAATTTACACCAGATATCCATAGACACATTTTTAGGTCTATAGACATACCCCCCTCCCTGCCGCAGTGAAAAAAAAAAAAAGATCATGTTACAAAAAGTTATTTTCTTGTTAATAGGCAAAAAATTACTCCAAGGATTCCCACTTTTCCAAAAATGTCTTTAGATGTTAGGCCCCATGCACACGACTGTAAAAAAAAAAATCTCCATAATTGCGGTCCGTAATACGGTCTGCAATTACGGACCCATTCAGTTCTATTGGCCGTGGACGCCTTTCCGTATCGCTACGGATAGGTGTCCGTGCTGTAGACGTGTACCTCAAAAGATAGAACATGTCCTATCTTTTGCGTTTTACGGACGGTGCTCCCATACTTTGTATGGGAGGAAGGGCCGAAAATGTGGGCTGCGGCCGTCGACGGCCGGCCATGCCCACAGTCACGGGCCGTGATTAAGGGCACGGACATGTGCATGAGGCCTTATATGCTACATTCACACGAGCGTAGCAGATTTACTCCGTCTGGCCAGGCTGTGATAGGCTCTCCCACTCATAAGCCTGCCATCCTGAGTGGTGGAAGATGGAGTCAGTCTCACAGACATAGAAGCAGGTGCAGACTGATTACCTATGGGCGCGGATACAGAAGCTGTGCCTGGCAGATCCTTTACAACATGCAGTGAGTTTCACGCAACAGACTCACATGTGTGAATAGCCCCATTGGAATCAATGGGGCCTTGTGCTGTGCATTGTTTCAACGCACAGCACACGGATCAGATTCACGTCCGCGTGAATGGGCCCTAAGACACATTCAATTCTATTTGAAGGACTGCAACTTATATTAAAGGAGTTATCCAGAATTAGAAAAACATGGCTGCTTTCTTCCAGAAACAGCGCCACACTTGTCCATGGATTGTATCTGATATTGAAGCAAATTACGCGGAGTAGTAATGACACTCACAACCAGTGGACACGTGTGGCGCAGTGTTTGGCAGAAAGCAGCCATGTTCTTCTAATTCTGGTATAAGTATATTAAGCATGATGATCACATCAATAATACACTAAAAAGTAACGGCCGGTACGTACATGCCCTTGAATTGGCCATTCAGCTATTTCTTACTTCTGGATCTGTGGAAGTTGGGTGACAACACATATGACAACCATCACTCTAGATGTCATCAGGTTTTCCTAGTCTTCTCAAACTGAAACATCAATGCATAAATGGGCAGGCGTGCCATTCTGAAGCCTAGACAAGGAGGACAACCTTGGCGACTGGAATGGCAGTCATCTGGGTGGTCATCCAGCTCTCTCAGAAAAAATAGATAGAAGAAACCACAAATATAATTTTTTAACAATTTGACAGAAGAGAGGAGGACAACTCAAGGACTGTACGGGTGTCCATCTTCATTTTATGAGGAAATTATCTGAAAGGAGAGTCTATGAGGAGCGTCACCAACAAATAAAACCTCCAGCGTGCATTTTCTGGCACTTCTTTGCGCCATTTATTGATGCCTGTGTGCATAAGCCCGAGGTTGGGGGTAGACAGGGAATTCATCTTCTACTTCTTATATAAGATGAATATCTAGACGCTGTTGCCTCTAGCTCTGTATAATGAGTATGTGCTTATGAAAAACGCTGACATATGGGTTCATAGAATTCACGCCGTCTTACACACGGCCAAAATGAATAATAAACCCTTCGAAATGTGGTTCAGTACATTGTGTAAATGTAATAATGAATAAACGATGCTGAATTTCTGAGGAACGGCTTATACCACACTTGGTGTCTTATTTGTATATTCTCTGCAATAGACAAGAACTGTGATATTATATTTTATGGTCTTCCGGTTACACCCTTGTACCTTGGAAAATAGGTGACAGCCCAGACACGGCAGACATACTCCCAACATACACACGATCAGAACCGCAACTCGAGCAGACTGCTGAACTAGTCCAACACAGCACGTCATCTCCCAGCGCCCCACTCACTCACATTATTATTCATTCACTCCAGGGACAAAGAACTAAGAAGTCAGGACTACGGCTATTACTAGAACTGAAGTGCCCAGCCATATCGGGAATATAACTGGATGAGCTCTGCCAGAGAGGACATCGTATGTACAGCGCTATGGACTATGATGCTGCTATAAAAGTTCATATGTGCTTGATGTAAAGTGCCATCTAACCTCAAAATATTCTCTTTATCTACTGTACAGATAAATACAATCTATTTTTCCCTATTATCAGCCATTACAAGCTGGGGGGGGGGGGGGTATGCCCACATTATAGATTCACTATCTCATATCACCAGTTCTGTGAGCCTCTGAGGTAGGAGGTGGAGATAGAGATAAGTGAGACTTGTCTTAGGGTCCTCTTACACGGCCAACATGTGAACGGGCACCAATCAACAAGACAGCGAGTTGATCGGCGCTCTTTTGCTCCTTTCACAAGGAGCTAGTATGGGGACGAGTGCTTGTTACTACGATCGCTCGTCCCCACACATTATTATCATGTCGGCAGCACGTCTCCCGTTTTACACAGGGAGCTGTGCTGCCGACCACGATAACAGTTTTCGGCATATAAAAGCCTTTTACACTGGCCAATTGTTGGGCAAACGAACTTTCAAAGAACTCTCGTTCCCGATAATTGCCCTGTGTAAACAGAGCAACGATGAGCAGATGAAGAGCAAACTGTCAGTCATTGGCTGATTGCAGAATTTTAAACGTCCAAAATATTATCGTGGTCGCCGCTGCCGACATGATAAATATGTATGGGGACGAGCGATCGGAGTATCGAGCGCTCGTCCCCATACTAGCTCCTCATTACTGTCCCATTGATCGGTGCTAGTTCATGCAGCCCAGGTCAGGCCATGTAATACCAGCTTAAAACGATACAATCAGCCGATGAACGAGCGTTTGCTCGTTCATCGGCTGATCGTTGACCTGTTTACACTGGGAAATTATTTGGAAAGGGCTGTCTGTGAACAGTCGTTTGCCTGATAATTGGCTGGTGTAAAAGGGCCCCTAACCAAACATCAGAGATGGGAACACTATGAATATGCGTATTCCATGTACTCACAGGAAAGAGGAGAATCAATATTAGTGGTGAGGGTAGAAAGTAAGAATGGAGAGAACCTGGCACAAAAGCCTGCCATTCATTTAGCATTAAATAGACTACCAGGTGGTGAGGGTGTACACACACACACACACACACATATATATATATATATATATATATATATATACATACATACATACACACACACATATATACACATACAGAAGTCTTCTCATACTAGAGATGTACGGAGCCATGTGTATCACGCACACAGGCTGTATATTTAATGCGGAGTGTGGGTGCTGTGTGATGTTTCGCACCATTCTCGCTATGAAGCATTTCCCTTGCTAGTTTCCTCTATAAAGGAAGCAGAATCTGAATTGTTGCTGGGATCAGATAGATCACCTCAAGTTATAGCTCACCGGGGAACCGGTTCTAATGAGACACTGACTGCCGCCTCCACTGAAGAACAACACTCGCCTCATTTATTCTAGGGCTATACAGGACGAAGTGTGGTCACCAGGGAGCTCTCCATGCCCTCTTTTTATGAGAGGAGACGACGACAAGGTTCATGTGGGGTCAGTGCAGCAATAGACTGGAACAAGGCAAGGCAATATAGCATACATGTAAATGATACTCTTATGATCACAAATGGTTAAGTACAGTATTGTTCCCTGTTATCAGTCATTTCAGGCTGGGGAGATCCGGACTGTCGTTTTCCTCAAAAGCATGACTGAGGCCTCATGCATATGGGAGCACGGCCCGTAAAATACGAAAAATAGGACATGCTCCGTAATTCCTGGCACAGCTCTACAACTAAGACACCTATCCGTAGCGATACGGAAAGGTGTCCACGGCCAATAGAACTGAATGGTTACGTAATTGCGGACCGTCTTACGGTCCGCAATTAAGGAGATTTTTTACTTTCGCGTGCATGGGGCCTAAAGGCCTGTTTACACTGGCAAATCACTGTCACAAATTCATGATTTCTGAGCAGGTGAAGATCATTAATTGATCAGGTTAACATTAAAAAGCAACAAGAAAACAAAAACAACTTAACCCCTTCCCGCCGCAGCCATTTATTCGGATTTTTACTTTCGTTTTTTCCTCCCCACCTTCTAAACGCCATATCTTTTTTATTTGTCGATCAATATTGCCATATGAGGGATTTTTTTTGCGGAACGATTTATTGTACCATACATTGTAGAGGGAAACTGGAAAAAAAAAATATTTGTAGGGTGGAATAAGAAAACAGCAGCGTTACCTTTTTTTTTGGGGCGGGGGTGTTGTTTTTAATGGCATTCACCGTGCAATAAAAACAGCATGTTCGCTTTATTCTGCGGGTCAATATGATTACAGCATTACCAGATTTATGTTTTACTAACTCTACAAGGAAAAAACGGATTGTTAAAAATAAAGTTTTGTCGCCATTATTCTGAGGGCCATAACTTTTTTATTTTATTTCTGTTGATTGAGTGGTATGGGGGCTTATTTTTTGCTGGGCGAGCTGTAGTTTATATTGGTACTGTTTTGGGGTACATGACACTTTTTGATCCACTTTTTATTCCATTTTTTGTGGGAGATGAAGTGACCAAAAAACAGCAATACTGGTGTTTTCATGGCATTCAACGTGCGGGTTAAATAATGATATACTGTAATAGTTCAGACTTTTATGGATGCGTCGATACCAGTTATGTTAATTTTTTTACATTATGCTTGAGAGAAAATGGGAAAAGCGTTTTTTAAAAAAAAATCAGAATATATATTTTTTTTAATTAAAAAAAACGTTATTTTTCATTTTTTTTTTTACTTGTCCCCTAGGGGACTTGAACCAGCAATCCCCTGCTCTGATTTCACTACAAAAACCGTATCAGGGCCAAAAAAAATGGCCCAGATCACCCACCCCCATTGAAATGGGAGGCAGAGGCCTATGGCCGCTCGCAGGGGAAGAAAAAAAAAGCAACATGTTCTTTCCGCAAAAAAGTTTCTGTGCGTATTTTTGCAGTGTTTTTTGCCTGTGGTCCTTGCATTAGATCCAAGGGCCGCGGGGAAAAAGCGCAGCGAAAAACGCGGGGAAAAAAACCCAGCAGTGTTAAAAAACGTTTGCGGTTCAAAATGGAGGCAGATTTTTTTCTGACTACAAAATACTCTGCGTGAACTTTTACTTACTTGTTCAGAAGACCAAAAAAAAAAAACAAAAAAAAACGACTAGAAGCTTTCTATTTTAGAAACACAGTCCTGGGAATGGGTTTCTATAGGTGCTTCTATGAAAAAGATATGTTTTTACAGACCGCTTTCATTTCTAACAAGCTCTACAACACATAGGGCATGCCTAAAAAAGAAAAATGAAGCGTGCCCTGATAACCGTACGATTTTTTTTACCACATTGTGTAAATCCCATTCACTCCGAGAACACCTTGTTATAGCAAACAGCGCAAGTATAAATCATATCTTCATTACAGAGAGTGTGCAAAACATTCCCGAATGAAAAATTACAATTGGAATCTCCAGGTTTTCTCTTTTAACTGGTTGCCGACACACGACGAGTATTCTCGTCCTGAGCGGCGAGCACTTCGCGCATTAGGACGAGTATGCTCGTCCTGTGTGACAGCCGTCTGTGCGCGCGATCGAGAGCGGGGCAACGGCTGTAATAGACAGCCACGGCCCCGCTCTGACAGCGGAGAGAAGAGAAACATCTTCTCTCCACTGTTAACCCAGCTTTCATCGCGGCGTTCAAAGAGAGGGGACTGCACATTGATCGCGTCACAGAAAATAACTGTGACGCGATCAAAGCCCATAACTCATATGGCCAGACAGCCCAGGGTCCAGTGAAGGACCCCAGGGCTGTCTGAACATATATTTCCTGTTGTTAGGGCATACTGAGGTATGCCCTAACAACTGCCTGTGTACGATCAGTAACAGGCTAATGTACTGGCATATAGATCTATGCCAGTACATTATAGTTACAAAATAAAAATCAAAATGATAAATCCCTTTATGGGATTAACAAAAAAAGTTAAATGAATGTAAAAAAAAATAATGGTAAATAAATAAATAAATAAAAAGTAAATAAAATACACAGAAACACACATTTTTTTATAATAAATCAACTTTTTAAAATATAAGTCCCAAAACATGAAATAATATAGACATATTTGGTATCGCCACGACCGTAACAACCTGTACAACAAATGTATAACATTATTTATGATGATCGGTGTATGGTGTAAAAAAAATAATATTAAAACTGCTGCGCAACTGCTTTTTCTCTGCATTTTAATCTAATTAAACATTTATAGAAATTAAACGATAATGTATTTGTACCAAAAAATGGTACGTACATAAAGCACAACTCATCCCACAAAAAACAAAGTCTCATACAACTATGTCGTACAAAAAATAAAAGCGTTATGAGCGTCGGGATGCAAAGAGGGAAATGTAAAAAAAATTGCTCTGTCCTCAAGGCCAAAATTGGCCGTGTCCTTAAGGGGTTAAGCCCAGAGATGCTTGAAACTTGAAATGGAGTTAAAAAGTGGATTTCTGAAGTTTACAGAGACCCTATGTAAAGCAGGATTCTCGTGAGACTCACCAAGTGCTGACTGCGGGATCCTTCATGTTATCGCTGAGATGAGCGAAGTCTATCTGCTGCATTAATATTTCAGTAAAAAAAGCGTTCATCCTCTTGTGACTCTGCCCTGTTTTTATCATAAAATAACCGAATATTAAGAAATTTGGTTTACTATGCTATTACTTAATAAAGGAATGTTTGGAAAGAACTAGGACCTGGAAGTGAACCACAATAGGGTTGCAGCCGCCTGGACATTTCTGGACTGATACAGGTGAGTCATTCAGAGCAGGAAACACAGAAGCCAAGAATTATTCAGAAGTTCCCACTCTGCTCCGCAACATACGGAGAACGAAAAGCAAAACATTACTCAGCTTTCCAGTGTAGCGCAAGGCTGGACTGAGAACTTCTGCTGTATCTGCCTTAGGCCTCATTCACACGGCAGGGTTTCCCGGCCGGGTGCCGGCCGTTCATAAATCGGCCGGCACCCGGCTGCATTAGAAATAATAGACACCTAATGGGGCTATTCACACGACCGATTTTTTGACGGCCGGGAAAACCGCCCGTCAAAAAATAGGACATGCTCTATTTTCGGCCGGGTACCCGGCCGCCCGGCTCCCATAGAAGTCTATGGGGCCGGGTAATACCCGGCCATCACCGGGATGTGTCCCGAGTGACGGCCGGGTTTTCCGGCTCTTGCGCTCTATCTCCTCCTCCTCACAGCGCAGAGTGCATGTGAGGAGGAGGAGTTGATGCCATTCTGACGAATGGCATCGCTGTACACGGTGTGGCAGGGCCGGGGTGTACAGCAGGTGGAAGGGAGCGCTGCGCTGGCTCCCTTCTCCTGTTTGTTTTAAAAGCGCCCTGGCCCGGCGACACCTTTGATGGCGCCGCTAGTAGCAGCAGCAGCTGCGGCTGCTACTACTGTAGCGACGCCACTATAGCAGAGCGGGGAGGTATCTCCCCGCTCTGCTATGTGCTAGCCGCACTTTAGCTCCTTGAAGGAGCGGAATCCCCGTGTGTTCGGGGATTCCGCTCCTGGACAGAGCGCTTGATGTCTCTGTCCATATCTGGGCAGTGACATCAGGGGAAACTCCTGAAGCGGAATCCCCGAACACATGGGGATTCCCCTTCAGGAGTTGCCGCTGATGTCACTGTCCGGATCTGCCCGGCACGGATGCATAACTTTATGCAAACCGGCCGGGCAGAATGGCCGATTTTACCGGCCGGCACTCGGGCTCGGACCCGACCCTTCCTGCTCTGTCTATGTAATGATGAAGAACACCGATCCCACAGAGAAGAGGGATAACGGTCCTGTAATGGACAAGATGAACCCAGCGAGCTTCCCATACAAAGGAGCACAATTCATACGGGTTGAGGGTTTTGTCAGACATGAAGACCATACTGAGCAGAGCATATGGTTTTCATATCCTATATATATTATATATATAAAAAAATAAATATAAAAGAGGACACAACATAGAATAATGCTAATTCTGTTACCAACAGAAATGCCACAAACTCAATCATAAAAACCGACAAGGAAAGTAAAAAAGGAAATTAAATGAGACAATTTTTACTAGATGTGGGCCAAATTCGCAAAGTATGGCGCATGGACATACTTACCCACCAAAGCCAGAAATGTAGCACAAATGTCACAAAATTAATGAAATTTCACATCTAACATTTCTGCTCTGTAGAATCCCCCCATCTACAATATCCACCTAGTCTAACCTAACCATAAACTAACATTTTAAATCATACCCCCAAAACGGTCTTATATAAGAATGGCACACATATAGGTGCAATTTTATACTACTAAATATTTTCTGCGACTGAAAATCAGTTCCATTCATCAGCAAGTGCATGTATTTCTTCAAGTTCCATTCATACAAATGGAAGTGATTTTCAGTCATGTGCTGCGTGCGACTGCACCTTTAGGGTATGTTCACACGGCTTATTTTCAGCCATTTTTCGGGCCGTAAGCGCCCCCGAAAAACGACTGAAAAAAACTAAGTTGAACGCCTCCAAACATCTGCCCATTGATTTAAATAGGAAAAACGTCAGTTCGTTTCAACAGGGCGTTTTTTTACACGGCTGTTTGGAAAATCAACCCATAAAAAAAACGCCTTGTAAAAAGAAGTGCATGTCAGTCACTCCTTGAGCCGTTTTTTGAGCAGTTTTTCATTGGCTCAATAGAAAAACAGCTCCAAGAGCGGTCGCAAAAACGCATAAAAAAACGGCTGAAAATCAGAAGCGGTTATCCCTTGAAAACAGCCGTTTTTTGTTAAGCGTGTAGATATACCCTTGCACACGTTGCGTTATTTTGTGCAGAAAATCCGCAGGTAGTTCTGCAGGTAAAATCCTCACTTAATGGTGCGTTTTTTACATTTTGAATGTGGAAACCGGTGCAGATTTTATGCTGCGAATTTTAGTGCATATACATATTATATACAGAATATATATATATATATATATACACACACACACATAGACACACACAGTGGAGGAAATAATTATTTGATCCCTTGCTGATTTTGTAAGTTTGCCCACTGTCAAAGACATGAACAGTCTAGAATTTTTAGGCTAGGTTAATTTTACCAGTGAGAGATAGATTATATAAAAAAAAAACTGAAAATCACATAGTCAAAATGATATATATTTATTTGCATTGTGCACAGAGAAATAAGTATTTGATCCCCTACCAACCATTAAGAGTTCAGCCTCCTCCAGACCAGTTACACGCTCCAAATCAACTTGGTGCCTGCATTAAAGACAGCTGTCTTACATGGTCACCTGTATAAAAGACTCCTGTCCACAGACTCAATTAATCAGTCTGACTCTAACCTCTACAACATGGGCAAGACCAAAGAGCTTTCTAAGGATGTCAGGGACAAGATCATAGACCTGCACAAGGCTGGAATGGGCTACAAAACCATAAGTAAGGCGCTGGGTGAGAAGGAGACAACTGTTTGTGCAATAGTAAGAAAATGGAAGACATACCAAATGACTGTCAATCGACATCGATCTGGGGCTCCATGGAAAATCTCACCTCGTGGGATATCCTTGATCCTGAGGAAGGTGAGAGCTCAGCCGAAAACTACACGGGGGGAACTTGTTAATGATCTCAAGGCAGCTGGGACCACAGTCACCAAGAAAACCATTGGTAACACATTACACCGTAATGGATTAAAATCCTGCAGTGCCCGCAAGGTCCCCCTGCTCAAGAAGGCACATGTACAGGCCCGTCTGAAGTTTGCAAATGAACATCTGGATGATTCTGAGAGTGATTGGGAGAAGGTGCTGTGGTCAGATGAGACTAAAATTGAGCTCTTTGGCATTAACTCAACTCGCCGTGTTTGGAGGAAGAGAAATGCTGCCTATGACCCAAAGAACACCGTCCCCACTGTCAAGCATGGAGGTGGAAACATTATGTTTTGGGGGTGTTTCTCTGCTAAGGGCACAGGACTACTTCACCGCATCAATGGGAGAATGGATGGAGCCATGTACCGTCAAATCCTGAGTGACAACCTCCTTCCCTCCACCAGGACATTAAAAATGGCTCGTGGCTGGGTCTTCCAGCACGACAATGACCCGAAACATACAGCCAAGGCAACAAAGGAGTGGCTCAAAAAGAAGCTCATTAAGGTCATAGAGTGGCCTAGCCAGTCTCCAGACCTTAATCCCATCGAAAACTTATGGAGGGAGCTGAAGATCCGAGTTGCCAAGCGACAGCCTCGAAATCTTAATGATTTGCAGATGATCTGCAAAGAGGAGTGGGCCAAAATTCCATCTAACATGTGTGCAAACCTCATCATCAACTACTAAAAATGTCTGACTGCTGTGCTTGCCAACAAGGGTTTTGCCACCAAGTATTAAGTCTTGTTTGCCAAAGGGATCAAATACTTATTTCTCTGTGCACAATGCAAATAAATATATATATTTTGACAATGTGATTTTCATTTTTTATTTTTTTTTATATAATCTATCTCTTACTGGTAAAATTAACCTAGCCTAAAAATTCTAGACTGTTCATGTCTTTGACAGTGGGCAAACTTACAAAATCAGCAAGGGATCAAATACTTAATTTCCTTCACTGTATATACATACATACACACATATACACACACACACACACACACACACACACACACACACACACACATTAAAAAATGGCGACAGCACACTGCGAACACCAATGCCACCTAAACCAAAATATAAACACAAATATGTGTTGCTGCTGAATCTGCTTTCAACAGGGGAGTTTCTTAGTGCACATTTTTCATTTTTATCAAATTGTGTGAGCCCACCTGCCACGACAAGGCGACCTCTATGAGGTGGGAACCTACGCTGCACATACACCCAGAACTGGGACTAAACCTAAATATATCTGGGGATGGTAGGAACCAGCATTAAACTAATTAAATATGTATAGAATAAACCCAAAAGCACTCCAAGGACACTTGACTATATTAATTTTCAAGGAAGAATTCTTTATTTTCATTCATGCCAAATGATATTTTTCAGAACAGAATTTTATAAGGCAAGCGATAGGCGTTTATAACGTTTCGGCCCAACCAAGGCCTTTCTCACAATCGCTGTAAAGAAAATAAAAAATACAAAATCATGTATATCATAATTGTATGGAACAGAAATAAATGTTAAAGATTGTACCAATGATAAATTCTAAAATTTAAGTTTGAAATCTCAAAAAGAATCCAGATGAGTTACAGAGATCAACATATATATGCAAATTAGATATCATACACAATGGACAAAACAGGTTTCAACAATAAGCGCACATGGCCATTATGATCAGGTGTATATATAAATTCATACATTAGTAGTGATTATCCTTCGTAAACAAAGATACATAGGATTTCTCAGGGAACATACGGTGGAGACACACAAAAATATGTAAATCACAGTATATAAAATATGCATGGTCAAAACATATATGCAGGAACTTGTTGGAGAGGTATTAATAAAATACCCCTCTGGACCATACCATAAAGTACCGGCAAAAAAGAGGAATTGTGATTTTAGCTTTATGCTAATGACTTTCTTAATGCCCAACTGGGCGGTTTTACTTTTGACCAAGTGGGCGTTGTACAGAGGAGTGTATGACGCTGACCAATCAGTGTCATACACGTCTCTCCATTCATTTACACAGCACATAGTGATCTTACTAGATATAGGCATCACCTCCAGCCAGGACGGAATGTCTATTCAGAATCCTGACACTTCGGTAACGTTTGTGTGGGATTTACAGCAAGGCAAGCGTAATCTCGCGAGATTACGCTGTAAACTGTCATTTAAAACGAGATTACGCTTGCCTTGCTGTAAATCTCACACAAACGTTAGTGAAGTGTTAGGATTCTGAATAGACATCCTGTCCTGGCTGGTAGTTATGTATATTCACTGTCAGGACACTTGAGTGACGTTAATGTGTGTGTAAGTGACTGCACATGGTGAGCTAGTAAGATCACTATGTGCTGTGTAAATGAATGGAGAGAAGTGTATGACGCCGATTGGTCAGCGTCATACACTTCTCTGTACAAAGCCCACTTGGTCAAAAAGTAAAACACGCCCAGTTGATTAAGAAAAAGTAATTAGCATAAAGCTAAAATAGGTCATAACTGTCAAAAATGATAGTTTTTCTAAATAAAAAACACTGGTGTAATCTACATTACAGCGCCGATCATATTATGTACAAGAGAGGCCACTTATAATGTGGCGACAGAGCCTCATTAAGCAAACTGTTAATAAATGTGGTGCACAGCATGTACATCAGAAATCTGTCTCAGTTTGAGACACAATTCTGGCGCATTTTGAATAGCAAATCTGCCCCATTTTATTCTCATATTACAAGGTCACCCATTCATTTGAGTGAGAGTGGTGTCGTATAAGGGTATGTTCACACGATTAACAAAAATACGTCTGAAAATACGAAGCTGTTTTCAAGGGAAAACAGCTTCGTATTTTCAGACATTTTATGAGCAACTCGCGTTTTTTACGGCCGCTTTTGGAGCTGTTTTCACTAGAGTCTGAGACAACGGCTCCAAGAACGTCCCAAGAAGTTTCCTGCACTTCTTTTGACGAGCCGTATTTTGACAGCGACGCATAAAATGACAGCTCGTCTGCACAGAACATCGTAAGACCCATTGCAAGCAATGGGCAGATGTTTGCCAACGTATTGGAGCCGTCTTTTCAGGCGTAATTCGAGGCATAAAACGCCTCCATTACGTCTGAAAAGAGGTCGCGTGCACATACCCTTACACTCCCCCCCCCCCCCCTGCAATTGAAATTAGCTGCCAACCCCAGCGTCCCTCAGTGTGAACAGCTGATCAACAGGAATTGTGAAGAAAGACATCATTTTAATAAGAAACCTATAATCGGACAACCCCTTTAGATCGACCAGATTATGTGGATTTAAGTGTTTAACCTTTGCAATTTTCTGACCTCGGCATTGTTCAATTCTTAGTCTAGAAACAAACGCCAATGTGACAGGATGGCGTGTAGTTTTATTAACAGTTCATTATACAAAACATACAGTGGATAAAAAAAATACATGAGCAGAATTTATAAAAAGGTTCACGCCAGTTTAATGCCATTAAAAAGTCACAAATTATGGCGAATACTATATTTGCGCAATAATTTGTGAGATTTTGCAGTTTTAACAAAAATGGCCAGGGGTAAGGGATGGGGCTACCTGCAGTCTGACGCATTTACTATAATTTATGACAGAAATTGGCATAAAATATAGCAGAGATCTACACCAGCTTGTAGCCAGCGTAGATGTCACTTCCTGGTACAGCACACGATGTGACTAATTTATTAAGAATAGTGTGCTTCTTAATAAATCAGTCGCATCCTACTCCTGCGGGCCTCAGGCTGACTGGCGTATACAATGAACTATCCTTAGAATAGGTCAGCAATATCAGATCGGTGGGGGTGCCGGGATTCGGACCCCCACAAATCAGCTGACTGAATGGGCCATGGCCTTCATCACCGCAGCATCTTCAGCGTTTACCAGGCACAGCGCCGTACACTTCGGTAGCGGCTGTGCCTGATGCTCAGTCTCATTCACTTGAATGGGACCGGAACTGCAATCCCACAGTGTTGAACAGCATTATGTGTGCGAGACCTAAGTAGAACCACAAGACTTTTAGAAAGCTGCATCACGTGACCCGTGGACAAAACGGGGTAAATTTAAATTTTTTTAGACTCCTGCTCGTGTGAACCCAGCCTGTTACGTCCATAAAGGACGGAACGTATTTCGGCCGCAAGTCCCGGACCGAACACAGTGCAGGGAGCCGGGCTCCTACCATCAGTTATGTACGATGCTAGGAGTCCCTGCCTCGCTGCGGGACAACTGTCCCGTACTGTAATCATGTTTTCAGTACGGGACAGTAGTTCCACGGAGAGGCAGGGACTCCTAGCATCGCACATAACTATGATGCTAGGAGCCCGGCTCCCTGCACTGTGTTCAGTCCGGGACTTCCGGCCGAAATACGTTCCGTCCATTACGGACCGAACATGCTCGTGTGAATCCAGCCTCACTGTAAATTAGTGAAGTGCTTTATTACTGTTGAATGGCTGATTGCAAGCCGATTTTTTTTTGTCATCAGACAACCCTTTTAACCTAAGGACACGTTAAGCGTGTACATCTGGAGGTATCCTAGAGAACATACTAATTGTAAGGGGGGGTGGGGGAGAGTAATCTATGCACTCAAGTAAGTATCCGAGTATCTCCTCCCTATCTTCTATTTGTAAGTAAGGTCTGGCATGTCATTGTCAGGATGTGTGCCGTGAATGAATCTGACGGATTAATGTGCCTGGCTGCAGGCAGAGCTATGCTTTGTGTTTGGAAGTGTGCCCTACTTCTTTCTCCCAAGGTCTTGTTGCCAGGGATGCAGCTGCACAGTCCACTAGAATGCATGTTCTGATAGGGCACAAAGACATTCATTATGTGACTGCGGGCACCATGGCATCTCCCATCTCTCTGCTACACACCACTCGGCCCAAAAAAACAAAAAGGACATGACAATGGCAAAACCCCCATTATTAAAGATTCTGTCGCTAGTTTAGTAATGCCCTATCTCCTAGCTAATCTAATATTCGCTGTCACACTGATAATACTAGTGAAAATTGTGTCCCAAAACGTTTATTTTAAAAGTTAGGAGCTTTTTTTTTCAATTATGCAAATGAGGCTATACTAAACAAGTGGGCGTAAACACCAGCGATTCTCCTGAGGTGGAGCTAACTCACAGCCTCTGACGCTGTCCTATCAGCATGAAGTTGCTTCACACAGTGTGAGAGACTGAGGCTGGAGGGAGGGGGGATCAGTTCAAATAGTCATATCTCCGGCTGTGGTCCACCTAGAACAGTAGCATATGAAAGATAAGATTCTAATCTGTCATATGGCACCAGGATCGCAGTTCTAGCGGTGATCAACTGGCGATATTACCAGTTAAAGACACAGTCGGGAGTGGAAGCTGTATAATATATGTTCACACTGTGTTGCTGGGCTGGGAAGAGAACTGTATAATGCTTACTGGACTAGGGTTGTCACGATACCAAAATTTGGACTTCGATACCGATACTTTGTGTAGTATTGAGATTTGATACCAACACGATACTTTGCCAACAGTAATAATAAAAAAAATAAGTTCTTCCATTTTCTGATGTGGGGCACGTGGTGTGATGAATTTTGAACGTGCCTCACATTAATAGTAATTAACCCCATCATGTTTCTCAGTCATAATGGACTACATTGGGTTAATGTGTAAGGTACATGATGGGGTTAATTACGATTAATGTGAGGCACATGGAGGTTAAATTCATCACACCTCGTGCCTTGCATTAATAAGAAAGAAAATGTAATTTTTTTTTTATAGAATACACATCATAAATGACGCAAAAAAATAGTTGTGCAGGTTATTACGGCGGCACCAATACAGAATGTGTATGAGACTAATTTTAATGTTTATTGTAAAAAACGTGTATGAGTTTTGTTTTTTTTATTTAACATTACTATGTTTTTACTTTTTTAATTTTTAAACTTTAATGTACTGGTATATATCTATATGCCAGTACATTTGTCTGTGTACGGATATTACACAGGCAGTTGTTAGGACATACCCAATTATGCCCTAACAGCAAATATGGTAGGACAGCCCAGGGGTCCTTCAATGGCCCTGGGCTGTCTGCCCATATATGGTATGTCCCTCAATCGCGTCACAGGGATTTCAGTAGGGCCGGACGTGATGGATTTTCTGCGGATTACATTACAAGTGGTCGTGTTTTTCAAAAGCCCATCATCTACATGTACCAGATAAATTCTGCACTGAAATCAGAGCATGCTTATTCTGTTGCGGAAAAGCCACAGATTTTCACCTTTTGCAATGCATATAGTGAAATCCATAGCAAATCCACAACTAAATCCATGGTGGAAATGATCTGGACCCAGTCTGTCACTTTGCAATTTTATCAGTCTATATTTGCATAACCGTTTGTCATCATTTTACAGAGAATCTAATTCGAAGACATCAACCATTCTGGCATCTTTTCCTGTTACATATAAAAATAACTTTGGAAACTGGATTGCGGGGGAGGTTTGAGCTCCCCTACTGCGTTCAGCTGAGTAACTACACATTTTCATGCAAGAGAACTGGAGGTAAAATAAAGCATGACTAGTCACTGACTGAAATCAATAGGAATCCACTGCTTTTTAAAGGGTGCTGGAAGCCCCCAGACCCAATAGCGCCACTTGACACGGCTGTTATCTATGGCTTATAGAGGAGTGGGACTAATTGGTGTATACCCCCTCGGACAGCTCAGCATGCCTTAAAATGGGCAGATTATAAGAGAAACTTCAGCAAAGTCCAATGGTGGCATCATGCAGACGCAGAGTACCCCAGCCAGATACTCTCCATTATAAAGTACCTGGCTGTAGTGTCATACCAATTCACAGGTCTTTGTTCTCCGTTTCTTTCATGTGTATTAAATCCCATAATGACACTGTCCTAACAATGAAAGAACACATTTACCTTTCTCAGAAGGAAACCCTATACTTTCTAATGTGGATGCAGTGGAGGATCAGGGTCACAACGAAAATGTATTTATCTTCACAGCTCGGTTCAGAGAACTTTATCCTTCAGAAGTCATTCAATCATTATTACATCACGCACATATTACACCTTTAATATGCCATTTAGAAGTACCCATTTGACCTACTAAATCTTTACTCTGGCTTGCACTTCCCTTACCTTCCTGCAATTACTACATAGGGACAATCTATATTTGAGGGTACATTTACGGCATTTCACATTACCAATAAATCGGCTTTTATGTTCCAATGAAGAATAAAGGCCGAAACCGATCTATCCATGGATGAGTGTAGACTTTTTACAGAGTGCTACATTGAGGAGAACAATTTACATATTCCACTCAGGGAAACTTGTCTGAAGACCCCCTAAGGAGAGTCAATATTGCACGGAGGTCACACCTTCACCAGTAATCTCGTTTGCCACGTCATCTCCAACATAAGCTTGGGTACACGATTTGTGGGAGATGTGTTGAGATTTTGAGCAGTGTAGACGCAAGCACTGTTCCACCCCAATACACCGCCTGGCATTTTTGTAAGTTGTTATCTAGGTAAGGAACGTTCCAGAGATGTGAAGCTTCGTTTCCAGTCTGCTGCCTCTCAGCATTTCACAGATTTGTGTCACGGATGCAATTTCTCCAGAGCTGTGAGCCTGACATGAAGAGCAAATCACTCAATTGTTGCTGACAGCTCTATCTCAGGTGTCAGGCAGGTAGCATGGAGCGGCTGGTCTTATCAATTACACTTGTTATTCTTGTGATTGCCATTTACATATTACACATACCAGAAAACCGCAGCCACTGCAAAAGGAAAAAACAATAACGAATATATATACACATATATACATACATACACACCTCTATACTAGGATTTCAGCTGCTTTATGTAATATTACTGTAGCACAGATCATAGGCATAAATATATACTTTACATCACATGATTAGTATGCATACCTGTATAATCTTCTGGGAAAGGGTACTTTGCCAGCCTCTGACCACACCCATAATAATATCTAGGTCATAAGTGAACAGAACTTGTGTGCCAGAGAGTATAATGTGCCATGCTTTTAAAGCCTACCACTTATCTCATTTCCTGTTTTTGTCTTCCAAACTGAACTCATGATCACAAATAGCGCTGCCCCTGGCCCCGTACTAGGTCATCTCTCAGGTGGTAGGCTGAAAACTTTCAGATCTTGGATCGTTAGAAGATCTATATATTACTAAACCCTTATTTACACATAGCAGCTTTTGACAACTAGTGCACAATGTGATGCCAGGCACACATACAGTGAATACAAGGGAGTATGCCAGCTGTTAATGAAGAATTCCAGCCCAATGTTATTGGTTTCCAATAAGCCATCCTCCTCTGAAACAGCAGCACTGCTGGATATCTATGGATGCTAGGCACGGCTATTATCAAGAATGAAAACACTGCCCCTAATATTCATTTGCGTCTTCCCTCCCACTTAAAGAACTTAATAAGATTTTATTAGGAACCACCAAAAATAATAATAATAATAATAATAATAATAATAATAATAATAATAATAATAATAATAATAATAATGGTCCTCATATCATGCCCTTAGTATGTTAAGGCCACGCTCCACATCCAGGCGGTGCTCGGATTTAACCTCTGTACCGGTAATCCAGTCACAGGGAAGAGAATAAATAAATCTCCAACACTCGTCATTAGTGAAGGAGTGCTAGATATTATTTTTCTATTCCCCATTAGCAAAGCAGCGAACTAGAATTAATCTAAATTCACATCTCGTTTTCAATGTACGTCTGACGTGTACGTTTTTACATGAAAAGGACAGTGTCAAAACGTGTACCACAGCGCTTGTGCGACGCCTTAATAGTGTCGTTTGCGGATATGTTTTGTGTGCTTACGTTCTAGTCTTTTTTTTTTACTCATGTCCTTAAAATCATAATCTACTACGCTTCTCAATACTTCACCACACGTATATGTTTTATTTGTATTGAAGTCAATGGCGACGTGTGGACGACGTATGCAATGTTAAACCCTACATTTGCATGCGTAAAACGTATACGTTTTTGTCACCATATATGGGAAATCTTGACTTTACAAAGCTCAAGAACAAGAAAAGGTAAACGTTTTTAGAAGAACGGATGCAAACATAATAAAATGGTATACGACGTATACTACAAAAAAACGTAAGCATGTTACAAATGCATACGTTTTTTAAACTTTAAAAACGTATACGTCGTCGTATACCACAAACGTGTGCACAAAACGAGATGTGAAGTGAGCCTTAGCAATACATTTATAATAATAGCGGTTTCTTACCCCTTATGCACCAATTTTCAGTGACATCATAAAGTCTTAAAGAGGCTCTGTCACCACATTATAAGTGGCCTCTCTTGTACATGATGTGATAGGCCCCGTAATGTAGATTACAGCAGTGTTTTTTATTTAGAAAAACTATTTTCACCAAGTTATGACCTATTTTAGCTTTATGCTAATGAGTTTCTCAATGAACAACTGGGCGTGTTTTACTATATGACCAAGTAGGCGTTGTACAGAGGAGTGTATGACGCTGACCAATCAGTGACCAATCAGCGTCATACACTTCTCTCCATTCATTTACACTGCACATAAATAAAAAACACTGCTGTCACCTACATTACAGCGCCGATCACATTATGTACAATATAGGCCACTTATAATGTGGTGACAGAGCCTCCTTAAGCTGCCATTTACCCAACAGCTATCGACTCCCCGAAGAACATACCCAGATCTGTGGAACCCGCAGCTGAAATAGTGAGGAGATTCACACGTGATTATTATTACAAGTGCACATTACAGAAATAGTCATTGTGTCACTGGCAAACCAGTTTCTAAAGTTTTACAATGAATCCTCTGCTCTCAGAAGTAACGGAGAACTCAATTGTGGTAATGCAACAGACCAACTTCCTAAAAGCACAACTTCCACCATGCTCTGCACTACAACCCTCAACAATTAAAATGGCTCAAGTGTAACATTTGTTGCATAAGAGGATGTACCGTGCAGTAATCACATAGTAAGCTCATGGTGGATTTAGAGCTGGTAATATACTGCCCGCAACAGCAAGTCATTGATATTGTGGTTTTTAAAAGGGTAGAGCCTTAGGCTGTGTTCACACATCGTGGTCAATTTCAACTTTTTGACGCAAATTTTGGGACAACTGCAGCAAAAACCATGCACATTAACAGCGATGTGTTAACACTAATCACAAAACGTGGCTCATGAAGCCTCTCAAACCTGTTGAATGAACTTTAACACCTATTTTTTAAGTTTTTCCATCGTCTCACTCCAAGAGCTATAACTTTCTTATTTTTGCGTCGACATAGCTGTATAAGGGCTTGTTTTTTGCAGGACAAGTTGTTATTTTTAATAGCACCATTTTGGGGTACATATCAATAAATTCTATTAACTTTTTTTTGGGGGGGGGGGGGGGAATACAAAAAACCCCAGCAATTTAGACACTTTTTTGAGTCCTAAATTACGCCGTTTACCGTGTGGTATAAATAACACAATAACTTTATTCAGCGGGTTGTTGCGATTGCAACGATACCAAATTTATATCGATTTTGTATATTTACTAATTTTACACAGTAAAAACGTGTTTTTTTTTTTACTTTTTTACTAGTCCCACTAGGGGACTTCACTATGCGATCCTCTGATCGCATTTAGAATACACTACAATACTTCTATATTGTAGTGTATTCATGCCTGTCTGTGTAAAACGGACAGGCATCTGCTAGGACATGCCACCGGCATAGCCTAGCAGGCATTCACTACAGGCAGACCTGGGGGTCTTTATTAGGCCCCCCCGGCTGCCATAGAAGATACGTTTGCACCATTTCCATCAACCTCTAAATGCATCCTGATCATTTTCCCCAATAGAATACAGATCTAAAGCATGTTAAGTAAATGAAATGTATAACTCTTAGGGCTTGTCCACACGTATTTTGCTGCGTTTTTCTCAATGCTGGGGATGGTGATATCGCTTTTGAAAAACGCAGCAATTCAGTCCACTTTCCGCAGCAGGAATTGACATGTTGCGGTACGAAAAATACTCACCACAGGTGAATTTCTGGTCAGAATTAAAAGACAAAGTGTGGGATTTGTTAAGTCTCACCCACACTGCTGCTACTGTATTCTGCTGTGAATTCTCAGTCCGCAAATTCGTACGGAAAATACGCAGCGATTCCGCTACGTGTGGATAAGTCCTTAACTCCAAGCTTCAGAACAAAAGTGGCAAAAGGAAAACCGACAATGGGGATAGTCCCTGTTACTTCTGCTGAAGAGAATAGAATTGTGGGCCGCACGCGGAAAGAAAAAAAAAAAAAGCGACATGTTCTTTCGTCAAGTAACGGGAAAGGAGTGCAGGCAGGTCAAAATCTGACTGCAAAAAACTCAGTGTGCCTTAGGCCTTAGAAGTGCAGAAATGTAACACAAAACAGGACAGGACAGCAGATAGATCCATTATAAGGCCCTGTTCACACAGAGTTTTTTTGCAGGCGGAAACCTATTGAGCGTCGTGGGCAAAAAACGAAGCGAAAACCGCTTTATTTACCTCCCATTGATGTAAAAAACAGCGCCAAAATACTCTGTGAACATACCCTAAGAGATACCAGTGAAGTGGTGCTGTAAATCTAGCAGGGGAGGGGGGAGAAAAGCAGATCTTCCAGATGAGAGGAAAATAAAAACACCAAATCAATGTTTTGTCATCTTGCAGCATTACAGGGACAATTTAGCGCTTCTCAAGTACGTGACATGGTCTCTATAAAAGCAATTCAAGTGGCTGCAAAAACCGATAAACTTCTCAAAAAAGTACAATCCAATTCAGTGTAATAATGATCCTGTGGTCACGAGCTGGGACATCTTACAAGAACAACACATTTACAAACAAACAGAGCCTTGTTTGTCAGTGGAAACAACTAGAGACACTAAACGTTGTGCAAATGTCTTCTAGGTCAACGTCATGGCCATGTGCAATGAATACCCACACTACTGTAACGCTACACAATCGTCCAAACACAACCGCCTCGGAGAGCACATACTTTGGTGGCTTTTCGAGTAGTGGGCTTTCTACTGGTTTCTTTCAGAACTGCACCCAGGATGTAAAACAAAAACTGGACCGTGTCCCTAAGGCGTGCACCCTCCTACTTGTACTTATGTCTTTCGAGCTGGTGCTGCCGATATCCACTGAACAGGATGTAAGAAATATGAACAAAATCTTACAAACCTAAAATACCAAAATGGATAACCATAATAATAAAGTAGATATGATAAACTCTGTTCAGTCTACTTACTTTACCAATTATCTTCCATTCCGTCACTGCCCCTTTCTCTGGTATCCCCAAAGCTACTGTAGGTCATGACGTGCCATCTATAGTTACATGTGGTCACGTGAGGTTTTGTCCCTGAACACGCTGCTTCCTGCAGCATTAAAGGACCAATGAACTCACTTGGCGGACCGCACGCTAGGACATAGCTTTGTTCCCTTAGTTGCCCTAAAGCGTGTTTACAGACTAAAATTGGTAATGTTAGCCAAAATCAAAAATAGCCGAAAATAACCTAACCACATATGCTAATCAGATTTCTTTTATAAAATGACCCATTTATGATCATTACGGAATGTACAGACATTCTTCAGTTACATCAGAAAAGGCTCAAATCGGAGTGGCTTTGGACACGGCACCTCAATACATGTGCGGAACAGAGCTTGAGCATGTCCCACATCCAGTCAATGGCCATGAATCCAAAAACTACTCATCTCCATGGGATCTGCATAGACAAATACATTAGTGGAGATTTGTTAAAACTAGAGGAATTGCTCAGAGCAATCAGATTAGTGTCAGTATCTCAGACCTAGTATGGAAAAATCGTATTAGTTGGTATGGGCACTTTTTGACTCCTGCTTTAAAAAACGCTTTTACTCATGAGAACAACAACTCTCCAATTGCAGGCAATTGTTTTCAAAACCAACCTAACTCCACATTTTTGGGCAAGAAAAAGGGTAAGGTCTCATGCACACAGCCGTGCCTGTAATCACGGCCTGCAATTGCGAGCACGGTCAGACGCCGACGGACACATTTTTCGTGCCGTGCTCCCATACAAAGTATGAGAGCACGGCCCGTAAAATCTAAAAGTAGGACATGCTCCATAATTCCCGGCACTGTTCTACGGCACGGACACCCTTTCATAGCGATACAGAAAGGTGTCTGCGGCCAATAGAACCGGTCGGGTCCGTAATTGCGGACCGCATTGTGGTCATGTGCATGGGGCCTAACACACTTTTTCCAGACAAATAAAAAGAAAAGAATCCTTGGGTCAATAATTAATTCATAATCGTCAGATGATTACTGGTTTATAATCCTTCACTGACGGGTAGGAGGCCACAGACCAATAGAAAGGGTATATTTAGTGGGCCTTCCAGCTGGTTTATGCGGCTCTATCTGCAGTATGTCAAAATGAAAAACAATCAGCCTGTCCCTTTTCTCTATTAGAAAAATCTAAATATCTGTGTAGCCAATCTGACACAGGTTGGACTGGAAATAACCGACTGGTGCGCAAGAAAGTTATCCAGCTTAAAGGGGTTGTCCAGTCCCTAAAAATGTATGACCTATCCTCAGGATAGGCCATCAATATCTGATTGTCTGGGTCAGACTCCTGGCACCCCCACCGACCAGCTGTTTTGAAGGGACTGTCACGCTCATACGCATCCCCTTCACTGCTCACACGGAATCGCCGACACACTTGTAGCAGTGGTTCACAGTATTACGGCCTTCTCCCATTGAAGTGAATGGTAGAAGGCTGTAATACTGAGAACCACTGCTACAAGTGTCTCGGTGAATCAATGTTCGTAAGAGTGCTGCGGACCCTTCAAAATAGCTGATCCGCGGGGGTCCCGGTAGTCAGAACCTGACCGATCAGATATTGATGGCCTATCCGGAGTATTGGCCATCAATTTTTAGGGACTGGAAAACCCCTTTAAGAATTAACTGGACTTGCGGTGTACTTAATTGCATAGCACACTAATGTTTTTTTTGTTTTTTATTTTACACAGAAATAGTTTGGGATTTTCTAATAAAATGAATAAATTAACCTGCCCAGCATTCCTTCCTCTGTAACACAATGCCCTAAAGGAGTTGACAGGTCCACTATAAATGTGCCATCACAAATAGTCAGAGGTTCCTGTCCGTGAAGAAAAATACCACCAGTTTCCGAAGCCACAGACTGCACTTGAGCTACAGTGGGCTAATGGGGATATTATAGGTGAAACATGCTCACTAAATATAGAATGAAGGACAGGCAGATGAAGGAGCACATTGTACTGGTACTTCACTTTGGCCACCTACACCTTAAACTAGACAATATACTGCAAGTCAATACAGTCACAAAGTGTCAAAGTCAAAGGCTGTTCATATTGAGGACTATGAATGCAGCATTATATATGTAACGAACAATGAATGCTCTGTTCTTTTCCTGGCAATAAAAGACAAATCATTTAGTAGGCTCTAGCAAGACAAAACAATCTTATTGCATGCGAGTGACATAATGAAGGTTGTTTTTTTTAATATCTTAGCATCCAATTAAAACGTATTCGACCATAGAATTAGGCATCGCTCACATCTGTGTTGGGACTCCGTTCATGGGTTCCGTTGGACCTTTCCGTCAAAGGAACCCATGAACGGCATCCAAACAAACGGAAACCATAAGCTTCCATTTGCATGATTGATTTCAATGGTGACGGATCCGGTGCAAATGGTTCCCGTTTGTCTCCGTTGTGCAAGGGTTCCGTAGTTTTGATGGAATCAATAGCGTAGTCGATTAGGCTATGTAACGTCTATGGCCACGGCCCGTCGTCCTGGACTCCCGACCTGTGTGCAGCGTCGTCCTCCCGTGAGGCGCCGGCACTCACTTTCGGATGAGACTGTCTCCGGAGTGCGCGCGCGCCCGGTCTTAAAGGGCCAGTGCGCGCATATTGCAGGAAGTCTGCAATCTAGCCCAGGATGCTCTGGGCTATAAAAAGGGCTCTGCCCTCTTGTTCTTTGCCAGAGCGTTGTTTGTTACCCAAAGTTTGTCGTGCTAATGGTCCCCTAGTGTCTTCCAGTTTCCCAGTGTACCCTGTTCCTGTATCTTGTTTCCGTGCTACCCTGTTCTAGTGCAGTGTTGAGCGGTTGCCAGATTGGACTACATTCCACGCCTGTTTCGCTACACCACAGTTGACGTTTATACGCCGCCTGGTCCCAGTCGTGCCTGCCTTTCTACTGTCTACGTTGCCTCAGGTATCCTCTCTGAACTATTGACTCTGTACGTTACCCGTTTGGCCAGCTGCCAACCCGCTACGCGGTACGGCCCAGTGGGTCCCCACCCCGCATCGTGACATGCTATTTATTCTATCAAAACGACGGAACCCTTGCACAACGGAGACCACTTCTTTGCATTATTTTTGGTAAAGGATTGGTGTTCATCAGTAACACAAGCTCAGTGCTTCACCATGGACTGGGCAGCTCCCTATACTTGTTGCGTTGACCAAGGGCTGCTGATGTGCCACCATGTCCCTGTGCCGAGCACCCAGAAAAGTGGATTACTACAGCAGCTGTGCTGTGACATTACAGATGCTGCATTACTAAAGCGGTGCACCTTTTATCGGCAGTAGCTCTAGAAACTAACATGATGAAATAAAATAAAAATATTGTCTGTATGAATTAATGTGATCACTTTGATGACAGAATTACGCAAGTAGCACCATTTTCCTCTGAGGACATTGAAGAATAGCTTGTGTGGAGGACGAGTGTAGTACTGGTTGTAGTGTTGCCCTCACTGCCTCCCACACTACATATTGCCATGGATACATGACGTCCTGCTGATCTGAATTCACAGCACTATCTTTGCTCTTGCTCATTTCTCTTGACATGAGGAGCGTAAAAATAGAAACACAATGTAATTCAGCGAATGCAAGCACGCGCCAATTAGTGATGAGCCAGCTCAGAGCATGGGCAAACACGGCTCTTCACATAAAACTGCTTCACACTGTGCCCATATCAAACTGCCCAAGCCACCATAAAACCGAACATAAAAGGCCCAAATTGATCAAAAGTGGCCTCATTCTAGCCAAAGTCTAAAGGTAGAGTTATATTTTATATGGTTTCTAGAAGTTATATGGTCGAAGTTAAAGTTGTTTTATTGACTGCATCTGCCCTATTAGATAAGTCTGTCACAACATACATCACTACCATTAACTTTCACACCGGCTAAACATTTTCTACACCAGGATATGTGTAGGGTAGAGATGCAAGTTAAAAAAAAACAAAAAAAAAACATATGTAGAAATCCTGGTCAAGCAGTAAGCCACACCCACTTCACGCCACTTTGCATGCGGAGTAAAATGTGCCAAAAATATGGGCAAATGCATTGATAAAATGTGGGCCATAGTTTCTAGCTTCAGAGGGAATAACCAGCTTCTGAATATGCAGACTAGGGATGTCACGATACCAGAATTTGGACTTCGATACCGATACTTCGTTTAGTATTGCGATTTCGATACCAAAACGATACTTTGCCAACAGTAATAAAAAAAAATTAAAAAAAAGTTCTTCCGTTTTTTGATGTGAGGTGTGATGAATTTTGAATGTGCCTCACATGAATAGTAACTAACCCCATCATGTTTCTCAGTCATAATGGGTTAATGTGTGAGGTACATGATGGGGTTAATTACTATTTATGTGAGGCACATGGAGGTTAAATTCATCACACCTCGTGCCCCACAATAAGTAAAAGAAAGAAGTTTATATTTTTTTACAGCGTACACAACATAAATGATGCAAAAAAATGGTTGTGCAGGTTATTACGGCCGCGCCAATACCGAATGTGTGAATATTTTATGTATTGAGACTTATTTTAATGTTTATTGTAAAAAAGGTGTATGTGTATGTTTTTAATTTAACATTACTTTATGTTTTTACTTTATTTTTAAACTTTAATGTACTGGTATATATCAGATATATTACAGTACATCAGCCTGTGTACTGACAGGTACTAAGTGCACTAAGTATGCCCTAACAGGAAATATGGTAGGACAGCCCTGGGGTCCCGTGTCACAGGGATTCCGGTGATGCAATCCAAGGGGCTTCCCCCCTTTTCACTTCCTCTTGAACGCTGCAGTCTGCTTTGATCGCAGCATTCGGGGGAATAGCGGCGGAGAGGAGGAGTTTCCCTGATATCCGCCATTCTAGAGCGGGGCTGCGGTTGTATAATACAGGCATTGCCCCGCTCCTGACATTAAGTGCGTGCGCGGTCAGCATGAGGTGATCCGACCGGCACTGCACTAATAAGCGGCGGCGCAGGGACTGAGGACAGAACATGGGGGTTTTTTGTAGCGCGCCCACCATGTTCGGTCTTCAGAGCCGCCGCTCATTAGTGCAGCGCTGGCTGCATCGCATCATCCTGACGGCGCGCACATGTCAGGACTCAGGAGCGGGGCAATGACTGTATTACACAGCCGCAGCCCCGCTCTCATACATTCATGTATTACTATACAAATGCGTGCGGCCACACAGCTAAGTATCGAAATACATGAAATAACGGTATCGAATAGTTTGGGGGTGCACGGTATCGAAACAGTACCGAAGTTTCGATGCATCGTGAATCCCTAATGCAGAGGGAATAACCGGCTTCTGAATATGCAGTTACAGTATAGCAGTTGTGGATAAATGCAACACAGAAAGAATGCTTTCAAAAATAGAAGTGTTAATAGTTGTTTTTTTTATCAATTAGAAAAATCCAAAGTGAATGAACAGAATAGAAATCTAAATTAAATCAATATTTGGTGTGACCACCCTTTGCCTACAAAACAGCATCAATTCTTCTGGGTACACTTGCTCAAAGTCATGGATTTTGTAGGATTATAGTCAAGTGTACGAATAACCAATTATACCGAACAGGTGATAATGATCATCATTTTCATATGTAGGTTGAAACACATTCATTAACTGTACAGAATCAGTCGTGTAGGAGGCTTAAAACTGGATGAGGAACAGACAAACTCTGCTACAAAAGGTGAGGTTGTGGAAGACAGTTTCAGATCACCGGTCAACCATGGCAAGACCGAGCAAAGCAACAAGGCACAAGATAATTAGGCTTGCGACTGCCGTTTTTAGAACAATTAAGTTCTATGGGTGTATTCACACGGCCTTTTTTTTTCTTTTTTGTAACAGCCTGTGAATACCAGCCGTCAAAAAAATAGGACATGTCCTATTTTTGGCCGTTTTCATGGCCAGACGGCTCCCATAAAAGTCAATGGAGTCCCCGGCCAGAGAAACGCAAGATCTCCCGGAAAAGAGCGCCACTGTAGCTGCCTGTAGGAGCGGAATCTCCGACGGCCAGACCCTGCTCTGCCTGGGGAATCCGCTCCTGGAGAAGACCCCGGCGTCACTATCCAAATATGGACAGCAACGTCAAGGGGTTACGCCGGGAGCGGAATCCCCGGCCAGGGGATCCGCTCTTAGAGAGAGCCTCTGATGTCATTGTCCATATAAGGACAGAGACGTCAGGTGCTCCGTCTACGAGTGGAATCCCCAGCCAGAGGGATTTCGCTCCTACAGGGAGTGTCGATATCTACAAGGGGGGGGGGGGTGCTAGCTACGAGGGGGGGGGGTTCTATCTACAAGGGCACTGTGGCACTATATGGGAGGTGTGACACTATCTACAGGGGACACTAGAACTATCTACATGGGCATTGTGGCAATAGGGGGCACTGTGGCAATAGGTATAGTGGGCACTGGAACTTTATATGTGGGAACTATTGCACTTCACAGTGGCACCATCTACACTGGGCACTGGCCCCATGTGGGCATTATCTACAGTCCCTACTATCTACAGGGACGTTGCAGGACTATCTACATGGGCACTGTGGTGTTTTCTGGGGGGTTGGGACAAAAAAAATTAAAATAAAACCCTGACAAATGAAATCCATTTTTTTTATTATTTTTTTAACGCCCATAAAAAATGGACAGACGGACTGGAAATGGATGAAAATTTGGAGACACTGATACAAAACGGCCATGAAAAACTGACAGTTGATCATGTGCACACGCTAGCTTCCTTTTACGTCTGAAAAGACAGACTGTTTTCAGGAGAAAACAGCTGCCTCATTTCAGACGTAAATGCTCCTCCTCGTAATATGCGAGGCGTCTGTGACGCTCGTAAATCTTGAGCTGCCCTTCATTGACTTCAATGAAGAACGGCTCAAATTACGTTGCAAAGAAGTGCCCTGCACTTCTTTGCCGAGGCAGTCATTTTACACGTCGCGTAAATGACAGGTCGTCGGCACAGTACGTCGGCAAACCCATTCAAATGAATGGGAAGATGTTTGCCGACGTATTGGAGCCCTATTTTCAGACGTAAATCTAGGCATTATACGCCTCGTTTACGTCTGAAAATAGGTCGTGTGAACCCAGCCTTACAGTTTGTCCACACGTAACGGAGTTGCTGCGTGTTTTCCATCCAGAATTGTGGATGGAAAATACTCAGCGGATTACAGTAGCAGCAAAGTGGGTGAGATTTAACAAACCTCATCCACACGCTACGTAAAATTTTCGAGCAGAAATTCACTTGCGTCGAGTATTTTTCGGACCGCAGCAAGTTAATTCCTGCTGTGGAAAGTGTACAGCATTGCTGCGTTTTTTCAGAAGCGATGTCACCATCTCCCAACATTTAAAAATTCGCGGCAAAATACGCACCATTTTCTGCAATCAAAAATGCAGGAAATGGTGTGTTTTTTCCTCAACAGAGCGTCTGCTACTTTCAACGGAATTGCTGCAGAAATTTTCTGCAGCAATTCCGTTACGTGTGGACAAACCCTTATACTGCATCAGCAATGTCTCTCCCATGCAAAGATTTCAAAGCAGACTGGTGTTTCAAGATGTGATGTTCAAGCTCTTTTGAAGGAACACAAAGAAACGGGCATTGTTGAGGACCGTAGACACAGCGTTCGGCCGAGAAAACATGAAGCAGATCAAAGACACATCATGCTTACTTTCCTTTGAAATCGGAAGATGTCCAGCAGTGCCATCAGCTCAGAACTTGAAGAAACCAGTGGGACCCAGGTACACTCACTGTACACTGTTAAGAGAAGTCTGGCCAGAAGTGGTCTTCATGGAAGAATTGCGGCCAAAACGCCATACCTTCTACGTGGAAACAAGGCCAAACATAGGAACTGGGGTGCAGAAAAACGGTAGCAGGTGCTCTGGACTGATGAGTCAAAATATGAAACGTTTGGACTTCTTCATTCTGCGGCTCAATATTATTACTGTGATACCAAATTTATAGAGGTTTTTTAGATTTTACTACTTTTACTAAGAAAAAACTATTTGTTACCAAAAAAAAGGTGTTTTGTATCACCACATTCTGAGCTGTAAATCTTTTTTTTTTTCATCATTTGAGGGGTATGAGGGCTTATTTTTCTGCTGGAAGAGCTGTATTTTTCATTGGTACCATTTTTTATATCACTTTTTTCTACATATTTGGTGACCAAAGAACAAAGATGATGTTTTAAAATTATTTTTTTTTACGCCATTCACTGTGCGGTTTAAATAATGGTATATTATAATAATTCTGACTTTTACTGACACGGCGATACCAATGGGAAAGTTTTTTTGTTTTTTTTTACACTCCTGAAAAATGTATTTAGCTTTTTACACTTTGTATTAGTCCCCCAAGGGGATTTGAACCTAACTAATGTATTGCAGTATATTGCCATTTTTACAGGCTTCCGGTAGGGCTTAGCAGAGGCAGACAGAAGGCAGACCTTGGGGCCTTCAGTAGACCCCCAGGCTGCCATGACAACCATAGTAACCCCTGCGATCGCCTCCTAACAGTTTAAATGCCGCGGTCACCATTGACCGCTTCATTTAAAGGAACAGTGTCACCACAATTTTTTTTTTAATATGTTAAAGATGTTAGTGCTTTATTAAAAACGTTTGGATTAATTTGTCTGTTTGTGTGTTACTTTTTCTTATTTTTACACTTTTTCTTCCCTATGGGGGCTGCCATTTTTTTTTCCATTTCTGTATGTGTCGATTAACGACACATACAGACATGGAATACGGCAGCTCCAGTCCCATAGGGACTGCGAACGGGGCCCGTTCCATCCACTAACATGTACGTCGCTGTGTGGGAACGGCGCATGCGCCGCTCCCACACAGTTCAATTTGAAATGCGCGCCGTCCGGCGCCATTTTCCTGTGGACCGGAAGTCGCGGCCGGACAGTAAGATTACTACTTCCGGTCGCGGCTTCCGGACTTGTGCACATGGAGCAGCGGCAGCAGACGGAGCGGATGGACCGGAGGGAGCGGCGGCGACTGGAGCAGGTAAGGGATTTATATGTAGGTTTGTGTTTCAGTGTGTGTTTACTACTGTATGTAAACCTTCTACACTGTGTTAGCTCAAAAAATGGCGACACAGTGTAGGAGGTTAGACCGTTCAAACCCCTCGTTTCTCCCGGCACTAGCCAGGATAAAGGAGGGGGGGATGCTGAGAGCTCACTAGAGCGAGGGCTTTTTACCCGATTTTGCAGCATAAAGCAATGTGGTTGCTTTACCACATGCAATGCTGCAATTTTGGGAATGGCTCCATCTAGTGACCAGCAATGGGAAATATTATAAATTAGAATCCAATTTATAATATTTCCTGACTCGTGAAAAAAAAAAAAAAAAATTAGACCAATGTTTAATCACCTATACACTAATTGTTTAACTAAAAAAAAAAAAGCATGTTTTGCTGGTAACACATTCCCTTTAACTAGTTAACCGGCCAGGAACAGCGAGATCTCTGTCCCTAGCCGTCAGAGAAGCATGTCAGCCGTGATACACAACAGACACCTGCAGCGTATGGAGCGGGCTAAGTGCGTCAAATGAGGGGGTAAAGGGTTATCTTCAGCGTAAAGAAGAACAAGGAGACCTGGAAGTGATGATATGGCCACCGCATCTCAACATCGAGTCGGTCTGGGATTACATGAACAGACAGAAGGATTTGAGGAAGCAACATCAATAGAAGATCTGTGGTTAGTTCTCCAAGAGGTTTGGAACAACTTCCCTGCCGAGTTCCTTCAAAAACTGTGCGTGCAAGTGTACCTAAAAGAACTGATGCAGTTATGAAGGCAAAGGGTGGTCACACCAAATATTGATTTCGTTTAGTTTTCTCTTCTGTTCACTCACTTTGTACTTTGCGAATTGATTAAAAAAAAATAAAAATGAAACATTTTTGAAAGCATTCTTATGGCTTGTCCACACACAACGGAATTGGTGCAGAAAATTTCTGAAGCAATTCCATTGAAAAACGCACCATTTCCTGCAGTTCATACGGCAAAAAATGGTACGTATTTTGCTGCGTTTTTCACAATGTTAGGAAATTGTGACATCTCTTCTGAAAAATGCAGCAATTCAGTCCACTTTCCGCAGCAGGAATTGACATCCGGCGGTCCAATAAATATGCACCGCAGTTTCTGCTTGGAATTTTTACACAGCGTGTGGGTGAGATTTGTTAAAGTTCATCCACTATGCTGCTACTGTATTCTGCTGTGTTTTTTACGTCCGAAATTCCGGCCGGATAAAACACGGCAATTCCGCAGTGTGTGGACGAGCCCTTAGGGCTTTGTCCACATGTAATGGAATTGCTGTGTATTTTCCGACCGGAATTGCGGAGGGGAAAATAAGCAGAAGAATACAGCAGCAGAAAAGTGGGTGAGAGCTGACAAGTCCCACCCACAACACTGCGTAAAATTTCCAAGCAGAAATTCACCTGCTGTGCATATTTATTGGACCGCCGCATGTCAATTCCTGCTGCGGAAAGTGGACGTTTTTCAGAGGAGATATCACCATCTCCCAGCATTTTTTTTTAAAAACGCCGCAAAATCCGCACCATTTTCTGCAGTAAACAACGCAGGGAGTGGTGCGGTTTTTCCGCAGCAGAATTTCTGAAAATTCTGAAAATTTCTGCAGCAATTCTGTTACGTGTGGACAAACCCTTAGGCTGGGTTCACACAACCTATTTTCAGACGTAAACGAGGCGTATTAATGTCTCGTTTTACGCCTGAAAATAGGGCTACAATACGTCGGCAAACATCTGCCCATTCATTTGAATGGGTTTGCCGACGTATTGTGCAGACGACCTGTAATTTACGCGTCGTCGTTTGACAGCTGTCAAACGACGACGCGTAAATGGACTGCCTCGGCAAAGAAGTGCAGGGCACTTCTTTGCCACGTAATTTGAGCCGTTCTTCATTGAACTCAATGAAGCACAGCTCAAGATTTACGAGCGTCTCAGACGCCTCGCATAATACGAGGAGGAGCATTTACGTCTGAAACGAGGCAGCTGTTAACAGTCTGTCTTTTCACACGTAAATGCCTCTCATCGTGTGAACATACCCTTAGGCATAATTTACACGAGCGTGTGCATTTGGCGCGCACAAAAAACGTGGCGTTTTGCACGCGCAAAAGTTCAGTGTGGCATCTGTATATGGTGCGTGATTTTCGCGCAGCCAGCATCATTATTGTTTTTATGTTTACAAACATAAAAGCAGGAGGTGCTTTTCTGTTTCGATTATTTATTTATTTTTACTACTGTAGCGCGAATCACGCGCGTCACCCGGAAGTGCTTCCGTGTGCCGAGCACAATTTGCACGCACCCATTGACTTCAATGGGTGCGTGCTGCGCGAAACACGGGCAAGTATAGGACATGTCGTGAGTTTTACACAGCGGACATACGCTGCGCGAAAATCACGACCTGTCAGAACGGCCCCATTGACTTACATAAGTCTGTGCGACGCGCGTGATTTCCACGCGCGTAGCACGGACATAATACACGCTCGTGTAAATAAGGCCTTACTGTGTAGCATTTTTCCACAACTGCCTAAAACTTTTGACCAGTACTGTATGATGCAGTTATTGACTAGATTTCCATCCACAAACGGCCCTGTGTGAACGCCACCTAAAAAGGTCAGTCACAAAGTGAGATTTACAAAGCAAAATGCACCAGAATTTTGTCTCACACCGCGCTAAGAGCTACCGTACATGCTGTGCAGCAAATTTATTATGTATTTTATACACTTTTTCAAATGTTTTAAAAAAGGTCTAGAAACAGATGCTCATAGCCCTAATTAAAAGCAATCCCACTCCGTGACTTTCACAACACACAAGTTTTACATCTCAAAACATACCATGAAATCACTAAAGAGGTTGTACCAGAATCCACTGTATAGCGAGAACCCCCTGCCAGTAAAGAGGAGCTTGAATAGAGGGGCAGTTGAGAACGCGCCCGCCGCTCCATTAAATTTCTATGGGACTGAGGGAACCCGCCAAGCGCACAACCCCTTTAATACATTCCCAAGCAGGAGCAGTCCTGACCAGATATTGAGGAGTAACACTAATGTGAATGTCTTAACCACAATAGGGTATCTATATACAGATAATGCCGAGTATTTCTACTGTTGTGACCTACACATGAGGAGTTTAGGACGGGCAATCAGTATACAGGGAATGACGTCACAATGCAGAATACCAGGGCTTTGAATTTTTCGATGGTGGAGGGGGAAAAAAAAAGTGGCTGGAGGGCAGAGGAATCGGACTAGTACTTTCCTGGCCATGTCTGAATTCAGAACACAGATGGATCATTCTGGACCACATAGCTTGCCACAATACATTTCACAAATGGGTTCTGACACATTGATTCATATTTACAGCATTTCCTTTGCATGAGCTAAATGGAATCAGATCAATGTGTATATGGAACGTGCCATCCTGCATGACATTGAGGGGGGGGAGGCTGTTTGCAATTTCACGGACAGCTTGAAGCCCTAGATGTATCCAATATATTGAACTCACAAGCCTCCCATCTATTCATAGCGGCCTAATTTAGCTATTTGCCAGAAACCAGGCCATTGTGCATTATGACACAGAGATAAGAGATCCCAGCACACGTCCTCACCAGCGCTATGATACCGCAGCTCGGGTTTCCACAGTCTATTCTTTGCATAAGAAGCAGAAAGACAGAAGTGGCTAGATTGAGTTGGCAGCAGATGGGTGTCACTGTACCAATACAGCTGGTAAACCCCCATGACCTGTAAATCCCTATTATACACCATCACGTAATTCCAATGCTGTAGGTAATGGGAGGGAAGCTCAAATGAAAGGCAGCGGTAATTTGCTTGTATCATACACGATCAGTATGTAATGGGAATATAGTAAAAAGCCTTTGACTAATGCTTCTTAATATGTTATGCACTTTGTTACTTTCCATTTGGAAACTACTAGTGGCTGATGGCTCACACATCATGTGCTATCCCAAAATAACTGCAGCCAGACCATCACTTTCTGTACCCATCATGCATGATCTCTTATACAATATGGAATGTAGTATCCCTGCTTGCTTTTACGGTGTTATACCTTATGTAGTGGACTTGGTAATACCACGCCAGCCCCTATCATTGGTTTATGTCAATACTATATAGAGGTTTATTTAGGAAAGCTAATTTTTCAGGTAACATGATATTCAGTAAAGCCTGCCCCCATGACGACTACCTTATCCAGAAAATGTACACATACATTGCTGTGGATAATCGCTTGAAGTGAATGCCTCTGGAAACCACTGACAAAAGAAGCCAATTGCTCCATGCTGCCACAATTGTAAACTAAAGGCCCTTTTACACCAGCCAAAGATCGGGCAAACGGGCGTTCATAATAAAGCTCGTTCATCGGCAGATCGTTGGTCTGTTTACACTGGGCAAACGCTTATTCATCAGCTGATCGGATCGTGTAGGCAGCATAAAACATCACTGTCAGCAGCACATCTCCGTGTAAACAGGGAGATGTGCTGCTGACATGATGGAAATGTATGGGGACGAGTGGTCGCGGGATGATTGCTCATCCCCATACATTGCTGATCATAGCTCCTTGTGAAAGCGCCGATCAATGAGCTGTCGTGTTGATCAGCACTCATTTTCATTGCTCATATTGGCTTGTGTAAAAGGACCATAAAACTGTAAGGAGTAATTGCAATCTGTTTCCACATGGAGCAGAGCAATGAGATATACCTATCCACCTGATAGGTCAACAGTACATTATATGTGGGGGTTCGACACCGGGACCCCGCACCGATCAGCCACTCCGGTGGCCTGTGGGCACCAGATGTTATTGCCCATTATGCGATGCACGGAGCCGGAAGCAGTTGGCTCCGTACATCGCATAGCGGCCGTGCTGCCGATCTGCACTTTACTTCACTTGAACGGGAGCAGAGCTGCAGTACTGCAGCTCGGCCGCTATTCCGTGGCTGGAGCCAACTGCTTCCGGCGTGGACGTCCGGTGCAGGGTCCGGGTGTCGGACCCCCACAGATCATGTACTGATGACCTATCCGATGGATAGGTCGTCAGTTGTCCAGTAGTGGACAACCCCTTTTTTTCTCTAGAAATATTGCCACTCTTGTCTATGAGCGGTGTCTGGTATTACAGTTCATCCCTATTCAAGTGAATGGGGCCGAGCTGCAATACCAGGAAATCCGCAGCGTAATACAGTGCCAGCAAAGTAAACAAGACTTCAAGAAATCTCATCTACACATTGCAGATTTTTTCAGCATGTAAATCAACTCGCAGTGCGTATTTTAAAATCCGCAGCATGTCAATTTATCTTGCGTTTCCGCTTGCAAAATATATCTGACTAGTTTGCACCAAAACCCGCAGAATAGAATAGCACCTATTTCCGCACCAGAATGTAAAAAAATGCACCTAAAAAAACTATGCGGATTTTACCTGCGGTTTTGATGCTGATTTTCTGGACCTAATTCCGCAACGTGTGCACATAGCCTTAATAGGGAGAGAAGGAAAAAAATTACAGTTTTTATCACATTTTATTTTTAATCTAGTATGCTTTGTGCCTCAAAATCCTCACCGCCATGTTCACATACTGACAGAATCCGCTAACATTCCACTGCAACGCATGTGAGTGTGGTATATTATACTCCATCCACACGTTTAGGAGTACATCCATGCCGAATAATGAACACCCGATTTTAAAATCCACAACATGTTCATTATTGCTGCAGATTCCGTGCTGAAAAGTCACCAATTAGCGCCATTGAATTCAGTTATAGCGGTGGATCTCTGCAACGGATTTTCCTAAAAAAAATATGTAAATCCATGGCGGCGTTGTGTAAACATGGCCCAAGACTAGGGCTACACACCGACTTTTCGTAGCAAGACTTTTTTTCCACGGACTAATCCGGACATGAATAATATATCACAGCAAACTACTAGGACAGAGATTTATGCTACTGCTGTATTTAGCGAACACAAGAAGGAACATTGTATCCATCAGCAAAAAGCAGGACTAGGTCTTGTAAGGCTCTGTTCAGACTCGTCAAGATTTGCCTCTAGCAAATCCGACACATATTTACTAGAGGACCAGAAATCTGAGGCGGACATGTAGACAGGGAGTGAGATATTGCCGTTACCTGCAGTCATGCATGAATTTTCAAGTTAAAAGTGGAAATGGAATGTATAGGAGATCAACGCTTCATATACCATCAGCAAGAACCACACATTACTGAATAGATAAAAACACACAAGAATTTAGCAGGCAGCCAGAGATTTCAAGAACATATTCATTAGGCATTATTCACACCAACATAGAATACGTCCGTGTGACAGCCGTTAAAACAACGGCTGTCACACGGACACATGTATTTCAATGGGGCCGTTCACGCGGCCGTTGTTTCAATGGACCGCGTGAAGGGTCAGTTGAAAAATAGAACACGTGCTATTTTTTTCCGCTTTCACGGATCCCTCGATAGACTCAATCAATGGGGATCCGTGAAAACAGGAAACGCATGGGTGCAAATCAGACGTGAAAAACGGCAGCTTTTCACGTCCGAGTTTGCACTCGTTCACGTGAATCTGGCCTTACATGGCTACTTCCTTCAGTAAATGCCTTCGACATATCCAAATAACATTCTTTTTGTGTATACATTCATAAAGTATTTAAGACTTCATAGTAAAAGTGTCCCACTGTCATTACAGCGCATTCACGGTTGAGAAATCCATTATGAGGCATAGACATTACCCATAAAGCCGTAGCGGACATTAATGGGGGAGCCAATGACTGCCACTTCTCTTCCGGACAGACTAGATTCCTTTCCAGCAATGTATCACCACAGCTACTGTAATAACTGGTAAACCATTCTGTTCGTATACTTTACATAAGAAGCTACAACATCCGCTGTACTGTTGGAAACAAACATTTTCTAATTTTAGGCATTGAGCTCTGCACCGGCAAATTGTAAGACATCCACTACCCCAGCCTTATGAACAATGCCATTCCAGCCTTGGAAGTCTATGGCTATTTCCTTGGGAATAATTGCCGTACATTAGAAGTATTAGACATGTAATGGCTTTGTCTTCACACAAAGGCAGGAAAATACAGGTGAACGGTCTGCAGTAAAATACAGAGGCTTGTTAAAGAAGATCTACAGCGGATTTTATACAGGGATTACTGTATATTGGCAAAACAATATTGGGTTTTTTTCATTAACCCCTTAATGACCGCCGATACGTCTTTTTACGGCGGTCATTAGTGGGCTCTATTCTAGAGCGCCGCCAAACTACGTCGGCGCTTTAGAATGAGATCGCGCTGCAATCAGCGCGTATATCTCCAAGCCTCAGCTGTTAGCTGACAGCGGAGGCTTGCAGACAATGTTAGGGGAACCTCTGATAGGAGGAGGTGACCGCTGTGAACAGCCTATCACAGCGATCACCACCCGCTGTTAGTGTAAACAGCGGGCTCTCTCCTCTGCTCTCCGTCTCTCCTGTCAGTTGTGGTTTTGTGACAGGAGAGACAGAGACCTGTGAAAACGAAACGAACAAATCGTTACAGTCAAGAAACATCACATTATATTGTAACAACTCCCCCCCCTGTTTTTTTAGTTGCTTTTATTTAAATTTTTATAGTAAAACTCATAAAAAGCAAAAAAAAAAAAAATTATAATTTTTTGGAAAAAAAAAAATTTTGTTACAAAAAAACTGTTACTATTAGAGAGGAAACCTATTAGAATGGCGCGCAAACTTTATAGCGCAGAGCAAGCTTATGCTATTTTGTGCCCTGATTCAGGCAGTGACACAGGAACCGCATCAGAAGGGGAAATATGCTATGATGAAACTACAAGTACTGCTTCGGACGCTTCCGCAACAACTCCCCCTATGGAAGATGCCGCTGTTGCCGAATCCACAGGCGCAACTGCGGGAACTAGTAATCCAATAGTACCGCAAATTTTTTGGGATCCTGCAGCAAACTTTATCCCTCAGGTGCCCCAATTTATGTCAACTCCGGGCATAAACCTTGACACCACGAATTTTGCCCCACACAATTTTTTTCATATTTTTTTTACGGATGAGCTGTTACAATTAATTGTGGACCAGACGAACCTTTTTGCAAGGCAGTTTTTGACGGAAAAGCCTGCATGTGGTTATGCAAGGGTCTGGGTTCCTACCAATGTCCGCGAGATAAAAAATTTTTTAGGGCTCATTCTGAATATGGGCATTGTAAAAAAACCGTCCACCCGTTCTTACTGGGCAGCAAGTCCTATTCATGTAACCCCAGTTTTTTCATCAATAATGTCCCGGAGCAGGTATGAGGTATTAATGCGTTTCCTGCATTTTAGTAACAATTTAGAAAGCCTGCCAAGAAGTGATCCCGGGCACGATCGCCTTCACAAGCTGAGGCCCTTTATTACTGCGCTAAAAGACTCATTCCTAAAATCCTACACTCCTGACATGAACTTGAGTGTGGATGAATCCCTAGTAAATTTTAAGGGGAGATTGTGTTTCAGGCAATACATACCATCAAAGAGAGCGAGATATGGCGTAAAGCTATATAAAATATGCGAGAGTAAGACCGGTTACACATGCGGCTTCAATATATATGAGGGCAAAGACCGTGAAATAAATCCCCCAGGATGCCCACAAAACCTTGGTGTCAGTGGAAAAATCGTCTATGACCTTATGCAGCCGTTCCTTCAAAAAGGCTACAGAGTATACACGGACAATTTTTATTCTAGTGTGCCACTTTTCAAAAGTCTTCACGCTGACAAAACAGGGGCCTGTGGGACGGTTCGCAGAAACCGCAAAGGATTGCCACCACAACTTCTCTCAATGCGCCTGGCAAAGGGGGAATCCATTGCTTTCGCAAGTGATGAACTTCTTACACTTAAGTGCAATGATCGGAGAGAGGTTTTTATGCTGAGCACTATACACACTGACACCAAGGTCACTATCAGAGAGAGAGGCGCTACTGCGAACAGACAGAAACCGCTCTGTATTACAGAGTACAACAGGTTCATGGGTGGCGTCGACTTTTCAGACCAGGCTCTCCAACCTTATTTGATCAAAAGGAAAACTAGAGCCTGGTACAAGAAAGTGGCAATATATCTGATGCAGGTTTCTACTTTCAATTCCTATATAATATTCAAAAAGGCCCAGGGAACCATGACATATCTGGAATTCCAAGAAAAAATTATTGAACATCTTTTATTTGAAGGAGGGGAAGTAGGACACCATGAATCAGAAAATGTCAAGAGACTCACGGAGCGTCACTTCTTACATCCTATCCCTGCCACTAAGACGCAAAAGTATCGGCAGAAGAGATGCAAAGTTTGCCGAAAACATGGCCGAAGAAGAGATTCACGTTTTTATTGCCCCTTTTGCCCTTCAAAACCAGGACTGTGTAATTACCCATGCTTTGAGACCTACCATACAGTAGCACATTACTGAATTACCAAAAGCCAAAATAGGGAGGGATTCCTTATGCAAAAGTGAAACTGTCAATGATAATTCTGGGTGGGGGGGGTCTTTATATCTGTGGGGTCTTCTTTCCCAGATTGGGTAATTTTTAAGTTTATTTTTATTTTCCGACACCACAGGGCCTCTGCAAAGACTCTCTGGTGCCTAAAAATCAGCTTTGGAAACAGTCATCCTTAGGCCAAATTGGACACCTTTAGTTTGAGGCCTTGCCAAGTGCCCGTGAGATAACAAACACCAACATATTTGGTATCCAAGTAATCAGAACAAACTCAGAAATAAATCTAGAGGCATGCAAAAGTAAAAACATTATTTATTTAAAAAATGTTACACAATAAATTGAAGAAAACATATTTTTTGTCTACATTTTTTTGCATTTTTGTAAAATTTAAAAAAAAAACAAAGAAGAAAACCTATAGTATAAACCACCAAAAGAAAGCCCTGTTTCTGCTGAAAAAAACCATACCAAATTTGTAGGGATACATTTGATTCCTACAACGTTATAACCAATTAAATAAAGACCTAGTGAAACTGCTAATTTTGCTTTGGTCATTAAGGCCCAGAATGCATGCAGGGGGAAGGGGTTAAAAAAACAAAACCCCCAAAAAAAAACAACAAACACATACATATGCAATTTCAAGCCACCATGCCAATTTCACCCACCACAACATTGCTGCACCTAGAAACAGTCACGTCAGTGCAAATTTTTTTACCATTCACTTCAATTCGATTTTACGACCATCTACTCAGGAGAGCAGCTACGGAGAGGGAAATCATAGAACCTGTCCTATTCTGGTCAGTAATTACGGCAAGGACTCTCCCATAGAAGCCTATGGGCGCTTCTGTAAACACGGATCCGTATACACGGGTGGAATACAGATGCAATACGGACCGTATTTATGAACAGCCTTCGGTATATACGGAGGAAATATGGATGCCTACGCATCCGTATTTATGGACAGTATTTCGGGATAGATGAAAATACGTATGTGTGCATGGGGCCTGAAAACAGAATTATCCTGAAGCCTGGCAATATGCCTGGGCTGCAATCATGTCATAGAGACAACTCTGATCACTCATAACCCCTGCCCAAAAGGAGTGGGATCTAATGTGAAAACGGATGAGACGTCTGAATAATGTCTGCGCGCCTGCAAGTCAGATGTTTTTCAGCATTTTAAAGGCATATTAAGAGGACATTTTTGGCAGGAACTAGTATAAACGTGCTTGGCATTGGCAGAGCTTCAGAGGTTAGAAGTCTCTATGGAGGAACAGGGCAGACATTTCTCTGAACTTACAAAACTACTGGTGTACTAAAGACATGAACTTGAAGGTCACGGACTGCTCCAAGGGTAATAAGTGATTCATTCAGCATAATCACCTGATGAGTATCAAAACAAGGATTGGTTGGGATATTGATCCCATAAACACCTAGCTCAATGCCTGTTGCTTTTGGAATCCCCTACACACTGAAATTTTGTTGCGTTTTTAGCTGCGTTTTTTTTGTTTTGTTTACTGAACTCCCTTCGAGAGACATGGAAGTTTACCTACCAAAAGAAAAAATACAAAAAATAAAGAACGCACAGTGTGAACCCAGTAGGATACTGAATCTCCATGGAAATTTCAATAAGACCAACGCCCTAGGGGCCTGTTCACATCAGCGTGGGTCTTTTGGTTGAGGGGTTCAATTGGAGATTTCCGTCGGGGTAACCCCTCAACGGAAAGGCAAACTGAAACCATAGCTTTCTTTGCATCACCATTAATCTGAATGGTGACGGATACTTTGCTAATGGTTTCCGATTGTCACCGTTGTGACAGGGTTCAGTTTTTTTTTTTTTTACAAAATCGACTGCACTATTGATTCCGGAAAAAAAAACCAGAACCCTCTATCAGCCTATGACTGCTAAAAGTAGTTCAACTGTTCCAGCATAGTAATATACTTCGTGATTCAATATGGTTACACAATAAAGCATGGGAAAGACGTTGGGTGGTAAATACTTTTATGGTATCATCTCTCTTTCTACCATATAAGTGCACTTTATTCACCTCCCACTCTGCTTTTGGGTAGTACAGTGATGTGCAATGAATCAGAATATGCCCATTCACAAAAGGAACAGTGTATGGACTACCAAGACTAAAGCAAATGCTTTCTGTAAGGCCCCGTGCATACGGCCGTGCCCGTAATCACGGCCTGCAATTGCGGGCATGGCCCACATTTTCAGGCCGTGCTCCCATACGAAGTATGGGAGCACGGCCTGTAAAATGCAAAGCAACGGACATGTTCCATTATTTTCGGAACATTTTTACGATGCGGACACCTATCCGTAGCGATACGGAAGTGTGTCTGTGGCCAATAGACCTGAATGGGTTCGTAATTGCGGGCCGTATTACGGTCCGCAGTTACGGAGAATTTTTATGGTCGTGTGCAAGGTGTCTAAGGGTGTATTCATATGTTGCGGTACAGTTAAAACCGCATAAACACCGCATCCAAAAAATGCATGCGGTTTTACCACAATTTGTTGTGTTTTTCGATGTGGTAAAAAACGCAACTGCACCTCAACGTATGAACACACCCCAAGTCTACTGGGAAACACACACACTTTTTATTATCAGCAGCTCACCAGCAGGTTTTTCAGGCGGAATGTGCTGAGGGTTCGAAGGTCAGATACGCTGTGTGCTTTTACGCAGCGTATCCAACCCGTGTGAACCCGGCCTTAGTGTTGAGCAATGTAGTTTTTTCCAAGCCAGCCTTAAAGAGGCTCTGTCACCACATTGTGCAACCCCTATCTGCTATTGCAGCAGATCGGCGCTGCAATGTAGATTACAGTAACGTTTTTATTTTTAAAAAACGAGCATTTTTGGCCAAGTTATGACCATTTTCGTATTTATGCAAATGAGGCTTGCAAAAGTACAACTGGGCGTGTTGAAAAGTAAAAGTACAACTGGGCGTGTATTATGTGCGTACATCGGGGCGTGTTTACTACTTTTACTAGCTGGGCTTTCTGAAGAGAAGTATCATCCACTTCTCTTCAGAACGCCCAGCTTCTGGCAGTGCAGATCTGTGACGTCACTCACAGGTCCTGCATCGTGTCGGCACCAGAGGCTACACTTGATTCTGCAGCAGCATCGGCGTTTGCAGGTAAGTAGCTACATCGACTTACCTGCAAACGCCGATGCTGCTGCAGAATCATCTGTAGCCTCTGGTGCCGACACGATGCAGGACCTGTGAGTGACGTCACAGATCTGCACTGCCAGAAGCTGGGCGTTCTGAAGAGAAGTGGATGATACTTCTCTTCAGAAAGCCCAGCTAGTAAAAGTAGTAAACACGCCCCGATGTACGCACATAATACACGCCCACTTGTACTTTTACTTTTCAACACGCCCAGTTGTACTTTTGCAAGCCTCATTTGCATAAATACGAAAATGGTCATAACTTGGCCAAAAATGCTCGTTTTTTTTAAAATAAAAACGTTACTGTAATCTACATTGCCGCGCCTATCTGCTGCAATAGCAGATAGGGGTTGCACAATGTGGTGACAGAGCCTCTTTAAGGGTACGTTCACACAGAGTTTTTTGCAGGCTGAAAATTCTGATTTTGATCTGCCTGCACGCCATTTGCCACATTTTTCACCCGTGGCCATTGAGCACTGCGGGCAAAGACGCACCAAAAGACGCTTTCACTACCTCCCATTGATGTCAATGGGAGGTCAGAAATGTAAACGCCCAAAGATAGGGCATGTCGCTTCTTTTTCCCGCGAGCCGGTTTTACCGCTTGCAGGAGAAAAAAAAATGCCTCCCATTGAAGTCAATGGGAGGCGTTTTTGGCCATTTTTTGGCTTGTTTTCCGATGCGGTTTCCGTGTGAACAGGGCCTAAGAATGCCCCAGTCAATGTTTGCACTAAAAGTGAAAAAAAACACAAGGCATTCCAGCATTATATACATGTGTAACCCATTTACATGTTTAATACAACATTCCTTTCATGGTATTTATACACATGTCAAATGGGAGAAATAGCATGGCAAATTTTTCACAGTGCATTAGCGAGAACATCAAGAGATTCGGCATTGCATGCATTTTACTCTAGATGTCGACATAGATAGACCTCCACTATCAACAGAATAAATATTCGCACACTGAAAAAGGGAAAGCTATACGCTCAGATACATTAGACCTTGTTTTAGAATAATAATATTATTATTAAAGAAGAAGATGATGTTACCTCATGAACCAATCAGATAATTCCTTCCATTAGGCTTGGGCTAAACTGATCACCCAAAATATTTTTGGGTGGTTTTGGTTACAGATTATCGTTGCCACGATGCTAAAGCCACCAGCTATAACCAAAAAAGCAAACTACTAAAAAAAAAAAAAACTACAAAACTGGAATTGCGCATGATATAACAGAGATACAATTGTTACGTCATAAACGCTTATTTCAAGTAAATCAGACAAGTCATATCAATGGAGGCCTGAAAACTAGCACCTCCCCCGATCTAAAGAATAAAAGAATATAGGCGACGGAGTAGCCTATAAGCCAAATCACGCATACCTTGTAGCTTGGTGGTAGTAACTATGTACCAGGGATTAGATCTGCTTGGCATATACACAGGATGTTCAATAAATGTCTGATCGGTGCAGGTCCCAGAGGTGGAACCTGCATCTATCTAGAGAACTGGGGTGCCCCGATTCCGTTCCAGCCTGGTGTTAGTGGCCTCTGGCTGCCGCATCCAGGCAGTGAAAGTGGTCGGGGATATACCATAAATACCTGTTGTAAGACAACCCAGTTACGATTGCTGCGGGTTCACCAACAATCTGAATAAGTCATATTTGAAACGGCAAAACTCTTCCAACACAAACGAAAAACAAAAAAAAAAAGTTTGCAGACACTGGGGCTCACAACCTTGTAAATAGTGTAGGATGAGCCATATTTCTCACCACGGCACACACTACAGTACAACGCCAGTTTTACCTTAACGGAAGTTAAAAGGTTATTCCCATCTAAGATATTCATGGTATATCCATAAGTTATGCCATAAATGTCTGATAGATGCGGGTCCCAGCTTTGGGACTCACACTAATGCGGCAGCACGGATGGTTGGGGGACCCCATCCTCGACAGGTCGGTGTTCAAGCTAAAAAAAAAAAAAAATATCTCCCCAATTTTTTCTTCTCGTTTGAATTTAGCAATCTTGTTATTAACTCAAATGCCAATGTGTGGAAAGCTACAAACTATGCCAATGGCAGTCAAGTTATAGAATGAAATGCTACAGAACGCATAACTTGTAGTCACGGAAATGATTAATACCTTGAAAATCCCAATAAACAATTACAAAGTTTATGTGGCTTACCATTACTCTAGTTTTCTTATGGCTTATGAAGTGCTGCAGAGAAATCCCTCCATATTCTGCATACCAAGCTAAAGTTATAAGCGAGCTGTAAAACACACCCAATATCTGTAAACGAGACAAAGCTGAATCACGTATGACCTGATGTACTTCATTCACTGCCTTACAATGACATACACGAGGTCCTACCCGGAATAGCTTAGTCTGCTCCCTTACTCGTTTCGCTCTTAACGTGTGCTTTCTAAAGTGACATACGCTCGCATGACTTTTTTTGTTTGGTTTCTTTTTATCTTCCATTAGTAATAGGCCTCAAATTCTCCACTTACGGAGAACCTAACCCCAAGATGCTCTTTCATAGAAGGGTCATATGTCTAGCGAATATTAACATATGCCCATGTATTTTTTAGTAGGTCTGTCAAGTGGTTAATAGAGATAAACTGCCTATATCTGGTAGAGCCTGGGTAACCTATTAGAAGAAAAAAATATAGTAAATACACAAAAAATAAAAAACACAATCCCAACAGTTATGCCTTATAGTCCATCCTTTCCTGTGATCCTATTTGGTCTCATATTGCAATCCAAACTGAAAAATCTATGAAGCATTCTTCTACATGGCAGCTCCTAATTCACACTATGCTCTAAAAAAAAAAATCAAAGTACATGCATCACACGGTTTCCATAGCAGCAAGGAGAAGATGAGCACTTTATTGGAGAAATTGACCTTCGGACATAAGATCTATAGAAAAGAAGAGAAAAAAAAAAAAACACCCGGCGCACATCGTACATGTTTCTTTGCATGATGAAGAGATCGGTCCGATCTCGTAACGCGTAGCATTCTTATCCATTAAACATATATCTTATTTAAACTTCTTGCCTTGGATTGAATCCTTCAATTCCACAACAATTGGACAGCGCTGGAGAATTTTATCCACTTTTTTCTCCATTTATCTCTTCGGACATGAGAGGCTCAGTGCGTATACCCGGTTTTGCCTCGGTCACTTGACATTCCACTAAGACCTTATTCAGATGAACGGGTGTCAAATCAGCTGTGAAAAACGACTGTTTTTTCACGGCCGATTTGCACCCGTGTGGGACCCATTTTTATGGATCCCTCATAGGCTTGAGCACACACTCGTGTGAATCCGGCCTAAGTCTTATGAACTCAGGTCGTCCATCTTAATAGCTGCCAGGTATAATACAATTGTCTAGCTGGCCCCAGATTCCCCTGGAAAAAAATCAGCTGTTTGCTGAGGTCTGGAGAGCTAGACTTATTGCCATCAGCTGATTGCAGATCCTATATTAAAGGGGGATTCTGTGATGACAACCCATTTAAGGGCCTATTCACATCAGCGTTGCCCTTCCATTGAGGGGTTCCTCAACAGAAAGGCAAACAGGAACCTTAGCTTCCGTTACCCTCACCATTGATCTCAATGGTGACGGAAACGTTGTTAACGGTTTCTGTTGGTCACCGTTGTGACAGGGTTCCGTTGTTTTGACGGAACCAATAGCGCAGTCGACTGTCACGCATCCCTCCAAAGACTCTAGTCTATGGGGGATCCGTTACAATGCATCCTGCACGGGTGCACCTCGGGTGTGAAAAACGTCCATTTTTCACGTCCTTGGTTATCTACGCTAGTCTGAATGTAGCCTAAAAAAAAATTTATATATATATATATATATATATATATATATATATATACATACACACACAAAAAAAAAAAAAAGGGCACAGCAAAAGACTCATTGTACAATATAATAATTGCAAATTCAGTGTGCAAAGCCTAGGCTATACTATGGATATGCTAAATTGGGAATACTCCAGGACACCACTACAGCATATGCTGTAAACAAGCCCTATCCCTACAATTCTGCATCACATTTCCACCCAACATTAGTTATATAATAGTCTCTGAAATAGCTTGGTGACAGCTAATATGGTCATTATCGCAGCTCCCACAAGGAATGCTACCCAGCCTCCCAAATATACCTAGTAATCCATCCCGCACCCCTTACCTTTAGGTACATTTCCCAGAGAAAGTGTACAAGAATTTAAGAGATTAGGCAGAATCTTGAGGACTGGAATTTCATTTTACTTTCGCTCTTTAACTTGCAACACCACAAAGGAGGGGGGGGGGGTTCAACAATGTTTGTACGCCAGTTCTCTGGCGTAAAGATTTCTTACAGCTGTTGAAATGTCGCCAAAATTTGGGTAGTTTATACCGGTTTCATTTTAAAATTTGAGTACCCGGGGCTTAGCTAAACGGGCATAGTCATTTACAGCCCGACACATTTTGCATAATTTACACCAGAAACAGAAGATGCAATAATTTCATTAAGAGGGGCGTGCCTCTTGATAAATTTGTCGCATCCTATTCCAGCTTGATACTTATTAAGACTGGCGCAGCCTTAACACAATATTCCCCCAAGTGTAAGAAAGATCACCGGCAGTCTCCTATGGCATCACCAAGTATTTCAGACATTTTAACAAATTCTCCCGATATGTCAAATGTCCAATAGATGGAGGTCCCACCTCTGGGACCTACACCCATATCTGAAACGGGGCCCTCTGACACCCCGCCCGCCCCCCCTTCTGCCACCGGTTTGCTATGCTATTTGCGGAACTTCCATAGAAGTGAATAGAAGTTACGGAAACCGTGTAGGACATGGCATGGAGTACATGCATTCCAGACCATGTGACACATACTTGTGTATTATGGCCTAGTTGGGTGCCCATAAACACCACATCAGCAGCCACACCTTATGACAACACTTCCAGCAGGTTTCTGTTTGTTCCTTTTACACTGGCAATTGTTTAACAGGCAGCAATGTGTGACAGGCTTTTACTACCAGATCGCAAACACATATATTAGTGTTTATTCCAGGAAAGGGGATGTAAACTATCCTTACAATGGCAATGTAATAATTACCGTTTTCATGATGCCCGATGAGGCACGGAGTCTTCGTTACTCAAGGTGTCAATGGCAACTAACTTTTGGGGCTCTCGGACACTGGCACAAAGCCTGTACAGCAGAGCAAAGAGCCAGTGCGGTTGCTTTATGATGGAGCCAGACAGCCTATGCGTGTATGAAACGGAGCCATAATCCAGCCATATGAATGAGACCCTATAAACATTTATATGCTATTAATTATATAATATTAAAAGATACAAGCAAAAGGTTTCCATTTGTCCTTCGTAGATTTTGGCTAATGGGCGTCACAAAATATAAAGCGATATGGAAGTTCTCCTAATGCTCAGCAATTCTGGAAAGTGTGATGCCACACAAACGTCATGCTTTTAGGTGCACAACAATGTACACTGGGAGTAGCAGCGATTGTGAAGTGTCCGTACTGCTGAATAAAAGCTATGTTCACATGTGGCAGATTTGTTGCAGAAATTTCTGCGACTGAAAATCTGCTCCATACAGGTTCATATATTCAGACGAAAGGGACAGTAGATGAAATGTTGGCAACAAAATCTGCCACGTGTGAACGTACCCTATTACTGTCCCCCCCCCCCCCCCCCCCCGGCCTGACCAGTGATATGGCCTGGCTTGTTCAGAACATATCACGTAGTTCATGGTTCTTTACATATTTAAGCCTCATGCACACGTCCGTGCAGTATTTTCGGTCCGTCAGTAAAAAGTATAGGAGCACGGTCCGTAAATGGAATGAATAGGACATGTCCTATATTTTACGGGTCATTTCTACAGCCCGGACACACACCCATAAATATATACGGGAAGGTGTCCGTGGCCGATAAAATACTGACCCATTCATTTCTATCTGCAATTACCAAACCGTAATTGTGGATAAAAATTACAGTCGTGTGCATGAGGCCCAACTCTTACCAGCTCATAGTGATATTTATCCATCCTGGTTTTCTTTACTGTTGCTATTCAAAACTATGTATCCTATTTGTATGCTTTTGCCATTGTTCATACATTGTGTGGTTGTTTCCTGGGGATTCACTAACTTTTTTTCTTCTTCATTTGGATGAATGAAGAAATCCGCTCTCCCATGTGTCTTTTACATCAAAGGGTGAATCGGATCTCAGTACAAGGGGGAGAGGGGAAACATTTCCTAATGTTTCTTTAAGGAGGGTTTTACCCGCTTTCTACCATATTTCAATCCTGCCTTTAACCTTAAAAAAAAAAAAAAAGTATATATATATATATATACACACATGCAAGATCTGTTCTTTCAAAAGCAGGAGGCCTCACATTGTGTTTCCGTACTTTGGCGTATATTTTATTTTTAAGACTCAAATACCCAAAGGAGGTTATACAGTGGCGCACCAAGTTCACGAAGACTCTGTACTAAGGAACGTCGGGAGAACCCGTGCGCTGCCATATATGGGAGAATACCTCTGTAATACAAACATCCAAACGGAGTGTCATAATGATGGCGGCTGCACAAAAAGCACGCAGCCGCGCATCATATGCTGATGACACACGGAGCTGTTAAGTGCCTTTTGCGCAGGCAAAACGCCGCGTTTTTTGCAAGCACAAAACGCACACGCTCGTGTGAACCCAGCCTAAGTGTGAATTTTCATCGCTATGGGTTAACAGACCTTTCTCAAACAGGTACAAGCTCTGCAGCAAGTCGGACATATCAAACACTGCAAGGCAAATTCTGGATTAGACATTTTTGAATGTGTCATACACCTGTCACTTACAAACCACACCTCGGAATTGCCCCGTTTGAAAGAAATGCAAGATCCGAACAATTTTCCAGCGGTTTGTTAAATAGGGAGCGAAGTGGTAAGATTTCAGGAGGGTCTTCGAGTACATTCACAGTACAAGTACATTTTACAAACCAGTGACATCATCCTACAGACCAGCGCAGGCACGAATATACCCAGGCTGCCATTATCCCACAGATTTACACCACCACAGACAAACTTTCTTCAGTTGATGGATCTCCAATAAGGGTATGTGCACACACACTAATTACGTCCGTAATATACGGACGTATTTCGGCCGCAAGTTCCGGACCGAACTCAGTGCAGGGAGCCTGGCTCCTAGCATCATACTTATGTACGACGCTAGGAGTCCCTGCCTCTCTGCCGGACAACTGTCCCGTACTGTAATCATGTTTTCAGTACGGGACAGTTGTCCTGCAGCGAGGCAGGGACTCCTAGCATCATACATAAGTATGATGCTAGGAGCCCGGCTCCCTGCACTGAGTTCGGTCCGGTACTTGCGGCCGAAATACTCGTGAAAGGTGCAGGAGTGAATGCAGCAAGAATACAAGGGACTATACTGAGCGTACAAGATGTCGGTCTGTCCTGGGACATATATATATATATAATATACTGCTGTCAGGCCACACTGACCCGTATGTTCACGCATGGCATTTTCTGTGTGTTCTTATATTTGAGGATTTTCATTTGTGATTTTTTTTATTACAGGACAAAATCTTTCCAGTAATTTTTTTTATGAAAAAGACGCGTTAAAAACGTCCCGTGTGAACATACCCTGACATATGTTCACACAATCGCAGCAATTCTGCCGCAAAAGAAGCTTATATTTACAACCTGGGCGTTGTCACGACGACGCTTTCTTCTGTTCTGCACTGCTTTTCGCAACACATGACATGAACAGTCGCTATTTAGATGCGTACACTCATTACATACAGTAAAAAATTATACCTATGCACTAACTATACATTTACAGAATTTTGCACACACACAATAACACTGACACACAGATATAATGTCTTTCCAAATGGGGGAAGAGATACACAGTATACAGAGCGCAGGGAAGCTGGGCAGTAGTATTATACGTCACACACAGAGACGCTCATTAGTTGTCACTTCTAATACTACTTCGCTAACAGTACGGAATGGCTGCGCGGTGTACACATAGGTCTGCATTTACTGCAGAAGCCGGTATCGTAGGGGTGGAGCATAATTCAATTTTACGTTTAATGGAAAAAAAAAACTGAATCGTAGCGCACTAAAAGGGTAAATTGATCAAATTAAGACGGCTAACCGCCCAGCCCTTCTGTCGGCACCCGTTTAGCTGTATTTACATGGAGCAATCATCGGTACTGTATGTGACAGAACGATTGTTAGTGTGATTGCTCGGGCACATACAGTTGTATTTTTGTCGGAAGTACATCCCAGTTTACACGGGTACATGCCGATTTTTATGCCCACAGAAAAGACGCGATCAACTGACAAACTAGGGTTTGCTTGTTTGTTGGACATGTTTGCAGGGCCATCGATTTGTAACGAGCGTTTTAAAGTGCGCTCGTTCGACGATCATCTGTCCATGGAAAATGGTAGATCCAATTCGGTCTTTAGTTATTGAGTGGTATCAAACCAGTTGATAAATAGGTGTATGGTTTTAGGATCCTCTGTGTCCACATTTTTTAATTCTTACATTTATTCAACTTATATAGTTTCTATAAAACAAAAACGCAGGCAGTCTGCAATGATAAAATGGCATCAGAAGCGGCCTACGCAGAGGCCATGTAGAAACCAAAAATTGGTTAAAATACATAGGTCCACTTTTTAAATGAACCCCTTCACGACAACCATGAAAAACGGACAGTTGATCCGTTGTTAACTGCCTTTTTTTTCATGTCATGAATATAGCTTTATAGCCCTCTTCCCTCACAGCGATCCAGGCTGATGGAGAGAGAAGAAGACAAATACACACACACACAAATAATTTTCACATTTTTAGTGATTTGTCTGCTCATAATAAAAAAAACAAACATGGAATTAAAGTAATCTAGAAAATGAAAGCCTCATAAGTCTTATAAAAAAAAAACAAAGTAATAGTTGTTAAACAAGTGCATATAAAAAATATGTCCTGGACACAGGGGCATTAATGACCCTTGAACATGAAAGGGTTAACTACACAATCATGAATCCACCCTGCGGCTTCTCTGCATGATGCAGCAAAAGTGAATGTAAGGCCTTGCCAGATAAGAGAAGAACATGGCCGCACCATGGTAGAAGTATCCATTTCACTGATGCAGGAACAGGTTATGGAAAGCGGCTGCACATAAACCTTGTAAACGCGTATTTGCAGTCCTTTCCAGTCATTTATTAGAGAGACAAATTATTGTAAAGGCTCATTCAGACGAACGTGTAATACCTCCGTGCAACGCGCATGATTTTCACGCGGGTCGCACGGACCTATGTTAGTCTATGGGGCCGTGCAGACAGTCAGATTTTTACGCAGCGTGTGTCCGCTGCGTAAAACTCACGACAGGTCCTATATTTGTGCGTTGTTCGCGCATCTCACACCCATTTAAGTCAATGGGTGCGTGAAAATCACGCGCAGCACACGGAAGCACTTCCGTGGGACGCGCGGGATTCGCGCAAAAACAGTCAAAACTGTGAATGAAAACAGAAAAGCACCACGTGCTTTTCTGTTTACAAACATACAAACGGAGTGTCATAATGATGGCGGCTGCGCGAAAATCACGCAGCCGCGCACCAGATGGTGATGACACACGGAGCTGTTAAGTACCTTTTGCGCGCGCAAAACGCACACGCTCATGTAAATCCGGCCTAAGGGTGAGATGCTGGGTTAGAACAGCAGACTGCTGAAAGCATGTTTTCAGCAGGAAATCGTCTTCATATTAAATACTATGACATTTCTTTGAGAACAAGTAGGATAACACTGATTTTTCATACCCATGAATAAGATACTATTTGCTTAAGCGGACATTTACGTGCGGTGGGATCACTAGAGAAAACATGCAACTCTGCCCTCTCCGCCTGTTATTACCAATAAAGTGTAAGCTCTTGGAAGCAGAATTGCCCCTGGATTGAGGTCTTTAAAGGCTATGTACACCTTTGAAATCTTTTTTTAATAAAAAAATATCTATGCGTTTGGTGCAACTTTTAAAATACTTATTAAAAATTATTTTTACTTTTTGAGATACAGCTGCTTGGTATCCTGTATACAGAGCAGCTGTATCGTACACTAAAATCTGAATCCGTCAGGTCCGCGGGACTGACAAGGTCAGTGGAAGTGGGTCCTGCGGTCCACCTGTAATCGATCACATCTGAGATATGAACTTAGATGTGACCGATAGCAGCTCGATCCTGCCTGTCAGATACACACAGGAGCCGCTGACACTGAACCCGTCAGTCCCACGGACTTGACAGGTACAGCTGCTCTTTATACAGGATACAAAGCAGCTGTATCTCAAAGAGTGAAGATTAAAAAAAAAGGATTTTGAAAGTTGCACCAAAATCACAAAAAAAAAAAAATACAAAAAAAAAAAATCTCAAAAGGTGTACATAGCGTTTAGATTTATGTATGATAATCGGTCACCTGTTCGTTCAGTGAGGTACTGGATTTAAAAATAACAAAAATGAAGAGAGAATGCTTTTATAAGGGGAAGTCCAGTGTAAACCCTCTGACTATAGGCCCTTTTACACAGGCCAATTATAGGGCACACACTCGTTCCCGATAATTGCCCTGTGCAAACGCTCGTTCATCTGCTGGTCGTATCGTTTTATAAAACTAAAATATTGTTGTCGGCAGCACATCTCCCTGTGTAAACAGGGAGACGCGCTGCCAACATGATAATAATGTATTGGGATGAGGGATCGGAGTAACGACCGCTCGTCCCCATCCATAGCTCCGTGGGACAGGAGCAAACGAGCGCCGATCAACGAGCTGTCTCATTGATCGTGCTCGTTGCACCAGGCAAAAGTCTCTCTGTTGGGAGCCCTAACAATCAGCTATTAGCGGTGAGGGTACAGCAGTGCTAATGTTGGGTGCCTGATCCAGTCAATTTTGTCAGAGCTAGACAACAGCCTTCGTGTCCATGGGTCACTTTAGAATAATATCTGGAATGGTCTTTTGTTTTGGTACTAACCTAGGTATTTACGGACGGAAAATCCACAGCGGAATACAGTAGCTGGGAAGTGGATAAGATTTTAACAAATCCGCAGCATTTCAATTCCGGTCACGGAACGAGCACAGATTTTTTGCGCATTTTCCACAATGAAGAAGTTAAAATCCACAAACAAAATCCGCAATGCTAAGATTTGAATGTGTTTTTTTTGTTTGTTTTGACTCGCCTTACCAATCCAGTCGAGCCAAGCGTTCAACCCTTCTACTCCACCGGAGGTTCCTGTCGTCCCTGAACTCGCCAGAGCTGACACTCTTGTGGTGACACTACGCTGGTCACCCGCCAGCCTGTTTACCAGCATCCAATCACAGGCTTCAGCAGTCACGTGTTGACGCGCCATCGCGGGAGTCAGGTGAAGAGTCCGGCAAGGGACCAGGGAAGCGTCACCACAAGAGTGCCAGGGGATTGGTAAGTATATGGTTTGTTTTTGTCACAAACGGGAAATCCGCAAGCAAATCCCCAAAATTTGGCATGGATTTTCTGCTGCAGATTTCCTGAGGTAAATCCATTACGTGTGAACTTCTGGTGATATTTTGCAGTGTCATTAGGACATATGGGTCATCAATAGAACAAAGCGTATGACGGTGTAAGAGACCACTACCAAGGCCATAGGGAAATCTGCCCATATTGTCAAGTTTAACTTTCAACATTTTTAATAGAAAAACAGCCCAAAAACGTCTTAACACCATGGCTACCGAATTCTTGGGATTTGTGAGCATTTCTATTAGGCCACTTTGACACGGCAGTATTTTGAATCAGTATTTGTAGGTAAAAAAAACAGGAGTAGAACCTTCAGAGAAAACGGATTTGCACCTCTTCTATGTTTTAGACAAACTTCTAATTTTCGCTTCCAAATGCTGATTTAAAATATTGACCAAAATGAATGAGGCCTAAGCTGTATATTTAGAGCCAAAAAAAAATTAAAATCCAGTCACGTGTAATGAAGAAAGCCTTTGCCAATTGCCATAGCATCGTCCATGGGCTTTATGCCATGATCTCTAGGAGAATTTCTCTCAGAGAAGGAGAAGCCATCATCATCTCTGCAGGTAAAAAGTGAATTTCTCTGCCCACTAAACATTATCATTTCCATTCTGCAAATTTGCGGCGGAAAAACTCTGCTACCCCTGGACCTGCGCAGCCCTAAGGGTTCATGCAGACAATATAGAAATCTATTTGCCACGCATAAATCTGTGGCTCCATACTGTACCTATTTAGGTCTCCAATTTCATAAAGAGGCATACAGAAGTTTTAACTCACAAATTCATACAAAATCCTCAAGTAAAAAATGGTGTCAGGTTTCATAACATGCCGTGTTATGGAGGTATTCTACCCTAGATATATTTCTTGTAGGGGAGAATTGGGTGCCACATAAAGTGTCCACAGCACTGTAATACAGAATCATAGGGTATCCGAGTACAGGCTCCATTGATAGAGGCAGTACATGGCCTTGTTTTTCTGCTCTATCAATACAATTGTAACATGTCAAAAATGGTCGTACAGAAGCAGCAAAAAAAAAAATTTAAACAAAATTGGTGGGTCAGAACCATCATGTGCACATTAAATCAGCGGGATGTGTCGCATTATAGGGAAAAATACAAAGCATGAACCAGTCAGGCGGCCAGTTTCACATGAGAATGTTATGGGCCCATTATCATGGCCACAAATCCCAGCCCGATTATGGGTCTAATAACCCAAACTAATTCAGGTCATTGGACCCACATCCGGGCCAGGATTTGTGGCCATAATACAGGTGCAAACAGGCAGCCATATCCCGCTCGTAACATTGTGCTTAGATGCGACTACTAGGAGTGTGATTTTCTTTATAGCATTGATCATATTCTGTCATTCCGATACAGACAAGTAAAAGACTCCCGCTTACACGCCATGATCCGCACAACAGGCTGGTCTGACGACACAAACCAACTACAATGGCAGCGATTATCATCAGCTAACAACAATCATTAGGTCATTTCTAGCAATGAATGACAGGACAGACATAGTGCTAAACACCACACAGGGGAAGGAAGATTTACTCAATCCAGAACTTAGAAAAATGGCAGGTAATGAAGGGAGCGGATCATAGTCAATCAAGGAATGTGCTCCAGGCTCACACCACAGTGGTAAGTGACCAGTGAATAAAACATCCCTGATATGTGTAGGGCCTGCACAGGACTGACGGTCTGTCTGCAGCAGCTGGAGGAGGTACAGGTGGTACAGATACATAGTACTGCACCCCCATAAGCAAGGCACCAGACGACCATATATATATATATATATACACACTCCAGTAGTAATCACTTTCCCAGCTGCTTTCCACCCAGAAGCCATCTCTGACATGAATGGAAGAGAGATCCAGAATGATGAGCCATTTTGACACAAACATGGTAGGGAGCGTAGAACATGACATAAAGCCGGCAGGCTCCAGTGGTCTGTGCGCGCCTCCACAGCTGTATGGGCGACAAGTCCTCCGAGCAGAGCCGGCTATGTCACACAGTAATGTAGCGATGAGCAGGATGATGCTCCGCCGCCCCCAGCACACACGGATTCATTCCCAGGGCTGCCGCTTGTGAGGGGTTAATCGTTAGCATTAGCTGCTGCCATGGACTCACCGGTTTGCCCCGTTGCTGTCCTCTCGTCACCCCGCTATCCTGCGCCTCAGTACCCCCCGGTGCTGCTTGGATAGATGTACGGGGATTCCCTTTGCTGCTCCAGCTCCTCTGACTTCAAAAATCCGGGACACCTCCTGCCCTGCCAGTCATCCAAGACAGATATAAGCGGCGAGCAGAGCCGGCCGCACTCTCCTAGGGCACGGCGAGGAGAAGGAGGGCAGATATTATTGATATGTAGCGGGAGGAATGAGGAGAGGAAGTGAAGATGGCTGCTGAAGAGGAATTGAATGGCTTCACATCTCCCCCCTCCCTCGGCTTGTGAGTCAGTGTGTGAGTGATCAGGGCTGCAGAGCTGCTGGGAGGAGGAGACAAAGCACAGGCTGGGGCCCGGGCACCTCACACCGAGCGGCCACAGGTGGTGGCACAAGGGCAGCGCAGCGAATAACATGGGGACCACTTCCCATCCCCCACTGTTCTATGTGTGACCCTACAAATGCAATTAAAGAGGGATATCTAGTCATATCTTTCATGTCGCCGTCCATCCAGCAGAGTGAAGCTGGTCAGTCATCTCATGGATCCACTTTAGGTTATATTAACATATTCATTTCTCATTATAAAAGCTCTGTTCACACTTAGGGCTTATTTACACGAACGTTGTATAAGTCCATGTGACGGCCATTAACAGACCGTGTGAAGGTTCTGTGGAAAAATAGGACATGGCCTATTTTCTTCAGTTTTTACGGATCCTTCAAGTCCATGAGGGATCCGTGAAAACAGGTCCTGCACGGGTGCAACTCGGACGTGAAAAACTGCAGCACTAGCAGCCGGGGGCGTCACTAAGGCTGGGTTCACACACACTATTTACAGACGTAATTCGGGCGTTTTAGCCCCGAATTACGTCCGAAAATGTGGCTCAAAAGTGTTGGCAAACATCTGCCCATTCATTAGAATGGGTCTTACGATGTTCTGTGGCGACGGTCATTTTTTTTACGCGCCGCGTCAAAGAACTGCCTGTCACTTCTTCAGACGTAAATGGAGCCGTTTTCCATGGAAAAACAGCTCCAATTACGTCCGTAATGGACGCAGCGAAAGACGCCCGCACATGTCTTTACGGCTGAAATTACGGTGCTGTTTTCTCCTGAAAACGGCACCGTAATTTCAGCCGTAACGGACGCTGCCGTGTAAACATACCCTCAGGGCTTGAAATGTTTGGGGAAATAGCCCCAATACATATGTGTCCGCCCCCAAAAAAATGTGTGTATAGGAGACAGCATAGCATATCTATAGCACTACGACCCTATAAACTATGGATAGGATTAGATACAGTGGCTCAGCAGACAGTATCACACATGATAGGATTAGATACAGTGGCTCAGCAGACAGTATCACACATGATAGGATTAGATACAGTGGCTGAGCAGACAGTATCACACATGATAGGAATAGAGATAGGGCACAGCAGACAGTATCACACATGATAGGATTAGATACAGTGGCCCAGCAGACAGTATCACACATGATAGGATTAGATACAATGACTCAGCAGACAGTATCACACATGATAGGATTAGAGATAGGGCCCAGCAGACAGTATCACACATGATAGGATTAGATACAGTGGCCCAGCAGACAGTATCACACATGCTAGGATTAGATACAGCAGCTCAGCAGACAGTATTACACATGATAGGATTAGATACAGTGGCTCAGCAGACAGTATCACACATGATTGGATTAGATATAGGGCCCAGCAGACAGTATCACACATGATCGGATTAGATACAGGACTCAGCTCGCTGACATTGCGGCTCCAGCGCTGGACCCAGGAAAGGTAAGAATAATAATTTTGCTTCTTTATGTGTTACTGATTATTTTTGTGTGTTTGTGTTTTTTTACAGGTTCGGTTGTTGGACTTCGGATTCGAGGACTTCAATGACGGCGTTTTTTTATTCTCAATAAAATGGTTAATGGGATTGTGTTTTTTTATTTCAATAAAATATTTTTTCTATGTGCTTGTATCCTTTTAAGCTTTATTATCACCGCCTTAGTAATGGCCGCTGGCTGATTGACAACCTCCATTACTAAGGCAGGGCTTAATGTTAGCCGGTGCAAAGGCCAACACTAACCCCCATTATTACCCCGGTACCCACCGCCAACAGGGGTGCCGGGAAGAGCTGGGTACGAACCAGTACCCGACCATCTGTAGTGACAGGCAGGCTTCGGGGCGGCCGCAGGCTGGTAGTATAAGGCTGGGGAAGGCCAAAAACAGTGGCCCTTCCCACCCTGGTATTGCTGCCTGCTGCTGCTGTTTTGTATCAGGCTGGTTATGAAAATTGGGGGGGGGGGGACCCCACATCGTTCTTTCCAATAATTTTTTTTAAATGACGTGGGGTCCCCCCCATTTTTCATAACCAGCCAGATACAATAAAGCAGCAGCAGCCTAGCATTACCAGGGTGGGAAGGGCCACTGTTATTGGCCTTTCCCCTCCTGATAATACCAGCTTGCGGCCACCCCAGTGCCCGACCATCACTACAGATGGTCAAGTACTGGATGGTACCTGGCTCTTCCCAGCACCCCTGGTGGCGGTGGGTACCGGGGTAATAAAGGGGGGTTAGTGTTCGCCACTGCACCGGCTAACACTAAGCCCCGCCTTAGCAATGGATGCTGTCAATCAGCCGGCGGCCATTACTAAGGCGGTAGTAATATAGTTTAAAAAAAAACACAAAGACATAGAAAAAATATTTTATTGAAATTAAAAAAAAAAAACACACAACCCTCATTAACCATTTTATTGATAATTAAAAAAAAGCCGTCATCGAAGTAGTCCTAGAATCCGACGTAGTCCAACGACCGAACCTGTAAGAAAACACACAAAAAAAACGATTAGTAACACGTGTTAGGCTTAGATACAGGGCCCATGTGTGATACTGTCTGCGGGACCCTGTATCTAAGCCTACCACAAGGTAGGCTTAGATACAGGGTCCAGCAGACAGTAATCTTATACAGTATAAGATTACTGTGTGCTGGGGCCCTGTATCTAAGCCTACAGTGTGGTACGCTTATATACAGGGCCCATCAGACAGGATCACACATGGGCCATGTATCTAAGCCTACCATGTGATTGGCTTAGATACAGGGCCCAGCAGACAGGATCGCACAATCTGTGATCCTGTCTAATGGGCCCTCTAAGCCTGCAACATCGTAGGCTTAAAGGGGTTGTGCAGTCCCTAAACATTGTCGGGGTCCGTCTCCCGGGACCCGCCAATCAGCTGTTTTGAAGGGCCCGCAGCACTCGTACGAGAGCTGCTTCCCCTTCATTTCACTACTCGCTCACACTGTGAATCGCCGACACCGATTCACAGTGTGACCGGAATGAAGGTGAAGCAGTTCTCGTACGAGTGCTGCGGCCCCTTCAAAACAGCTTATTGGCAGGTACCGGAAGTCGGACCCCGCCAGTTAGGGCTACTAATCTTACCTTCCTCTTCAGCAGCGGCGGAAGTTCTGTCCTCTCGATGTTGTGCGCGGCGCATAGCGCTGTGACGTCATGCGCTGCGCACAGCACTTGACGTCAGGACCTCCGCTGCGATCCGGAACCAGGAAGGTAAGTACAGTCTGTTACTATAGTAACAGGGGCCCGCGGCCCGAGTTACTATAGTAACTTTTTATTGATGTGGTGCGGGGGGCTGTGGGCCCCCCTGGCTTCGGGGCCCGGTCGCAATTGCGACCGCTGCGACCCCTATAGCTACGCCAGTGGTGGGGGTGATGTATACATGGGTACTGTGTGGCAGGACCGGGGTGTACAGCAGGGGGAAGGGGGCGCTGCGCTGGCTCCCTTCGCCTGCTTGTTTTAAAAGCGCCCTTGCCCGGCGAATCAGCAGCCGCCTTTCCGCCCGGGCACGTCTTCAGGCATCGCTACCGCTATAGCAGCCATAGCGGCTGCTAGCGGCGACACCTCCCATGGCCGATGGCGCCGCTAGCATCTGCTGCGGCTGCTACTGCTGTAGCGATGCCACTATAGCAGAGCAGGGAGGTATCGCTCTGCGCTAGCCCTACTTTAGCTCCCTGAAGGAACGTAATCCCCGTGTGTTTGGGGATTACGCTCCTGGACAGAGCGCTTGATGTCTCTGTCCATATATAGATAGTGACATCAGGGGCAACTCCTGAAGCGGAATCCCCGACCACTCTGTGACCGGGGATTCCACAGCAGGAGAAGCCAGTAAAACGTTCAGTGTCCATAAATGGACACAGACGACAGGGGCTTTTCCTGAAGTGGAATCACCGGCCACATGGGGATTCCACTTCAGGAGTTGCCCCTGATGTCACTGTCCAGATATTAACGGAATCGGAACGGATGCAAAACTGATGCAAACCGGCTGGGAAAAAACTGCCCAAAACGGGCAATTTTATCGGCCGACACTCGGACCCTGTCGTGTGAATAAGGCCTAGTACACGGCCATCACTTGAATGTGCTCCATGTGACGACCGTGTCTTCCGTCGCACGCTCTCTCCTTCTCCTCACAATGCGAAGTGCATGTGAGGAGGAGGAAGAGGGTATTTTTTTGCTCCCTGTAGGAGCGGAATCCCCAACCCGGGGATTGGGAATTCCGCTCCAGGAGAAGTCTGTGACTTCACTGTGTCCATATATGGACACAGTGACGTCACAGACTTCTGAAGCGGAATCCCCGGCGATGTGGCTTGGGATTCCGCTCCAGAAGAAGTCCCTGCCTTCACTGTCCATATATGGACACAGTGACGTCAGGGACTTCTGAAGCGGAATCCCCACCGCTGTGGCCGAAGATTCCGATCCAGGGGAAGTCCCTTACTTCACTGTCCATATACTGGAGCCGTCCCCTACAGGAAAGTAGGGGGGTGCCATCTATGGGGGGTGACTATGTACAAGGGGGATGTGTGGCACTATCTACAGGGGGCTGTTTGGCATTACCTACAAGGGTGTCTGTGTGGCACTACCTACAAGGGGGCTGTGTGGCATTGCTTACAGGAGTGCTGTGTGGCATTACTTACAAGGGTGTCTGTGTGGCACTACCTACAAGGGTGTCTGTGTGGCACTACCTAGAGGGGGGCTGTGTGGCATTACCTACAGGGGGGCTGTGTGGCATTACCTACAGGGGGCTGTGTGGCACTACCTACAAGGGTGTCGGTGTGGCACTACCTACAAGGGGGTCTGTGCGGCATTACCTACAAAAGGGCTGTGTGGCACTACCTACAGGAGACTGTGGCAGTATCTACAGAGGGCAGTGTGTGGCATTATCTACAGAGGGAAGTTTGTGGCAAAAAATGTACAAATGAAATTTTAAAACGGACAGGGAAAAAAACGGATGCAAAACGGGTCAAAATCGGCCGTTAAAATCGGCAACACGGCCCGGAACGGATGCTAAACGGCCGGAAGAACGTCCGTTTTTATCGTCCGACACTTGGACCCTGTCGTGTGAATCACATCACCGTTCGCTTTCCGTTCCGGGGTTCCGTCAGAGGTTTCCGTCGGGTGAACCCCGCAACAGAAAGTCAAACTGAAACCACAGCTTCCGTTTCGACTGCGCTATTGATTCCATCGGAAAAACGGAAACCATTAGCAATGTTTCCGTCACCATTGATATCAATGTTTAGGAAGTCCACCGTCCAGCAGCACCAGCTTTAAAAGTATAGATGGGTGCACGCCTTGGGAACCCGATCACAGTTCCATATCCAATAAACTTTCAATGATAGGCAGCACTCCAATGTCAAGGTGAAAAAATAGCTTTAATAGCCCTCATGCGACGTTTCGGCTCTGTGCAATGAGCCTTTCTCAATCATGTTAAACAGTGCAAAACATGGTGATATATATAGGGGCTGAACAAAGTAGTCCCAATCAATGAGTGATTAATACATAAATTTAAAATCAATACAATGTCATATATTGTCATACATTAAAGAATGCAAACAGTGTAAGCAATAGTAAAACTGTTAAAGAGATAAGTCCAGCATTACATCTTGAACTTTAATAAAGTGCAAAAAGTGCTGATTACTACTAACAATATTAGTCATGTACACCTGTGTATAATTAAAAACAGCCACATTGCCATATGCATACAGTGGATCCATGCTCGTATGTGTTCATGTTTCCGGCGTTCTCTACTTCCTGGTTCGCATGATAGTGAATTACAGCTGAGGAGAATACCTTAGTTATATGTTTCTCATTCTAGATGCCTTTTTTTATTGCATCCCTCTTGTCCAGTTATGATTACATCATGAACATTATATCCTATATACTTATTGCTGTTCTTGTTAACCTATATGTGGAATACTAATGTCGTGGAAGTCAATGGCTCAAAATATATTAGACTGAAATTTAGACGAGTGTTCCAACAGACACTCACGCCAGGCACTTTATCCAGCATCCTAATCAGGATATTTCGTACCGATATATATCGAGAGAGGAGAAAAAACACACAGACGCTGCTTATATGCTCAAAATACTCCTCTGGGGGTTTATTTCCAAACTCAATTACAATACTATCATTCAGAAGGGGTGTAGGCTTGAGGTTAACCAATCAGAGACAATGTGAAAATATTTGTTATTCAGCCAATTACAGACATACGATACATTCCAGATACATCATTATAATTCTTCACACATCAGGTTTGCAGGTGGCCTATCCCTCTTGGCAAGAATGTTCCTGTAAGATGGGGGAGGCATTCCCACATGCATATTTGCCACCCTCCCATCTCACTCCCTGTGCCTTCTCTGCAAGCTTCGTATGGGAACCAAGGTCAAAGATAACTAAGAATCATACGAAATCAACATTAATAGACTTGTGTTAAAGGAACAATGACTTTCTTATTCACTACAAAAGAACCAAGATGGGAACTCCAGACAAGATGGCTGCTGCATGAAATTAAATCATTTAAACATTATTATAATCACTTTCACATAATACATATCTTAGTAATTCGGCATCCTGCTTGATGATTCACAATGTAATTTCATAAAGAGAATATAAGCAATATAAGCAAATAAACCATCCTTCACAAACACCCCTTTTTCTCATATTAAATTAAAGAAATTATATATTATGATTATAAACCTCAAACAATATATCAATAGGGCCACAACTAATAATATAATGCCATGACCAATGTCCGGTTTTGGGAATAGGGTCCCACCAGTACGTTGACAAGTCCTGTACATGGTTCGTTTCCCATTCGAAGGGCTATCCTCTTCTATCTTCTGCTCTTCACTGACTGTCACCTTCAGGGTAACCCACACAATTTATGGTGTCAGACTGTACGGTGGTGTCCAGTGGGGGATTTATTATTACCCCCTCCTGGTCACTTACGTATTAAAACACTTGGATGCTGCTAACGGGTTCACTTTTTTTTGTCTTTGTTTTATTTTGACCTTTGCTGATGTCGTCAGGACTTGGCTTGGTCCTTCTCATCTGTCAGGCACCGTCTATTTTAGTATACATCACCGGGCTGTACTGTGAGCCTGGGGTGAGATCCCACGTAGACGGAGTAGTGGAGTTTTATTGTGACTACCACAAACCCTCCGCATCTGTCCTCTTCATCCGTCAAGTTGCTTGTCTGGGCGGCTGCTTAGAATTGTGACACTGCCGTCAGTTCATGACAAACGCGTTCTATTGGCTCAGGTTGCACCTGCCGCATCTCAGTGATAGAGTTCATCATATTAAAGTCTTTTAGTTCATGTTTACTGGCACTTGCTGGGAACCCCCAACCCTTGTCAGTTGTTAAAATAAATGCTAATATGGTGATATCATCTACGTAATATAAAAGTTGTTCTAAGTACATACAATAACAATGTCAGGCCCTTAACCCCTTTAGGACACAGCCTGTTTTGGCCTTCAGGACACAGCCTATTTTTTCAAATGTGACGTGTCACTTTATGTGGTAATAACTCCGGAATGCTTTTACCTATCCAAGCGATTCTGAGATTGTTTTCTCGTGACATATTGTACTTTATGTTAGTGAAAAAATTTGGTCGATAAATTCAATATTTATTTGTGAAAAACTTCAAATTTTTTTTCACGTACTTTTATTTTTCTAGGACGTTATGAGGCTTAGAACTTTAGCAGCAATTTCTCATATTTTCAATAAAATTTCAAAAGGCTATTTTTTCAGGGACCAGTTCAGTTCTGAAGTGGCTTTGAGGGCCTTATATATTAGAAAGTCCCCATAAATCACCCCATTTTGAAAACTGTACCCCTCAAGGTATTCAAAACCACATTCAGAAAATATTTTAACCCTTTAGGAGTTTCACAGGAATTAAGGCAAAGTAGAGGTGAAATTTACAAATTTCATTTTTTTTGCCGAAATTCATTTGTAATAAAAAAAAATCTATAACACAGAAGGTTTTACCAGGGAAACGCAACTCAATATTTATTGCCCAGATTCTGCAGATTTTAGAAATATCCAACATGTGGCCCTAGTGTCCTAATGGACTGAAACACAGGCCTCAGAAGCAAAGGAGCAGCTAGTGGATTTCGGGGCCTCCTTTTTTTAGGAATATATTTTAGGCACCATGCCAGGTTTGAGGAGGTCTTGTGGTACCTAAACAGCCGAAACCCCCCCAAAGTGACCCCATTTTGGAAACTACACCCCTCAAGGCATTTTTCTAGGGGTATAGTTAGCATTTTGACCCCACAGTTTTTTTGCAGAATTTAGTGGAATTAGTCTGTGAAGATGAAAATCACCTATTTTTCTGTGGAAACATAGAATTTTTTCATTTTTACAAGGAATAAAGGAGAAAAAGCCGCCCAACATTTGTAAAGCAATTTCTCCCGATTACGGCAATACCCCATATGTGGTCGTAAACTGATGTTTGGACCCACAGCAGGGCTCAGAAGGGAGGGAGCGCCTTTTGGATTTTGGAAGCAGATTTTGCTGGATTGGTTTTCAGTGCCATGTCGGGTTTGCAACGCCCCGGAGGGACCAAAACAGTGGAAACCCCCCAAAAGTCACCCTATTTTGGAATCTACACCCCTCAAGGAATTTTTCTAGGGGTATAGTGAGCATTTTGGCCCCTCAGGATCTTTTTTAGAGCTAGGGTGACCAAAAAACAGCGATTTTGGCGCTTTAAATTCTTTATTTATTACAGAGTTCACCGTGCGCAATAAATTACATTTTAATTTATTCTGCCGGTCGGTACGATTACGCCGATACCATATGTGTATAGTTTTTTTTACGTTTTGCAGCGTTTGCACAATAAAATGAAGTTTCTATAAAATAATTTATTTTCTGGGACACGCTATTCTGAGCCGTAACTTTTTTATTTTTTCGTCAAAAAAGCTGTGGGAGGTCTTGTTTTTTGCGGGACGGGTTGTAGTTTTTATTGGTACCATTTTGGGGTAAATGCAACTTTTTGATCACTTTTTATTCTATATCTTGGGAGGGGTGGTGACCAAAAAATAGCGATGCTGACAGTTTTCAGTTTATTTTGTTTGCGGCGTTCACCGTGCGGAAAAATTAACATTATAGTTTCATAGATTGGGTCGTTACGAACGCGGCGATACCAAATATGTGTACTTTTTATTAACGTTTTCATTTTTTCCCTATAATAAATGACTTATTATAGGAAAACAAAACCTTTTATTTTTACACTTTTATAAAACATTTTTATTAACTTTTTTTTACTTTTTACACTTTATATTTTTGTTTATTAACTTTTTTTTTTACTTTTTACACTTTCTTTTTTTGACCAGCAGCTCTGATCGCTGCTAGAATAAATTACACTACCTAGGTAGTGTAATGTATTCCAACTGTCAGTGTGACGTCACAGTCACTCTGACAGTTGGTCTACGAGGATCAGCAGAGGCTGATCCTCATAAGCTGACATACATGGCAGACCTGGGGGCCGTTGTCTGGCCCCCAGGTGCCATCACAAGCATCAGAAGCCCCCACGATTGCATGGGGGCTGCTGATGCGCTACAAACCCGCTACATGCGGAGATCGCAATCGAGCCCCGCATGTAACGGGTTAATTGCCGAAATCAGCGGCGATGAGCCGCTGATCGGCAACACTGGAGAGTGTCAGCTGTCGGGGACAGCTGATCTCCAAGTTCCCGATGCACACTGTCGCCGACAGTGTGCATCGGGAACGGCACAGTGACTTTCTGTCACTCTGACAGGAAGCCTATCAGGACCAGCCGAAGGTTGGTCCTGATGGGCTTCTGTCCATGGCAGACCCGGAAGACATTGTTTGGCTTCCGTTTGCCATACTAACTATCGGCAGACCCCGCGATTTCGGACGGGGGTCTGCCGATATGTTAGAAACCCCTAAAATTCGGCGATTGCACCCAATCGCCGAATTTAAGGGGTTAATGCGCCGAAATCAGCGGCAAAGGACCGCTGGCCGGCAAGAGGGGAGTGTCAGCTGTCGGCAACAGCTGACCTCCTGGTTCCCGGTGCACACTGTCGCCGACAGTGTGCACCGGGATTAACTCAGTAACTGTACGTCCTCGTGCGGGAAGTAACTTCCCGCAACGAAGGACAGTTACGTCCTGGTGCGGATAGGGGTTAAACTAACCAACACCTTTATGTAAGAAAAACTTCTCTGCCACAATGGACAGGGCACCTAGAAAATGTGTAGTTACTGGGCACATTGTATTTGCACTTGGTGTTATACTTTTAAGCAGGATTTGTACCTTGATCTGAGCTGATTGCCTGGAACATCTCCAACTCACAAAAATATACACAGATTCCATATGTTTATCTGACAAGTGTCTCAAACCAATTTTTCTTACTCTGATTTGTATTGCCTGGGAAGGCCTCTCAAGGTCTGTTCTCTTCGTGGGAGGCAGGTATGATAAAGTTGGCACCGGTCTGCCAGGACTGTTCAGTAGGCAAATCAAACAGCTCTAACAGAATTTAGCAAAAACAGCTGTAAAGCCTGGGACATACCAATTAGATCTTACCACATCGATCCTTGCAGGCTTGGGGCATATGTGAGGTCACACCATCAATGCAAGTGCCATCAAGAGTGCCTTGGGTGCTACCGGTTTACCTTCCTTTATCTGTCCACATTCTGTTAGAATCTGGTTTCCACACCTTCCGCTCCCAGTTGGACTCTTCCTGTGGAGAACAATCTTTTTCATCGCATAATCATTAATTGATCTTAATCAGATAATTCAATTGAAGAAAAACATTATAAATACATCTTTACATTAAACATTCACATTGAGCAGTAACTAGAAGTGATATGTTAGGGATCTGCCAGGTACTTCATCTAGGTATACTCCTGGGATTAATCAATCCACACCTGAGGCCAGACCTGTTCGACTGACACCATCTCCCACCAACCAGGGTGGCAGGCTCAGGAGTGGGAGAGCCTATCGCGGCCTGGTCTGTCGGAGTTAGCTCCGCCCCCTGTCCTTTATTACCTGCCCTGTTCTCTCCCTCAGTGCTTGTAATTCTTTTGGATTCCTGGCCCCACTGCTGCTTGCTCCAGCCTGCTTCTGCCGTGCTTCTGCCTTGCTGCAGTTCTGCTTGACCTGCTTTGCTTTGCCCCTGGCTTGCTTCTGTCTCCTTGCCCGCTTGGGTGTACTCACTTCGTCCTGGTCCTGACTGTCCGTTCGCCGCTCCGTTTCCTCGTGGCGTTCCGTGGCTACTGCCCCTTCCCTTGCATGTTCCCTGTTTGTTTTCCTGTGCACTTAGACAGCGTAGGGACCGCCGCCCAGTTGTACCTCGTCGCCTAGGGCGAGTCGTTGCAAGTAGGCAGGGACAGGGCGGTGGGTAGATTAGGGCTCACTTTCCCTTCACCTCCTTCCGGCCATTACATAATTACAAGCCCTTACCTAGTCTACCATTTCTCCTACGCTGACGCTATCATGGACCCCCTTGAGACCCTGGCCCAGCAGATGCAGGGCCTCTCCCTACAGGTCCAGGCCCTGGCCCAAAGGGTCAATCAGGGTGACGCTGCTTTAGTAGTACCCCTCACCTCACCTCTAGAACCCGACCTCAAGTTACCTGACCGGTTCTCAGGGGACCGTAAGACGTTTCTCTCCTTCCGGGAGAGTTGCAGACTGTATTTCCGCCTAAAGCCCCACTCCTCAGGTTCCGAGAACCAGCGGGTGGGTATCATCATATCCCGACTCCAGGAAGGGCCCCAAGAGTGGGCCTTCTCCTTGGCTCCTGACGCCCCTGAACTTTCCTCTGTTGATCGTTTTTTCTCTGCCCTCGGACTCATTTACGACGAGACTGACAGGACTGCCTTAGCCGAGAGTCAGCTGGTGACCTTACGTCAGGGTAGGAGACCGGTTGAGGAATACTGTTCTGATTTTAGGAAGTGGTGCGTAGCTTCTCAGTGGAACGATCCGGCCCTAAGGTGCCAGTTTAGGTTAGGATTATCTGACGCCCTGAAGGATCTGCTGGTTAGCTACCCCTCGTCTGACTCCCTTGACCAGGTTATGGCCCTAGCAGTACGACTTGACCGACGTCTCAGGGAACGTCAGCTAGAACGCTTCAGTGTGCTCCCCTCTGACTTTTCTGCGATCCCCCCCGAGGTCCCGTCTCCTCGCCCCTCCACGGAGGACTCGGAGGTACCTATGCAACTCGGGGCCTCCATGTCCCCTCGACAACGTAGGGAGTTTCGCAGAATGAATGGTCTCTGCTTCTACTGTGGGGACGACAAGCATCTACTGAACACCTGTCCCAGGCGCAAGAATAAGAAGCCGGAAAACTTCCGCGCCTAAGTGATCATCGGGGAGGTCACTTGGGCGCACAGGTATTTCCCGTTAATGTGAAACGCAATAAAATTTTGCTTCCCTTTCAGGTCTCGTTTGCTGGCCGGGCTGCCACGGGCAGTGCTTTCGTGGATTCAGGGTCATCTGCTAATATCATGTCTGCGGAATTTGCTATGTCTCTAAAGATGCCTTGTATTGATTTACCTTATCCTATCCCTGTAGTAGGAATCGACTCAACTCCCCTTGCTAATGGTTATTTTACTCAGCATACTCCTGTTTTTGAACTCCTTGTTGGCTCCATGCATTTGGAGCAGTGCTCTGTACTGGTGATGCAGGGATTATCGTCTGATCTGGTTTTAGGCCTTCCCTGGTTGCAGTTGCATAATCCCACGTTTGATTGGAATACTGGGGATCTCACCAAATGGGGTAGTGAATGTCTTATGTCATGTCTTTCTGTTAACTCTATTTCTCCCCGGGAGGAGGTAAACACGCTTCCTGAGTTTGTTCAGGACTTCGCCGATGTGTTTTCTAAGGAGGCCTCCGAGATGTTGCCCCTCCATAGAGATTACGATTGCGCTATCGATTTGGTGCCTGGTGCCAAGCTTCCTAAGGGGAGGATATTTAATCTTTCATGTCCTGAACGTAAAGCTATGAGGGAATATATCCAAGAATGCCTGGCCAAGGGTTTCATTCGCCCCTCGACTTCTCCTGTAGGTGCTGGCTTCTTCTTCGTGGGGAAGAAGGATGGTGGTCTTAGGCCGTGCATTGATTATCGTAACCTGAATAAGGTCACCGTAAGGAACCAGTACCCACTTCCTTTGATTCCGGATCTTTTTAATCAGGTTCAGGGAGCCCAATGGTTTTCTAAGTTCGATCTACGGGGGGCATATAACCTTATCCGCATCAAAGAGGGGGATGAGTGGAAAACTGCGTTCAACACACCCGAGGGTCATTTCGAATACCTGGTCATGCCCTTTGGGTTGTGTAATGCCCCTGCTGTCTTCCAGAATTTTATTAATGAAATCCTGAGAGAGTACCTGGGTAATTTTCTTGTTGTGTACCTTGATGACATACTGGTGTTTTCCAAGGACTGGTCCTCCCACGTGGAGCATGTCAGGAAGGTGCTCCAGGTCCTTCGGGAGAATAATCTGTTTGCTAAGACTGAAAAATGTGTCTTTGGGGTACAGGAGATACCATTTTTAGGGCAAATCCTCACTCCTCATGAATTCCGCATGGACCCTGCCAAGGTTCAGGCTGTGGCGGAATGGGTCCAACCTGCCTCCCTTAAGGCGTTACAGTGTTTTTTAGGGTTCGCCAACTATTACAGGAGATTTATTGCCAACTTCTCGGTCGTCGCTAAGCCTCTTACGGACCTTACCCGCAAGGGTGCTGATGTCCTCCATTGGCCCCCTGAGGCCGTCCAGGCCTTTGAGACCCTCAAGAAGTGCTTTATCTCGGCCCCCGTGCTGATTCAGCCCAACCAAGAGGAGCCATTTATTGTGGAGGTTGACGCTTCTGAGGTGGGAGTGGGGGCCGTCTTGTCCCAGGGTACCAGCTCCCTCACCCATCTCCGCCCCTGTGCTTACTTCTCTAGGAAGTTTTCGCCCACGGAGAGTAACTATGATATTGGCAACCGCGAACTTCTAGCCATTAAATGGGCTTTTGAGGAGTGGCGGCACTTCCTGGAGGGGGCCAGACACCAGGTAACGGTCCTTACGGATCACAAGAATCTGGTTTTCCTAGAATCGGCCCGGAGGCTTAATCCTAGACAAGCTCGGTGGGCACTATTCTTTACCAGATTTAATTTCTTGGTTACCTATAGGGCTGGGTCCAAGAATATTAAGGCTGATGCTCTGTCACGTAGTTTCATGGCCAATCCTCCTTCTGAGAAGGATCCTGCTTGTATTTTACCCCCTGGTATAATCGTCTCTGCCACGGATTCTGATTTAGCTTCTGATATCGCGGCTGATCAGGGTGCAGCTCCCGGGAACGTCCCTGGGGACAAACTGTTTGTTCCCCTGCAATACCGGCTGAGGGTACTCAGGGAAAACCATGACTCCGCTCTATCTGGTCATCCTGGCATCTTGGGCACCAAACACCTCATTACCAGAAACTATTGGTGGCCTGGGTTGCCTAAAGACGTTAGGGCTTACGTCGCCGCTTGTGAGGTTTGTGCTAGGTCCAAAACCCCTAGGTCCCGACCTGCGGGCCTACTACGTTCCTTGCCCATTCCCCAGAGACCTTGGACCCATATCTCCATGGATTTTATCACCGATTTGCCTCCATCTCAGGGCAAGTCGGTGGTGTGGGTGGTAGTCGACCGCTTCAGCAAGATGTGCCACTTTGTGCCCCTTAAGAAGCTACCTAACGCCAAGACGTTAGCTTCTTTGTTTGTGAAACACATCCTGCGTCTCCATGGGGCCCCACTCAATATCGTTTCTGACAGAGGGGTACAATTTGTTTCCTTATTTTGGAGAGCTTTTTGTAAAAAGTTGGAGATTGATCTGTCCTTCTCCTCCGCCTTCCATCCCGAAACTAATGGCCAAACGGAAAGGACCAACCAATCCCTGGAACAATATTTAAGGTGTTTCATCTCTGACTGTCAATTCGATTGGGTCTCATTCCTTCCCCTTGCTGAATTTTCCTTGAATAACCGGGTCAGTAACTCGTCAGGGGTCTCCCCGTTTTTCTGTAATTTCGGGTTTAACCCAAGATTCTCCTCCGTCTCCCCTGGTTGTTCCAATAATCCTGAGGTAGAGGATGTTCATCGGGAACTGTGCACCGTCTGGGCCCAGGTTCAGAAGAACCTAGAGGCGTCCCAGAGCGCACAAAAGATTCAGGCGGATAGTAGACGTTCTGCTAACCCCCGGTTTGTCGTCGGGGATTTGGTCTGGTTGTCGTCCAGGAACTTGCGCCTTAAGGTCCCGTCCAGGAAGTTTGCTCCCCGATTTATTGGACCTTATAAGATCATTGAAGTCCTCAACCCTGTATCCTTCCGTCTGGAGCTCCCCCCATCATTTCGCATACATGACGTCTTCCATGCCTCCCTCCTTAAACGCTGCTCCCCGTCCTGGTCCCCCTCGAGGATACCTCCTGTTCCCGTTCTCACCCCTGAGGGGGTGGAATTCGAGGTGGCCAAGATTATGGACAGTAGGATGGTCCAGGGCTCCCTCCAGTACCTGGTCCATTGGAGAGGATACGGGCCGGAGGAGAGGACTTGGGTACCTGCCCGTGATGTTCACGCTGGGGTATTGATCAGGAGGTTCCACCTTCTCTTCCCCACTAAACCGGGTCCCCTTAGTAAGGGTCCGGTGGCCCCTCATAAAAGGGGGAGTACTGTTAGGGATCTGCCAGGTACTTCATCTAGGTATACTCCTGGGATTAATCAATCCACACCTGAGGCCAGACCTGTTCGACTGACACCATCTCCCACCAACCAGGGTGGCAGGCTCAGGAGTGGGAGAGCCTATCGCGGCCTGGTCTGTCGGAGTTAGCTCCGCCCCCTGTCCTTTATTACCTGCCCTGTTCTCTCCCTCAGTGCTTGTAATTCTTTTGGATTCCTGGCCCCACTGCTGCTTGCTCCAGCCTGCTTCTGCCGTGCTTCTGCCTTGCTGCAGTTCTGCTTGACCTGCTTTGCTTTGCCCCTGGCTTGCTTCTGTCTCCTTGCCCGCTTGGGTGTACTCACTTCGTCCTGGTCCTGACTGTCCGTTCGCCGCTCCGTTTCCTCGTGGCGTTCCGTGGCTACTGCCCCTTCCCTTGCATGTTCCCTGTTTGTTTTCCTGTGCACTTAGACAGCGTAGGGACCGCCGCCCAGTTGTACCTCGTCGCCTAGGGCGAGTCGTTGCAAGTAGGCAGGGACAGGGCGGTGGGTAGATTAGGGCTCACTTTCCCTTCACCTCCTTCCGGCCATTACATATACATGCAAACTGATTTCGGAAAGACAGGACAAATAGGAAAGGTGGTGGTGTATGTCTGTATGTGAGAAATGATATGAAGGCGAGTGTGAAAGAGACAATAGTGGGTGAATACTGTGAGGAGGTTGAAACCTTGTGGGTGGAACTAGAAAGGGAGGTAAACACTGAAAAAATTACTTTTGGTGTAATTTATAGACCCCCCAATATAACTGAGGAGATGGATGTTCAGCTATATAAACAGATGGAGCGGGCTGCACAGGTGGGTACTGTAGTGATAATGGGAGATTTTAATTTCCGGGATATTAATTGGTGTCATGGTTCAGCTTCAACTGCAAAGCGGAGACATTTCCTCAACCTGTTGCAGGAAAATTTTATGGGCCAGTTTGTGGAAGACCCGACTAGAGGTGAAGCTCTGTTGGATCTGGTCATTTCTAATAATGCAGATCTTGTTGGGAATGTCAATGTTCGTGAAAACCTTGGTAACAGTGATCATAATATAGTTACATTTTACCTATACTGTAAAAAACAAACGCAGGCTGGGAGGGCAAAAACATTTAATTTTAAGAAAGCCAATTTCCCCAGGATGAGGGCTGCAATTCAGGATATCGACTGGGAAAAACTAATGTCAAATAATGGGACAAATGATAAATGGGAGATTTTCAAATCTACTTTGAGTTATTATAGTGCAAAATTTATTCCTATAGGTAACAAGTATAAACGACTCAAATTAAACCCCACATGGCTTACACCTTCTGTGAAAGGGGCAATACACGACAAAAAAAGGGCATTTAAAAAATACAAATCTGAGGGTACAGCTGTAGCCTTTGTAAAATATAAAGAGCTTAATAAAATCTGTAAAAATGTAATAAAATTAGCAAAAATACAAAATGAAAGGCAGGTGGCCAAGGATAGTAAAACAAATCCCAAAAAATTCTTCAAGTATATAAATGCTAAAAAGCCAAGGTCTGAACATGTAGAACCCCTAGATAATGGTAATGGGGAGTTGATCACAGGGGATCAAGAGAAGGCAGAGTTACTAAATGGGTTCTTTAGCTCTGTATATACAACTGAAGAAAGAGCAGCTGATGTAGCCGCTGCCAGTGCTGTTAATATATCAGTTGATATACTGAATTGGATGAATGTAGATATGGTCCAAGCTAAATTAAATAAAATAAATGTGCACAAGGCCCCGGGACCAGATGGGTTACACCCTAGAATTCTTAAAGAGCTTAGTTCAGTTATTTCTGTCCCCCTTTTCATAATATTCAGAGAATCTCTAGTGACTGGTATAGTGCCAAGGGACTGGCGCAGCGCAAATGTGGTGCCTATTTTCAAAAAGGGCTCTAGGTCTTCCCCAGGTAATTATAGACCAGTAAGCTTAACATCCATCGTGGGGAAAATGTTTGAGGGGCTATTGAGGGACTATATACAGGATTATGTGACAATAAATAGCATTATAAGTGACAGCCAGCACGGTTTTACTAAGGACAGAAGTTGTCAAACTAACCTAATCTGTTTTTATGAAGAGGTGAGCAGAAGTCTAGACAGAGGGGCCGCTGTGGATTTAGTGTTTTTGGACTTTGCAAAGGCATTTGACACTGTCCCCCATAGACGCCTAATGGGTAAATTAAGGACTATAGGTTTAGAAAATATAGTTTGTAATTGGATTGAGAATTGGCTCAAGGACCGTATCCAGAGAGTTGTGGTCAATGATTCCTACTCTGAATGGTCCCCGGTAATAAGTGGTGTACCCCAGGGTTCAGTGCTGGGACCACTATTATTCAACTTATTTATTAATGATATAGAGGATGGGATTAATAGCACTATTTCTATTTTTGCAGATGACACCAAGCTATGTAATATAGTTCAGTCTATGGAAGATGTTCATGAATTGCAGGCAGATTTAAACAAACTAAGTGTTTGGGCGTCCACTTGGCAGTTTAATGTAGATAAATGTAAAGTTATGCATCTGGGTACCAACAACCTGCATGCATCATATTTCCTAGGGGGAGCTACACTGGCGGATTCACTTGTTGAGAAGGATCTGGGTGTACTTGTAAATCATAAACTCAATAACAGCATGCAATGTCAATCAGCTGCTTCAAAGGCCAGCAGGATATTGTCGTGTATTAAAAGAGGCATGGACTCGCGGGACAGGGATGTAATATTACCACTTTACAAAGCATTAGTGAGGCCTCATCTAGAATATGCAGTTCAGTTCTGGGCTCCAGTTCATAGAAAGGATGCCCTGGAGTTGGAAAAAATACAAAGAAGAGCAACAAAGCTAAATAGGGGCATGGAGAATTTAAGTTATGAGGAAAGATTGAAAGAATTAAACCTATTTAGCCTTGAAAAAAGACGACTAAGGGGGGACATGATTAACTTATATAAATATATTAATGGCACATACAAACAATATGGTGAAATCCTGTTCCTTGTAAAACCCCCTCAAAAAACAAGGGGGCACTCCCTCCGTCTGGAGAAAAAAAGGTTCAAGCTGCAGAGGCGACAAGCCTTCTTTACAGTGAGAACTGTGAATCTATGGAATAGCCTACCGCAGGAGCTGGTCACAGCAGGGACAGTAGATGGCTTTAAAAAAGGGTTAGATAATTTCCTAGAACAAAAAAATATTAGCTCCTATGTGTAGAAATTTTTCCTTCCCTTTTCCCTTCCCTTGGTTGAACTTGATGGACATGTGTCTTTTTTCAGCCGTACTAACTATGTAATTTGTCTTCTCTCTCTATATATATATATATATATATACTGCACAGAATTCTCTGTTCTAAAATTTTCCTTTCACATAAACAAAATGTTTTCAAATGGGAATATGCCACTGCTGTACCTTTTTATCTGACACCTCCAATAGTCCAATGCTGAGGCACGCTGGTCTAGAACTTTACATAAAACTTAACCTCAGTTTTTACTTCTGGAAGGTAGGTGTGTATGAAAAGGTGCTCGTATGTGTAGACCTGTTCTCATGGTGGTCTGAAGCCCGGCCTGTATCTTCAGGGGAATAGTTTTTATCCCAAGTATTGAACTGGTGTTTGTACAATAAGATATCAGCAGTTCTCCAGATGTTATCCCAAAGTTAGTTTGTTGTATGTTCTGCAGTCGCTGGGACGGGTAATCTGGCCGGGCTGCATTTTTCATAGGTACCTTAGCTGTTTTACCTATGTCATGCCATGCGCACATCATGCATGCTGCTACAAACCTAGTGGTGGCATTATTGAATCCAGGGACAAGCCAATTTACTGACACCTGGCTGCACATACTCTTGTTGTCAGGTCTGTCATCTCTTGCTCTCTCAATTGGCTTACCCGATGATCCAATAAAGTTCCTACTACCAATGGGCCCATAATTGTGGGCGATGCCAAAAGCGTACCTAGAGTCAGTGTAAATATCGGCCATCTTACCTTTTGCCATGTTACCAGCCTCAGCGAGCACCTCCAGCTCTGCTCCTTGAGAGGAACATGAAGGTGAAAGTGGTTTCATATCCTGTCTTGTACATACTGTATATAATCAAGTATCTCTACATTACAAATTTACATTGGAAACCCACGTCACATATAGATAGAACATTTAAAAAGGGTGGAGTTTTATTTTCCACATTCATCTGATGATCCAGGACACTTGTAAATCCCACCCCACCAGGTCCTGTAAATACCTGATTAATACAAAAACAAAAAAATTATTTTACTGAAATCTGGCATAAAATGAACAATGTTCAGACAATTTTTTTTTGTTTGGACTTCTCATCTAAATCTGTAAAGACTCATCTGTGAGTGACGTCACCTCGCCTCCTGTGTAAATTTGCTCGAGGGGGGTGGTCTTTTACACAATACGTCATATTCGATGGAGGCTACAGCACAGCATACCCAGTGCCGTATTTACCGTTCTGGAAGGATCTGGAACCATCTATACAGGAAAAACTTAAAATTTAGATTACTGTCATACACGTTTAATCTGGATTACTCATTGGGGTCTCATACACATTTTGTAGACCTCCTTGAACCAAATTCATTCAAAACAAAATAAAACAAACAAAACAAAACTGTACCTGATCAGTCCCCTCACTACTCCCTCCTATTTGAACTCTGCGAAAATAATGTAACAGGGTTCAAGACTACATATCTCAAAATAATAAGGTCGGGCACTCTATCTGGGGGGCACTAGTTTGGCCCCCTGTAATATACAATAGCCTGGAACAAAAATGACTTTCTCCTGACAAAAATAAATGTTATCTTTAAAATGACTTAACCACAATAGACATTCATGAACCTCCATTGAATCAAACAGGAGTTGGTCACATTCATTTCAAACATCTACAAACCCCTCACTGCCGGGGTATAGCTTTTGGTTCATACAGAGGACCCTTACACACAGTATTACAAGATGGCAGTGTGTGCAAAAAGTTTATCAATGATTATCCAAAAACAACATTTAAAGTTTTCCCTGTTGCACTGGATTCTCCATTATCAGGACTTAAAGAGGCTCTGTCACCACATTATAAGTGCCCTATCTCCTAGATAAGGAGATCGGCGCTGTAATGTAGGTGACAGCAGTGCTTTTTATTTAAAAAAAACGATCTATTTTCACCACTTTATTAGAAATTTTAGCTTTATGCTAATGAGTTTCTCAATGGACAACTGGGCGTGTTTTACTATTGACCAAGTGGGAGTTGTACAGAGGAGTGTATGACGCTGACCAATCAGCATCATACACTCCACTCCATTCATTTAGTCAGCGTATAGGGATCCTTTTAGATCAGTATGTGCTGTCTTATATTGACATATTAACGATACTGAAGTGTTTAGACAGTGAATAGACATTCCACGGGATGTCTATTCACAATCCCTGCACTTCATTACTGTTTCTGTGGTAGTTACAGCAGAGCAAGCTTAATCCTGCAAGACTAGAAGATAGCCCTATCTTGTACATAATGTGATCGGCGCTGTAATGTAGATTACAGCAGTGTTTTTTATTTAGAAAAACGATCATTTTTGACAGTTATGACCTATTTTAGCTTTATGCTAATGAATTTCTTAATGAACAACTGGGCGTGTTTTACTTTTTGACCAAGTGGGCGTTGTGGAGAGAAGTGTAGGACGCTGACCAATCAGCGTCATACACTTCTCTCCATTCATTTACACAGTACATAGTAATCAAGCAAGATCACTATGTGCAGCCACTTATACACACACATTAACGTTACTCAAGTGTCCTGACAGTGAATAGACATCACTACCAGCCAGGACATGATGTCTATTCAGAATCCTGACACTTCGTTAACGTTTGTGTGAGATTTACAGCACATCAAGCGTAATCTCATTTTAAATGACAGTTTACAGCGTAATCTCGCAAGATTACGCTGGCCTTGCTGTAAATCTCACACAAACGTTACCGAGGTTTAAGGATTCTGAATAGACATCACGTCCTGGCTGTTCCAGAGAGGTTCCAAGAGCAAGTCAATGGTATGTGGCTATTACTCCAAGCTCTTCTCTTCCGCGGAACGCAACTACTTGATTGGGGATCAGGAGTTACTGGCCATCAAATTGGCTCTGAAGGAGTGGAGACATCTATTAGAGGGCACAGTTCATCCCATCTTGATATTTACGGACCACAAGAACCTCACTTATCTCCAGACGGCCCAACGACTGAATCCCCGTCAGGCCAGGTGGTCGCTGTTCTTTGCCCGGTTCCAGTTTGAGCTCCACTACCGTCCGGCCGACAAGAATGTGAGAGCCGATGCCTTGTCCAGGTCGTTCGAGACAGAGGACACTATGGAGTCTCCACAGAATATTATTAATCCGTCCTGCATCATCCCTATCAACTCTCTGCAAGTTAGAGACATTCCCCCGGGGAGGACTTTTGTACGACTGGCAGACAGAAGAAGAATCCTCCGCTGGGGACACAGTTCCAAACTGGCAGGTCACGCGGGTGTCCTTAAAACCCGAGACTTGATCTTTCATCAGTTCTAGTGGCCCACGCTGCCCAAAGACATCATGGACTTTGTCTCCTTCTGCATGGTGTGCGCAGAAAATAAAGTTGCCCACTCCAAACAGGCGGGCCTGCTCTAGCCGCGGCCTGTGCCCGATTCCCCCTGGCAACACATTGACTTTGTCACGGACCTGCCTCCCTCTGCGGGATGCAGTGTGGTCTGGGTGGTGGTGGACCAATTTTCAAAGATGGCTCACTTTGTTCCGCTGACTGGTCTACCTCCTGTATCTCGACTGGCCGCCCTCTTCATCCAACACATCTGCCGCCTGCCTGCCTAGGCATATTGTGTCTGATCAGGGGGTTCAGTTCACCTCGAAGTTCTAGAGAGCCCTCTGCGGACTCCTCGGTGTGAAGTTGGACTTTTCCTCAGCCTACCATCCTCAGTCCAATGGTCAAGTTGAGAGGATCAACCAAATCATGGAGAACTACCTACGAAACTTTATCTCCAAGCAGCATGATGACTAGGTGCAGCTTCTTCCTTGGGCCGAGTTCTCGTATAATAATCATACTAGCGAGTCCACAAGAAATACAACATTCTTCATAGTTTACGGCCAACACCCACGACTCCCTCTTCTGGTGTCCGTTATGTCCGAAGTGCCCGCAGCTGATTCTGCTTTTAGGGACTTCCTGTGGATCTGGCAGCAAACCCGATCCTCCATTCTGCTGGCGGTAGACCGCATGAAACGTAAGGCAGACACAAGGAGAAGAGAACCTCCCCAGTTTTCTCCAGGTACCAAGGTCTGGCTGTCCTCCAGAAATATCCGGCTGAGGGTGCCATCTTACAAGTTTGCTTCCAGGTTCCTCGGACCCTTCGAGATCTTGCAACAGATTAACCCGGTCTCCTACAAGCTTCGGCTGCCTCCTACCTTCCGGATCCCCAACTCCTTTCACGTTTCTCTCCTGAAACCTGTGGTCCTGAACCGCTACTCTAAGGGTATGTTCACACGCCGTGTTTTCAGGCATATTTCAGGGCGTTTACGCCTCGAAAAATGCCTGAAAAAATGGAAGCTAAACGCCTACAAACATCTGCCCATTGAAATCAATGGGAAAACAGCATTTAGTTCATACATTCATGGAGTTGATTTTCCATTGAACACTATGAAAAATGCCTCAAAAAACGCCTGAAAAGAAGCCTCAAAAGAAGCTCCAAATTTCATTTTCAGCTTCAAAAACGCCTGAAAATCAGAGGCTGTTTTCTCTGAAATCAGCTCCGTATTTTCAGACGTTTTTTTTGCAGGAGGAAAATGACAGGTCGTTGGCACAGTACATCGTAAAGCCCATTGAAAGTAATGGGCAGATGTTTGCCAACGTATTGGAGCCATTTTTCAGACGTCATTCGAGGCGTAAAATGACTCCATTACGTCGGAAAATAGGTCGGGTGAACGCAGCCTAAGACTCTTAGCCCTGCAGTTGCCGCAGCGGTTCTGAGATATTTGCGGTTAAGAAGATCCTGGACACCAAAAAAGTAAGAGGAAGAACCTTTTATTTAGTAGATTGGAGGGAGTTTGGTCCAGAAGAGAGGTCCTGGGAGCCAGAGGAGAATCTCAATGCTCCTACCCTCATTAAGAAGTTTCTCTCTCGATCTGGTCCCAAGAGGAAGGGGCGTAAGAGGGGGGGATACTGTAATGTCTGTGGTGGCTGACCACGAACTTCTTCCATCCAGTCGATGCCCTTCTCTTCAGAGATGTCTGCACATGCGGCTGTCCTGTTCCACCAGGGTGCGCTTGTGAGCTCAGTGCAGACAAGGAGCCAGGTCGCACACAGGTGGGAGATTGAGCTGATTGCTCCCAGAGCACCCTGGACTATAAGAAGGGCCCAGCCCCTTCCTCCCATGCCTGAGCCTTGTTGTCGTTATCCTAGTATGTCTATGCAAATGATCTCCTAAGTGTTTTCCAGTTCCCCGTACCTGTAACCTGTATCCCTTGCTATCCTGGTGAAGTGCCGTGTTGAGCTGAAGTCGTGCTGTGGTGTGTACCACGCCTGTCCTGCTGCGCCACACCTGGCGCCTGCCTGCTGCCTAGTCCCAGCTGAGCCTGTCTTGCTACTGTCTGAGCTACCACAGGTACACTATATGAACTATAGACTATGACCTGTGTCCTGTTGGCCAGCTGCCATACCGTCAAGGCGGTATGGCCCAGTGGGTCCACATACCCAACATGACATCTATCCTCTCTACTGAAGCCTCACATTCTGCCTCGGCCTATCTGGATTCTAGAGGGGCCGAGATCTTCATACACCAAGCCTTAGTAGACTGTCTCCATTCAGCCACGACCCTACTTTTTTTTTAATTCTGTAATTTTTTTTTGCATTTAAAATTTTTATTACAAAACATACAAAGAAATACAAAAGCAAAAACCCCATTCCCTGCCCACCCAACCAAAAACCTTCCCAAGTAGTACAATAGACATTTATGGCAATGGTACATTCCATGTGTATACACATTAGTGCAAAAGGTTACAATTAGCAACATGTAGTAATCATCACAACCAATAATATATATAATACTGCCTCCTCACAGAATTAACTGGTTCCCGACCGCTGGTGGTGTTTTTACGGCCAGCAGTCAGGGTCCTTAAAACCTGCGCCATAGACTTTTTACGGCGCAGGTTTTAACTTGCTGCCCGAGCGATCGGGCAGCTGAATGTCGGGTCTCCGGCAGTCAGTGACTGCCGGGGACCCTGAGGAGAAGATAGAAGCAGCTTACGCTGCTTCTGTCTTCTCCGATCTCTTTTATACAGTGCTCAATGAACGCTGTGTATAGGAATAGAGGCTGCGCCGCTGTCTCCACTGGTCCTGGTGATCATGTGACTGGTCACATGATTGCCGGGATGTCATTAGTGGCAGACCGCTGCTGGGTCTAACTAGACCCAGCACAGCCCTATTAGTGACAATCGTCACTATGAGAGGGCTGATTTCCCCAGTTACAGTGGAAAAGCATGGTCTAAAAGAAAGAAAAAAGATATATAAAGTTCCCCAGAGGTCTTTTTTGACCTTTGAGGGACAGACCATAGTAATAAAAAAAATAAAAGTAAAGTAAAGTGCAAAAAAAATTAATAATAAATACACATAAAATACCCACCCCCAAAAAAACTTTCCCCTCCGCCAATCATTGTCGTAACGCTAGCCCAGACCCAATTACCGTAATATAGACATGTAATATATTAAAATTTACGGTAGACAATGATGATCACAAATAAAAGGTCTATTTTAGGGTAAAACTATTTTATTACCTAAAAAAATAGCTGAAAATTAAAAAAACTTATTTTTTACTATTATTTTCAAACTTTAAGAATATAAATTCTTAAATAGCAAGAAGGATGTGTATAAAAATGATAAAAAAAGAAACCTGCATTGTCTACGGAAAAAACATTGCAAAAATCATGTCGCTAGCCCAACAAATAAAAAAGATATAGCCGTTTAACTAACGCGTGCTAAAACTGGCTAAACGGTGTCTGGTCCTGAAGGCTCAAAATAGCCCGGTCCTGAACTGGTTAAAGTATGCCTAAACCGGTGAATGCCCTAGAGCGGCGCTCCCTAATGCAATTCCCACCGCAAACCCAGAAGCAATTGTAAAATACCAACCAACCATAAAGTTCTACAAGAGGATCCCACGACCACTGAGTTCGAGTCTCTCACCCTCGGTCCTTCTAAAGAAACCTCTAGCGGTGGATTTGATGAATGGACATTCTTTGCCGGACCCAATTCTCTCCGTCACTGAACCATTGAGATTATAAGTGGGGGCACTACACACTGAACAAACAGTCTGTGTCACGTAGCGGGTTAGTGGACCCGTTAGGCCGTACCGCAGTAGCGGGGAGGCAGCTGGCCCTACAAAAGGAAACCCCAGCAATACAATGTCCCGCACAAGGGTACCCTGGATAGTCCAGACAGTGGCCGCAGCTCTGGCACTGATGGAGATGGGTGCAGCAGATAACGCCAAATGTGGCGGATGACACAGGTGCCGCAGGTTGCGCCAGATGTGGCGGATTCCTCCGGACGTGGCAGATGACACAGGACGTGGCGGATTCCTCTGGACGTGGCAGATGTCACAGGACGTGGCGGATTTCTCCGGACGTGGCAGATGTACACAGGACGTGACATGACTCGATACTAAAGGCACAGCACGGGAAACAAGAACAGGCTACCTGAGTTTGTTCAGGACTTTGCTGATGTTTTCTCTAAGGAGGCCTCCGAAGTTTTACCTCCTCATAGAGAATACGATTGCACTATCGATTTGGTACCAGGAGCTAAGCTCCCTAAGGGTAGGATATCTAATCTCTCTTGTCCCGAACGTGAAGCCATGAGAGAGTATATCCAGGAATGCCTGGCCAAGGGTTACATTCGCCCCTCTACTTGTCCGGTAGGTGCTGGCTTCTTCTTCGTAGGGAAGAAGGATGGTGGTCTTAGGCCATGCATTGACTACCGTAACTTGAATAAGGTCACTGTAAGGAACCAGTATCCCCTTCCTTTGATTCCTGATCTCTTTAATCAGGTTCAGGGGGCCCAATGGTTCTCTAAGTTTGATCTACGGGGGGCGTATAACCTTATCCGCATCAAAGAGGGGGATGAGTGGAAGACTGCGCTTAACACGCCCGAAGGTCATTTCGAATACCTCGTCATGCCCTTTGGGTTGTGTAATGCTCCCGCGGTCTTCCAGAATTTCATAAATGAGATTTTAAGAGATTACCTAGGGGTATTTCTTGTAGTGTACCTTGATGACATACTTGTGTTTTCCAAGGACTGGTCCTCCCACATTGAGCATGTCAGGAAGGTGCTCCAGGTCCTTCGTGAAAACAAACTGTTTGCGAAGACCGAAAAATGTGTGTTTGGGGTGCAGGAGATACCATTTTTGGGTCAAATCCTCACTCCTCATGAATTCCGCATAGACCCCGCCAAGGTCCAGGCTGTGGCGGAATGGGTCCAACCTGCCTCCCTGAAGGCATTACAGTGCTTCTTGGGGTTCGCTAATTATTACAGGAGATTTATTGCTAACTTCTCGGTCATCGCTAAGCCTCTTACGGACCTCACTCGCAAGGGTGCTGATCTCTTCCGCTGGCCTCCTGAGGCTGTCCAGGCTTTTGAGGTCCTTAAGAAGTGCTTTATCTCGGCCCCGGTGTTGGTTCAGCCCAACCAAATGGAGCCATTTGTCGTGGAGGTTGACGCGTCCGAGGTGGGAGTGGGGGCTGTCTTGTCCCAGGGTACCAGGTCCCTCACCCATCTCCGTCCCTGTGCCTACTTCTCCAGGAAGTTTTCGCCCACTGAGAGTAACTATGATATTGGCAACCGCGAACTCTTAGCCATTAAATGGGCATTTGAAGAGTGGCGCCACTTCCGAAGGGGGCTAGGCACCAGGTAACGGTCCTTACCGACCACAAGAATCTGGTTTTCCTAGAATCTGCCCGGAGGCTAAACCCGAGACAAGGTCGATGGGCGTTATTTTTTACCAGATTCAATTTTTTGGTTACCTATAGGGCTGGGTCTAAAAATATTAAGGCTGATGCACTGTTGCGTAGCTTCATGGCCAGCCCTCCTTCGGAGGAAGATCCTGCTTGTATTTTGCCTCCAGGTATAATCATTTCCTCTATTGATTCTGATTTTGTCTCTGAAATTGCTGCTGATCAAGGTTCAGTTCCCGGGAACCTTCCTGAGAACAAGCTGTTTGTTCCCCTGCAATTCCGGCTAAGGGTACTTAGGGAAAATCATGACTCCACACTATCTGGTCATCCAGGCATCCTGGGTACCAAGCACCTCATTGCCAGAAACTATTGGTGGCCTGGGTTACCTAAAGACGTTAAGGCCTACATCGCCGCTTGTGAGGTTTGTGCTAGGTCCAAGACTCCCAGGTCCCGAGCAGCGGGCTTACTATGTTCTTTGCCCATTCCCCAGAGACCTTGGACCCATATCTCCATGGATTTTATCACCGATTTGCCTCCATCTCAAGGCAAGTCGGTGGTGTGGGTTGTAGTAGACCGCTTCAGTAAGATGTGCCACTTTGGGCCCCTCAAAAAAATACCCAATGCTAAGACGTTAGCTACCTTGTTTATCCAGATGTCTCTCTACAGTTCTCGTTGGAGGTGGATGCATCCTCTGTCGGTGTTAGTGCACTCCTGTTCCTGAGAGGCTCCAAGGGCAAGTCAATGGTATGTGGATATTTTTCTAAGCTCTTCTCTTCCGCAGAACGCAATTACTCGATTGGGGATCGGGAGTTACTGGCCATCAAATTGACTCTGGAGGAGTGGAGACATCTACTAGAGGGCGCAGCTCATCCCAACCTGATTTTTACGGACCATATGAACCTCACCTATCTTCAGATGGCCCAACGGCTGAATCTTCGTCAGGCCAGACGGTCACTGTTCTTTACCAGGTTCCAGTTTGAGCTCCATTATCGCCCGGCCGACAAGAATGTGAGGGCCGATGCCTTGTCCAAGTCTTTCGAGACAAAAGACACCATGGAGATTCCACAGAACATCATTGATCCGTCTTGCATTGTCTTTGTCAATCCCCTGCAAGTTGGGGACATTCCTCCAGGGAGGACTTTTGTGCGCCTGGCTGACCGTGGAAGAATCCTCCACTGGGGACACTTCTCTAGACTGGCAGGTCACGCGGGGACCAGTAAAACTCTGGATCTGATTGCTCGTCATTTCTGGTGGCCCACGCCGCCCATGGACATTGTGGACTTTGTTTCTTCTTGTTCAGTATGTGCAGCCAACAAGGTCGCTCACTCCAGACCTGCTGGTCTGCTACAGCCATTGCCTGTGCTTAATGCCCCCTGGCAGCATATAATTAAGGACTTTATTTCGGATCTACTTCTCTCTGCCGGATGCAGTACTGTCTGGGTGGTGTTGGATGGATTTTCAAAGATGGCCCACTTCGTTCCTCTGACCGATCTTCCTTCTGCTCCTCTACTGGCCAAGCTGTTCATCCAACACATCTTCTGCCTGCACGGCTTCCCGCAGCATATTGTGTCTGATCAGGGGGTTCAGTTCACTTCGAAGTTCTGGAGAGCCCTTAGCGGACTCGTAGGTATAAAGTTGGACTTTTCCTCGACCTACCATCCTCAGTCCAATGGTCAGGTCGAGAGGATCAATCAGATCTTGGAGAACTACCTACGCCACTTCATCTCCAAGTAGCATGATGACTGGGTGCAGTTGCTTCCGTGGGCTGAGTTCTCTTACAACAATCATACCAGCGAGTCCACATAGAAGACACCGTTCCTTATTGTCTAAAGCCAGCACCCACAAATTCCTCTCCCAGTCCCTGTTACGTCCGAGGTTCCAGCTGCTGACACAGCTTATGGGGACTTTTTCCAGATCTGGCAGCAGACTCGATCCTCCATCATGCTGGAGGTCGACCGCATGAAGCGGAAGGCGGACACAAGGAGAAGAGAACCCCCTCAGTATCTTCCTGGCATGAAGGTCTGGCTGTCCTCCAGGAATATTCGACTGAGGGTGCCGTCATACAAATTTGCTCCCAGGTTCCTCGGTCCCTTCGAGATCCTGCAGCAGATCAACCCTGTCACGTACAAGCTTTGGCTGTCTCTTACCCTCAAGATCCCCAACTCCTTCCATGTTTCTCTCCTGAAGCCAGTTGTTCTGAACCGCTTTACCAAGACTCCAAGAACTGCGGTTGATTCCAGTGGCCCTTCAAATACCTTCGAGGTTAAGGAGATCTTGGACATTAAAAAAGTATGAGGAATAACCTTTTATTTAGTAGATTGGAAGGGGTTTGGTCCAGAAGAGAGGTCCTGGAGCCAGAGGAGAATCTCAACGCTCCTACCCTCATTAAGAGGTTTCTCTCTCGTTCTGGTCCCAAGAGGAGGGGGCGTAAGAGGGGGGATACTGTAACGTCCGTGGTCGCTGACCACAAACTCCTTCCATCCAGTCGATGCCCTTCTCTCAAGAGATGTCTGCACATACGGCCATCCTGCTCCACAGTGACCACCAGGGTGCGCTCACAACCTCAGTCCAGACTTAAGAAGCCAGAGCACACGCATGTTGGTGATTGAGCTAATTGCTCTTAGAGCACCCTGGGCTATAAGAAGGTCCCAGCCCCATTCTCCCACGCCTGAGCGTTGTTGTCGTATTCCAAGTCTGTCTTGCAAATGTTCCCATAGTGTTTCCTGCTCCCAGTGTTCCCTGCTCCTGTTTCCTGTAACCTGTTTCCTGATCTAGTGCCGTGCTGAGCTGTAGCCGTGCTGTGGTATATACCACGCCTGTACTGCTTCTCCACGCCTGACGTCTACCTGCTGCATAGTTCCTGCCAAGCCTGCCTTGCTACTGTCCGAGATGCCACAGGTACCCTATATGAACTATAGACTCTGACCTGCACCCTACCCATTATACTGGGTAGGGAAGCGGGGCTATTATGGTGGCTGCTAAAGGAGGATTTCACTATATAGGGGCATTATACTGTATTGGGAGCATTATACTGTGGGGACAGCTATTGGGGCATTATACTGTAGGCGCAGCCATGGGGCGCATTATACTGTGGGGGAATTATATTGTGGGGGCATTATACTGTGTGGGGCATTATACTGTGGGGGAGCTATGGGGGAATTTTACTGTGTGGGGCATTATACGGTGGGGGCTGCTATGGGGCATTATACTGTATGGGGCAGCTATGAGGGGGCATTATACTGTATGGGACAGCTATGAGGGGGCATTATACTGTGTGGGGTGCGGCTATGCTGTGTGGGGTGCAGCTATGGTGGCATTATACTGTGTGGGGCAGCTATGGGGGGCATTATACTGTGTGGGGCATTATAATGTGGGGCAGCTATGGAGAGCATTATACTGTGAGGGCAGCTATGGGGGCATTATACTGTATGGGGCAGCTAAGGGTGTATTATGCTGCATGGGGTAGCTATGGGGAATTATGCTGTATGGGGGAATTTGGGCATTGTACGGCATGGGGGCATCTGTGTGGGCATTATACTGTATGGTGGCATCTATGGGGGAATTATACTGTGTGGGCTGAACTGGGTTTGTATGGGCGGGGATTGCGTGGGATTAGGCGCATGACTTAAAAGGAAAAAAATATTGCCGCTGCGCGCCACATCGAGTGTCCCCCTTTGTGATACTTAAAAGTATAGTACTGTCTACAGGGAGGGCTGTATAGCACTGTTTACAGGGGGGCTGTATACCACGGTCTACAGGGAGGGCTGTATAGTACTGTCTACAGGGGGGTCTGTATAGCACTGTTTGCGGAGGCTGTATATCCCTGAATACAGGGGGCGCTGTATAGCACTGTCTAAAGGGGAGGCTTTATAGTACTGTCTACAGAGTGGGCTGTATAGCACTGTCTACAGGGGGAGCTGTATTGCACTATCTACAGGGGGGCTGTATAGCACTGTCTACAGGGGGGCTGTATAGCACTGTCTGCAGGGGAGCTGTATAACACTGTCTACAGGGGGGGCTGTATAGTACTGTCTACATGGGGGGCTGTATAGTACTGTCTACAGGGAGGGCTGTATAGCACTGTATGGGGAGGCTGTATAGCCCTGTCTACAGGGGGCGCTGTATAGCACTGTCTACAGGGGGCTGTATAGCACTGTCTACAGGGGGGAGCTGTATAACACTGTCTACAAGAGAGCTGTGTAGCACTGTCTACAGGAGGGGGCTGTATGGCATTATTTACAGGGGGCCACTATCTACAAGGGTGTGGCACCCAGGGGAGGGGGGCCCAGTCAAAAGTTTGCTATGTGGCCCAGTGTTTCCTAGTTACGCCCCTGCCTGTACGTTGTGGTGAGGTCTAACTTCCCGCACCTTGAGTACAGTTACAGAGGATGTGCTCGTGCGATCAGCAGCGGATGCATGCAGGTTACTATCCAGCCGACATCCGGCTGCAATGGCTGGGAATGGCAATAACTCCGATCCTGTATGTTTAGCCCTTTAGATGCCGTGGTCAATAACAGCTGCAACATTTAAGGCGTTTAACAGAGGTAAAGGGCTACCTCTGTTTCCCCATCGGCACTCCCATACCACAAAAAAGAGAATACACTCATATGGTAGTGCCACAATCATAACGACCCAGTTAATAAAGTTAAGATGCTATTTAAAGCGCATGGTAAACTGCAAAAATGAATGCCAAAAAACAGTGTCAGAATTGCTTCCCACCAAAAAAAACCTTAATAATTTATATGAACCCCAAAATGGTTCTTTTCAAAAATATGACTTGTCTCGCATAAAACAAACCCACTAACGGCTACATTGACAGAAAAATAAAAAAAAGTTCTGACTATTGGAATGCGACGACATAAAAACTATTTTTTTTAATGTGCTATTATTGTAAAAAAGTAGTAAAACATAAAAAAAGATACAGTCGTACTGACACATAGAATAAACGCTTGTTCATCGGCTGATTGTATCATTTTCAATGCCCTAATTATTATCGTTGTCGGCAGCACATCTCCCTGTGTAAGCACATCTCTCTTTTGTTGTCTCTTATGTATTGCATATATGTGGGGTTGACCGCCTCCATTGTTGATCTTGCACTCCTCCTATTCTGCCCTGGGTGATTTTAATTAGTTTAATACTGGTTCCTACCGTCCCCAGGTATATGTAGGCTTAGTCCCAGTTCTGGGGGTACGAGCAGTGTAGGGACCCGCCTTATAGAGGTCGCCGTGTCGTGGCAGATGGGCTCACACAATTTGATGAAAATGTGCGCTAAGAACCTCACTAATGTTTAGTAAATGTAGCAGCATTGCATATTTATTTATTTATAGTGTTTAGATGGCATTGGTGTTCACAGAATGCTGTCACCATTTTTGGATATTAGATAGATAGATAGATAGATAGATAGATAGATAGATAGATAGATAGATAGATAGATAGATAGATAGATAGATAGATAGATAGATAGATAGATAGATAGATAGAAAGAAAAATAGAATTCAGCAGCACATGCTTAAATGGAAGGGGGTGCAAGCCTTAGGGAATTACCACTGTCCCTCTAGACAAAAAGCAGTAAATAAGCAGCACTCACAAAGGCTTATGGTGAAAAAAGAGGGTGCTTTATTGATGCCAAGAATGCGATGTTTCGGCTCATACAACCTGAGCCTTCATCAAGCTTGTGTGAGCCGAAACGTCGCACATTTGGGATCAATGAGGCACGCTCTTTTTTCACCATAAGCCTTTGTGAGTGCTGTCTATTTACTGCTTTTTAGATAGATCGATTGATAGATTTTATATTGTACATTATAAATGCTATGCATATATCTAAATTATACAATGCATAATTTTCATGCAGTGTAATTTAATACTGTACATACACTAATGCATTATGAAAAGAAAGCTACCACCCAGCGCCACCTGGTGGTACTTCTGTTCTGTTCACAAGGTGTGTGTGTGTGTGTGTGTGTGTGTGTGTGTGTGTGTGTGTGTGTGTGTGAGTGTGTGTGTGTGTGTGTATGGCTGCATCTATGGGGGCAGCTATTTGGCGTTATACTATGTGGGAGGCACTATGGGAGCATGATCTTTTTCTCTCTGACAAAGCCTGGTCGTGAAACGCGTTGGTTGTAAGTGGGCTCCTGGCACATCGCTACTCTTTACACCATTGTGTATCTGCATGGTCTGTCAACTTCTCTTTTATTCTTTTTTTGGCTACCTTGCCAGTTCTGTCTATCGATTCTGATGGTCTATTTCACAGTTGTTTATTTTTGTTATGTGACTCACCATGGCTGTTTATTTACAATGTACTTCTGTATGGTATAGATGTTATGGCCAGTAGCCCACTCAGTACTTTCTTTACTGTGAGGACTTATATTTTAATCAATTTTTGATGCTATTATTGTATTTTGTATTTTTACCATGTCTCAATAAAAACTATTTTATTTTGAAAATGTTTGGGTCATTTAACACAGATTTTCTGCATATGTGTTTAAACTATGACTTTGGTGTTTAACCAAATTATTCTATTGCTATTGAGGCACTTTTTTTGGTGTTATGATACTGTGTGGGCTGAACTGGGTGTGTATGGGCGGGGATTGGTTGGGATTAGAGGCATGACTTAAAAGAAAAAAAAATTGCCTGTTGGTTGTCCCTCTTTGTGATACTAGAAAGTTGGGAGGTATGCCTACACATTACACCTACAGGAGCTTTTATGACATCCGATTCTAAATCATGGGTATTAATATGGAGTTGGTCGTTCGTCCCCCCTTCCCTTGCAGCTAAAAAAAGCTTCCACTCTTCTGGGAAGGCTTTCTTCAAGATTTTGGAGTGTGTCTGTTGGGAATTTTCACCCATTCATCCAGAAGAGCATTTATGAGGTCAGACACTGGTGTTGGACGAGAGGGCCTGGCTCACAATCTCTATTCTAGTTTATCCCAGATATTCCACGATCAACTGTAAGTGGTATTATGGCAAGTGGAAGCGTTTGGGAACCATAGCAACTCAGCCACTAAGTGGCAAATTGTGTAAAGTTACAGAGCGGACTCGCCGAGTGCTGAGGTGCATAAAAATGGGATGTCATAAGAGCTCCAGTAGGTGTATATATCTGCAGTATATATTTATATTAGTAAAAGCAGGTACATAAAGCGTTCATTCAATTGACAGTCTGGCAAAAAAAAAATTACATCTTTTTCAGCCCTAAAATGTCCCCACTGTTTAGAATGGCTAATATGGCTTACTTTTGTCATCATGGCCAACACAACTTAAAGAGGACCTTTCACCTGCCCATACATGTGCAGCTGAGTGCATCATGTAATGGGCAGGGCTGTACAAACTAGAACGAAGCAGCTGAAGTGCTCGTGTGAGCGCTCAGACGCTTCGTGTTGGTTCGCCTTTTTCCGGAAAGCCAGTGTATCGGAGTACGGACTCATAGACTTTCTTGTAGAAAGTAGAAAATGCGAGGCACTCACCGCAGTGGCAATAAAAAGGTTTATTGAAGTTGATCTCGGTCTGTTATAATGTGGAGGATGCCAACGACCATTTCACGCTACAAGCACTTTGTCAAGGCTCATGCGTCACTTCCTTATTGCTCCTTTTATAACGTGCTCCAGGTGACCTTACATAATACATTAACAAAAGAAAATGAATAGAAACAAAAAGAGAACAAAAAGATACACAGCGATAAATATCAGGCTACTAAAATATAACAATGTGCATTCAGCACAATATTTATTAAGAAAATTGAAACAACATTTAAAGGGAACCTGTCACCAGCATTTCACCTATTAAACCAGCAATACCAGGTGGTAGTGGGTGAAAAATCATTTCTATGTAAACTATAATTGTCTTCTTAGTCGGCTCTGTAGCTTTAGTATTCAGTGTTTTAGTGTTCCCACACCGTATGCTAATAAGCAGAAAAGAGTCAGATCTTCTCTTGAAAAGAGTCAAATCTTCGTTTGAAAAAAGTCATATTTTCATTCCTCAAGTCTTTCCGCGTTTCCCCGGCCTCCTTACTTTTGATTGACAGCTCGTCGCCTTCCCCCAGCACACAAAATCCCGCGCTTGTGCATTGATGTCCTCTTCTGGTGCGTGCGCACAAAGGGACACCGGATTATTACGATAAAAAGCGCAAAATGTTTGCAGACCGTTATTTACAGTCGGAGGAGGCGTTTAGGAGAGGGGATAATGGCAATGAACTTTTGATAGCAGTGGCCAGTGAGGGATAAGTAAAGTTCAATAGGTGAAATTCTGGTAACAGGTTCCCTTTAAATTAGGAAGGAACTGAGATCGTTGCGGTCATTCAGACCCAGCGGTCCCAGTGCCTCAGTTTTTAAAATAATTTCGGTCTCCTATTTTAACAGGGTGCAGTGTCTGTCTCCCCCTGATGGGGCCAATTTAATTTGAGTTATTCCTGCAAAACGCAGTCCCCGGTAATTGTTACCGTGGCACTCGTTCATATGTTGCATAAATAGCCCTCATGCCCGGTGTCACCGCTAGCAGCCGCTATGGCTGCTACAGCGGTAGCGACGGCCACTAAGTGAAGAAGCGCCTGGGTGGAAAGGTGACTGCAGTTAGTGTGTGTATCCCCGCTGGTAATTTCAACGGCGCGGGGATACACACACTCGCTGGCGCCCCTCTTGCAGTGTGGCGGCTGGCGCCCTGTGCGACCGCACTGGTCGAACATATCTAAGGCCGGCCATGCATGTAGTGATTTACAGGAATACAATTGACTTAGATTTATATAAAATATAGTATAAGATCAATCATTACACTCTATAAAAAGGTCAAATATTGTATACATAAAAGTGACATACTGATTTGACATTTCAACTATTTAATCGTCACAATATACAGTATACTGATCTAGTTAACCCCTTAATGACCGGGCCTGAAAAGACCTTAATGCCCAAGCCAGATTTGTCAAATCTGGTATGTCTGACTTTATCAGAGAATAACTCTGTGAAAGTTTTGAATATCCAAGTAATTCTGACATTGTTTTTTCGTCACATGTTGTACTTTATTTTAGTGGTAAAAGTAGACTGATACGATTTGCGGAAATTAATGAAAAAATAGAAAAATTGAAGAAATTTTGTAAAAATTATCATTTTTCCCTATTTTTAACTGCAATATGTCACATATGTACATACATACTGTACAATTTTTTTTATTAAATATATATTTCCATCGCCTTACTCTATTTTGGCAGCACTTTTGAAAAAAATACATTTTTTGGGAGCAATTTAGAAGACTTACAAGTTTAGTAATGATTTTATAAATTTTGAAGTACATTTTGTTTTCCTGCACCAAGCCAGGTTTTCAGAGGCTCATAGGTCTCAGAATGGTGGAAACCCCCACAAGTGACACCATTTTGAAAACTACACCCCTTAAGGTATTTATTAAGGGGTGTTGTAAGTATTTTGACCCCACAGTTTTTTTGTAAGAATTCATGCAAAGCAGGCGTAAAAAAATTTAATTTCACTTTTTTCATAAAAGTATCACTTTGAAGACCGATTTCTTTGTAAAGCGACCATGAGAATGAAGAAATGCACCCCAAAATCTATCACCCTGTTTCTCCTGTTTTCAAAAATGCCCACATTGTGACCCTAATGCGTTGCCTGGACACACGGCAGGGCCCGAAAGGAAGGGAGCAACCGGAGGCATTCAGGTCTAATTTTTGCTTGAAAATGTTTTAGGTCCCACTGTACATTTGGAGAGGTTTTGAACTACCAAAACGATAGAAACTCCCCATAAACGACCCCATTTAGAAAACTAGACACCTTAAGGTATTTATCTAGGGGTGTAGTGAGTATTTTGACCCCACAGTTTTTTGCTAAATTTAATGTATAGCAGGTGAAATTAAAAAAACAAACACTTTTTATATAAAAGTATCACTTTGAAGACCGATTTCTTTGTAAAGCGACCATCAGAATGAATAAACACACCCCAAAATCTATCACCCTGTTTCTCCTGTTTTCAAAAATGGCCACATTGTGACCCTAATGCGTTGCCTGGACACACGGCAGGGCCCGAAAGGAAGGGAGCAACCGGAGGCATTCAGGTCTCATTTTTGCTTGAAAATGTTTTAGGCCCCACTGTACATTCCCCGGCCTCCTTACTTTTGATTGACAGCTCGTCGCCTTCCCCCAGCACACAAAATCCCGCGCTTGTGCATTGATGTCCTCTTCTGGTGTGTGCGCACAAAGGGACACCGGATTATTACGATAAAAAGCGCAAAATGTTTGCAGACCGTTATTTACAGTCGGAGGAGGCGTTTAGGAGAGGGGATAATGGCAATGAACTTTTGATAGCAGCGGCCAGTGAGGGATAAGTAAAGTTCAATAGGTGAAATTCTGGTAACAGGTTCCCTTTAAATTAGGAAGGAACTGAGATCGTTGCGGTCATTCAGACCCAGCGGTCCCAGTGCCTCAGTTTTTTTAAATAATTTCGGCCTCCTATTTTAACAGGGTGCAGTGTCTGTCTCCCCCCTGATGGGGCCAATTTAATTTGAGTTATTCCTGCAAAACGCAGTCCCCGGTAATTGTTACCGTGGCACTCGTTCATATGTTGCATAAATAGCCCTCATGCCCGGTGTCACCGCTAGCAGCCGCTATGGCCACTAAGTGAAGAAGCGCCTGGGTGGAAAGGTGACTGCAGTTAGTGTGTGTATCCCCGCTGGTAATTTCAACGGCGCGGGGATACACACACTCGCTGGCGACCCTCTTGCAGTGTGGCGGCTGGCGCCCTGTGCGACCGCACTGGTCGAACATATCTAAGGCCGGCCATGCATGTAGTGATTTACAGGAATACAATTGACTTAGATTTATATAAAATATAGTATAAGATCAATCATTACACTCTATAAAAAGGTCAAATATTGTATACATAAAAGTGACATACTGATTTGACATTTCAACTATTTAATCGTCACAATATACAGTATACTGATCTAGTTAACCCCTTAATGACCGGGCCTGAAAAGACCTTAATGACCAAGCCAGATTTGTCAAATCTGGTATGTCTGACTTTATCAGAGAATAACTCTGTGAAAGTTTTGAATATCCAAGTAATTCTGACATTGTTTTTTCGTCACATGTTGTACTTTATTTTAGTGGTAAAAGTAGACTGATATGATTTGCGGAAATTAATGAAAAAATAGAAAAATTGAAGAAATTTTGTAAAAATTATCATTTTTCCCTATTTTTAACTGCAATATGTCACATATGTACATACATACTGTACAATTTTTTTTATTAAATATATATTTCCATCGCCTTACTCTATTTTGGCAGCACTTTTGAAAAAAAAACAATTTTTTTGGAGCAATTTAGAAGACTTACAAGTTTAGTAATGATTTTATAAATTTTGAAGTACATTTTGTTTTCCTGCACCAAGCCAGGTTTTCAGAGGCTCATAGGTCTCAGAATGGTGGAAACCCCCACAAGTGACACCATTTTGAAAACTACACCCCTTAAGGTATTTATTAAGGGTTGTTGTAAGTATTTTGACCCCACAGTTTTTTTGTAAGAATTCATGCAAAGCAGGCGTAAAAAAATATAATTTCACTTTTTTCATAAAAGTATCACTTTGAAGACCGATTTCTTTGTAAAGCGACCATGAGAATGAAGAAACACCCCCCAAAATCTATCACCCTGTTTCTCCTGTTTTCAAAAATGCCCCCATTGTGACCCTAATGCGTTGCCTGGACACACGGCAGGGCCCGAAAGGGAGGTAGCACCCGAAGACTTTCAGGACACACATTTTGCTTGAAAATGTTTCAGTTCCCATTACACATTTATAGAGACACTGAGCTGCCAAAAAGATAGAAACTCCCTATAAATGACCCCATTTTGAAAACTAGACCGCTTAAGGTATTCATCAGTTTTCGCAGGAATTAATGCAAAGCAGGTGGAAAGAAAATTTTATTTCACTTTTTTTTACAAATGTGTCATTTTAAGGTCAGATTTCTTGTACAGAGGACATGAGAATAAGGAAATGCACCAGAAAATGTATCACCCTGTTTCTCCTGTGTTCAAAAATATCCCCATTGTCACCCTAATGTGTTTCCTGGACACACGGCAGGACCCAAAAGGAAGGGAGCACCCGGAGGCTTTCAGGACACACATTTTGCTTTGAAAATGGGAGGATTCTACTTTTCTAGATTGAGAAATAGATGTCCCTAACAGTTTCTACACCCTATGACTATGTCGTGCTAAGAAAGCAGCTGTCCTGAAATCATGTCAGTCCATAGACATTATGTATATCAACCCGCTCTGATATATAGTAAGTTAGAGTGGGAAAATTTATTAAACTGTTGGCGGAAAAAGGCAATATATCCCAAAAAAAAGGAGGAAGAATGTACCCAGCTATGTGGAAAACTAGAGCATGTTCACAGAATGAAAGAAAATTTGTAGGGCTGTAATGACTTTATTATTCAAAGTGACTGGTCATACAACGTCTCTTTAGCTCCATCAATCCCTATATAAGGGATGAATGTGCCAAGTGACGCGGTACACCATAACAAGCCCCTGCCCGGCAAGGTAGGAACCGCCATGTGCACAAAACAACCAATCACCTGTAGAATATATAAAGGGGCAGTGTCCCACACCGTATGTATAGATACAGTAAAGGACCACTACTCCCCAAATTAATGTCACTGTTTCTAGAAGTATTGTCGGGTGTAAGAGGTCCACCAAAAACCCGAACAAAACTGTAATAAAGCCCATAGTGTATTGATAAGGACAAAACAGGGACTTATGCATAGACCAGGGTTGGAAGGACAAGCGGAACAATAATATCGTGACTCACTTCGCTGTCCTCGTTTGCTGCAGACCCGACACCGTTTTTTGGGGTATTTTTGGTTAGATGTTGAAGGGATGGGGTGTAAAAAATGGTTTTCAACAAGTCGGTGTACATCCTCTGACTCATGGACTACTCTCTGGTCTGCAGATTGAAATAGGAGATCTTCAATCACTTTCTCCTGAAATTCAAAGAATGTCGCCCTGCCTGCTGATTTTTTGTACAGGACAAATGCGTTCTGCATCGCAACCTGAATTTGTTATAGCCGATGACACACACAGGCTTTTGTCTATCTGCAGAGGCCCCACGTTCTCTAATAGTTGCTGTTGCACTTGAATGGACAGTGCTGATCATGTAGACGTCCTTGCGGTCACGAAATTTTAAAGCCAGCATCTTCTCAATTTGAAAAGTGCATGACTCCCCCTTTCGTAGTTTTTTATCCACAAGTTGACGTGGGAAACCTTTGCGAATTGACGGAATGAGAGACGCCCTTTTAAATTTGTGGGATTCCACAACCTGGCATTAGGTGACGAAGGCTTATTGGCAATGTACTGCCTGGCATACAAATTTGCACAAAATGATCCAAAACTTGGTCCGTCATAAAAATATTAAAATAATTTAGTGGTGAAAAATTACTGACATTGGACTTATGCCAGGAGTAGCAATAAAGTCATTTATGGTGGGAGAAAATAAACTCGTGGGTTCCCACACTAAATCGGTTTGGTGGGGTTGTGCAATTTCAGGGGCTGCACTTTGAACGGACGTTGTGGCAACTGCGCCGTCTCCCATATCACTGGTGCTGGGTCTCATATCCATAGAATCCCTTGAAGCGATACTTTCGCTGTCGCTTTCAAGTAAGGCTGGGTTCACACGACCTATTTTCAGACATAAACGAGGCGTATTATGCCTCGTTTTACGTCTGAAAATAGGGCTACAATACGTCGGCAAACATCTGCCCATTCATTTGAATGGGTTTGCCGACGTACTGTGCAGACAACCTGTCATTTACGCGTCGTCGTTTGACAGCTGTCAAACGACAACACGTAAAAATACTACATCGTCAAAAGAAGTGCAGGACACTTCTTTGGACGTTTTTGGATCCGTTTTCTCATAGACTCCAATAAAAACAGCTCCGAAAACGGACGTAAAAAACGCAGCGAAAACGCAGCGAAAACCGTGAGTTGCTCAAAAAACGTCTGAAAATCAGGGTCTGTTTTCCCTTGAAAACAGCTCCGTATTTTCAGACGTTTTTGGTCACTACGTGTGCACATACCCTAAAAGCTCAACTTCAGATGCAGAATCCGTATCTGAGCATAGCATCTGATAGGCTTCCTCAACGCTGTATCTTCCGGCAGCCATAATGATACGGGCATGTCTTATTACAGCCCTGTTCTGTGGTCCGGGCTCATTGAAAACAATGGTGGCGGCCATGTGCATGTCCCGCGATTTGCGGGCGGCCTGCGGCTGACAGTCCGCAGCCGGCCGACCCGAAAATCACGGCCGTGCACACGGCTATGGTCGTGTGCATGAGGCCTAACAGCGTACACGCCGTCTAACAGCGTACCCTAAAAAGAAAGTAGTTTATAGTACGATTCTTAGTATATACAGTAAATATATTTATATATATATATATATATATATATATATATATATATATATATATATATATATGTATATACTATATACTATAAAATACTGAAAAAAATTTTTGTTTTTTTAATAAACTGTGTGTGAGGAACAAGTGATTTTGTGTGGGGACACTGACACACTTGTATCTGTTTCTCTCCACAGCTAGAACAGTGAGGAGAAACAGATACATGTTTTTACTTTTATTTTACAGTAGTGATCACTATGATTGGATCTCATAGTGATCACAAAAGATCAGGAACCAATACTATTGGCTCCTGATCATTGCTCTAAGAACAGAGCTGCTAGCAACAGCTCGTTCTTAGAGCAGGAGCTGTCATTTAGACACTCCCGGCGGCTCTGTACGCAGTAACAGCATGTGATCGCTGTGATTGGCTGTCACAGCGGTCACATGCTGTTACGACGAAATCGGCAGGTCCTGATGGCTGCACTAAGAACCGGACCTGTTACTTACAGCCGGTTTTTAGTGCAGATGTCACCAGGGTGCCGTTAAACCCCCTCTACTACAGCGACGCCAGACTGAGTACCTGCACCGCCTGATGTCAAAAGACGGTGGGCGGTCGTTAAGGGGTTAAACTGGCCTATCTACGGAGTAATATATTCCTTTAACTGCCATGTACAGCTCTGAAATTGATGCACTGTAGTTGGCGCATGTGCGGGAATGGTGAAATGCAAATGCCATATTGGCGCATTCGCAATAGTGTCTATCGTGTCTATCTTGTTTTAAGCGTTCCATTGACCGTATTTCCAGATTTGGATGCCATCTTTTGACATGCGCATTAGATGCACGTGGATGCCGTCGTTCCAATGTTTCTACACTGGAGATTCTATCCCTCAGTAATGTATGTACATTCTCTAATTGGCCTCTGTCCCTCTACAATAGAACATAATTAGTAATTATACACATTTAGAGTTATGTATACTGTATATTGTGACGATTTAAATAGTTGAAATGTGAAATCACTGTCACTATTATATATAAAATATTTGACCTTTTTATAGAGTGTAATGATTGATCTTATACAATATTTTATATAAATCTAAATCAATTGTATTTATGTAAATCACTACATACACTTCCTATTTAACCCCTGAAAGCGTAGCAACGGATACCGAGGGGCCTCAGAGTGCCCATTAGACCTACCATGTTCAATGAAGACCAGGAATATTGCACGCAGTTCGAGCAGATATTGAACAAATGTTCACTGGATCTGATGACTCTGACTATATCACACCTACAGAAAAGTGTTACAGAGTTGAAGAAACAAACCATGACGGCTGAACAACAGATGAAAAGTACCATGTCTGTGGCGGATTATAATACCTTTGATGACAAGTTGAAAACAACTCTCAATACTCACAGAATTGAGATAGAACAGCAGAAGAGGAAGAAATTCCAGAGGGACCTGGACGACTATAATAATCAAAGGGTCTACAAGTGGCACGAGGGATATACAGGTGGCAGACCGGCGCGCAGGGGAGCGTACAACTCCTCAGGTTCTTCCTATTCGGGATCAGGAGGCGAAGGGAATGACTACCAACAAAGAAGACCATATGGGGGTCGTTTTTTAGGCCAACGACGGGGCAGACACCCAAGAAGAGGACGATGAGAGGCGGAAAACAGCCAAGAAGACTTCAACCAGGCGATGGAGACGAGATCGCAGGTATGACTTCAACAACACAGTCACTGGTAGTTAACATTTCCTCCAAGACTCTGAGCCCAGCTCAGTTACTTCTCCTCCAAAAAGGCCTGTCCTTCTGCCCCTCGTATAGATACGATTTGTTCCAGCTCGATATGGACCTCAATCATTTCTTTAGATCCCTACGCCTTCAGGTATACTTCTCCAATATGGAGGAGTCCCAAAGGAACGAAGGGACAACAATTAATTCTATTGAGAGTCCTACTGTGACCTCCCGAGACTTTGGACTTAGAAACAAGAGTTTCTTCAACCCTCCAAAAAACTCACCGGCCTTGGAGACATTCATTAATCTGGTCCACAGAGATGTGGACAGATTTAACCATGACTTCAGATTGGGCCAATTTAAATGCCAGGCCAATCTAAGTAGTCTGGACAGACAAGCCTTGTCTTCCCTCACTGGGGATAAAGACTTGATTATCAAACCAGCAGATAAGGGGGGAGCAATAGTGATTATGGATAGGTCCACTTACTTTAGGGAAATACACAGGCAACTGAGTGACACCTCTGTCTATCTACCTATTAACCAGGACCCCACCAATAGGATTGCAATAAAGATCCAAGAGGTCCTTAGAAAGCATATGAGCCTAGGTACAATTGACCAGGATACAGTGTCCTATCTGACTAATAGATATCCAGTCACACCCATTTTCTACACACTGCCCAAGATACATAAGGGCCTTGATAATCCCCCAGGCCGTCCTATAGTGGCCTCCACAGATTCAATTTTTACACCATTGTCCAAATTTGTGGAGAAAGTACTCACCCCCATGGTCAAAAACACGAGATCTTTCTTACTAGACACATCTAACTTTCTAGAAACCATCCGCACTCTGGATGAGCTACCTCAGAATGTGATTCTAGTGACCCTGGATGTATGTAGCCTTTACACCTCCATCAAACACGAAAAAGGACTTAGAGCAGTAGAAGAAATACTCACCAAAGAGGGTAAAGTTGGAAGAGTTATAGACCTTTGTCTGGATCTCCTTACCATCATTTTAACCGATAACTACTTCCTCTTTGAAGATACATACTATATTCAACAGAGGGGCACGGCAATGGGGTCTAACGTGGCACCACCATATGCCAATTGTTTTATGGCCCATTTTGAGGAGAATTATGTCTATCCCACTACTACATACAGGGAAGGGATATTACTTTGGAAAAGATATATCGACAATATATTTTGCATATGGAAAGGTACACAGGAGTCACTTATAGAATTTGTGGAGTATCTCAACAGCATCTGGCCAGAACTTAAATTTACACTTAACCATCATGTGTCTAGGATCAGCTTCCTGGACACTATGGTCATTATGGACAATAGGGGCCACCTCAGTACAGACCTATTTACGAAGGAAACAGACAGGAATGGGCTCCTACATTATGACAGCTGTCACCCGATAGCGACCAAAAATCTCTACCGAGATCCCAGTTTAAAAGGGTTGCGAGGATAGTAGATGACACCGAAAATAGAACCATAAGAACAACCAATATGACAAAAAAATTCAGGGAGAGAGGCTATCCCATTCGTACATTATTGGAGGCACAACAAAACATAGACAATACTAGGAGTAATACCAGACCCAAATGTATACCATTCGTACATACGTACCACCCTTGTGCATATAGGGTTCACCATATAATTAGAAAGCACTGGCCATTGCTTAAAGAAGCATACCCTAAGGTCACAGAATTCAAAACTCCTTTTTTCCCATGTTCAAAGAGACCACATAACCTAAGGGACAAGTTAGTCAAAGCAGATGTTGGCTCAGCCAAAAGACCCTTAAGGCAAACCTTCCTGAACACCCCTAAACAAGGGACCTTCCCATGCCGATCTTGCATGCAATGCTCCAATGTGATCAAGGGTAATACGCTACAACACCCCCAGACAGGTGAACGTATACCGGTGAAGGAATATTTCACCTGTAACACTAATTTTGTCATTTACATGATAAAATGCCCATGTGGGCTAGCATATGTTGGCGAAACGACACAGCGCATACGGGACAGAATCGGTCAGCATAAGAGTACTATACGCTGCAATAAAACCTTACTACCGATCCCCGCACATTTTTTATTGAGATCACATAACGTTTCGCAATTACAATTCCAGGTGATAGAACACATACCGGCACCTAGGAGAGGCGGGGATAGGATTAGGACACTAAAATGCAGGGAGGCCTATTGGATCCACAGATTACAGACGTTAGAACCTCAAGGTTTAAATAGGGAATACGAAGTTAGTAGTTTCCTATAGTATCCAATGTACCGTTGATCCGAATATGATATCCATAATAACCAATGCCTTTTTTTATTCCATAACAGACACGCTGATTTGTCATATGGTATACCACACATCTTCATCCGGTCCTTCCAGACTACGGTATCCTTGAAAATACTGAGTTTGGGATTGAGTATTCTAGACAACTGTATAATACGTAGTGGTAACACATTTTTTTCAGCAATATATTGTTTATACAGATTTATAATATCATACAGTATACCCCAGCTGCATCTACACTATTACATCCAGTACCACTACCCATATACAGACCAGTTGTATCCTCCTTCATGTTACTCTATCTGTCCCTCTTAGTCCATGTGAATTGGCGTTATTAACCAGAGAGCCAGATCTATGGGAGCACATTGCCTGTAGTTAGACACCCCCCCACAACGGCGCTATACGTTGTGTTAATAACATACAGTAAACATGGTCAGCTACCAGTAACATATTCTTAATAACAGAAGTAGTAATGGTGCACATTCAGGATCAAGAGACTATATATCGCCCAAACATATGCTATCACTGCTAAATCCAATAGCCCTAACTACATCTGAGCGGCGATGCATATTTAACATGGGAGCAAGATACATGGGAACACCGCCCCTAACAACGGCGTCACACGACACACCCCTGTGTCATGGCAATTCCCTCTGAGTAGCGTGCAGCCAATCACGCACTCGGACACGCCCACTAAGTTACGAGCGGCCAATCACGTGCATAGGGAACCTCCCATGACCCGCCCCAGACACAGGACATTTAAACTGCAAGAATAATCATTGCAGTTAGCGCCAAAAACGAGCGGTAAGCCGCGATATGAACAGCAGCGCTCATCAGCAGGATACATCCACGCCAACAGGGTTTTAGGTAAGGTCATTACAATGTTTTTACAGCCTCTCTCCTGCCACCACTATGCGTCAGATACAACGTGCACACTGAGCAGGGCAGCCATTATGCAATAAGGACAAAGAGTGTTTATGTTAAACACACATATACAACATCTGACTAGATAGCATGAATGGGACAGTCTCCTCGAGCCGTACAGGCTCTCTATAGTATGATGATACTGCCAGTACATTAACAAGCATAACTATTTTTACTTTATATTATGTGGTGCATCATGTTTATACTGTATATATTATCTCCCACGCAATGATTTTTTAAGTTATTTTTCTGAGCATGGGAACCAGATTGAGGGAGCATCTACAGGAAAACTTGAATTCTTGCACTATATACGTGCACTATATACGTGTTACTATGTACTCCACAATTCTGTTTCCAGCCACAGAAGTTGCGGACATCGTTTGGATTATTGCTGTTACACTACAAATATACCCAGATGTATTTCTTTATACGATTTATGCTTGTACTATATCTCTAGCCTTGGATATGGTGCCACGGATGTGATGTCTTCCGTTTGGCATACACATGCACATACTTTTGATTGTTCATATCTTTTTTGCATCAAATGTAATGCCTAGTATACATAGATATTGATGAAGTATGAATCATATATGTGTTGTGCATATAAATTCTGTTCTTGTCTTAATTTATTTTAATTCTATTATTTACTATTTTCTCTTTCCGATAAAGTACTATTTTTTCATTTTGTGTTATAAGAGATGATACATATATTGTACCAAAATGATGCCTAGATATTTATGTGTAAAATTTTGTACACCTTTAGTGCCTGACGAAGGTCTTCTTGGACCGAAACGTTGCACTCCGCCCATGGCATTTGATTACAATACAAATAAAACGAAAGAAGTTTTGAATCATATTTGTCTGTGTGCCGAATACTTCTCTGCATTCGCAATAGTGTCTATCTTGTTTTAAGCGTTCCATTGACCGTATTTCCAGATTTGGATGCCATCTTTTGACATGCGCATTAGATGCACGTGGATGCCGTCGTTCCAATGTTTCTACACTGGAGATTCTATCCCTCAGTAATGTATGTACATTCTCTAATTGGCCTCTGTCCCTCTACAATAGAACATAATTAGTAATTATACACATTTAGAGTTATGTATACTATATATATTGTGACGATTTAAATAGTTGAAATGTGAAATCACTGTCACTATTATATATACAATATTTGACCTTTTTATAGAGTGTAATGATTGATCTTATACAATATTTTATATAAATCTAAATCAATTGTATTTATGTAAATCACTACATGCACTTCCTATTTAACCCCTGAAAGTGTAGCTAAACGTTTGACGAACTTCTGACATGTCAGAAGTTTGGATTGGTGGGGGTCTGAGTACTGAGACCCCCACAAATCGATAGAACGAAGCAGCAGAAGTGCTTGTGTGAGCGCTCAGCCGCTTTTTGTCTGTTCGGCTTTTTCCGGAAAGCTGATGTATCAGAGTACGGGCTCATAGACTTTCTATAACCGATACATTTATTTCCGTACAAAGCCGAACACACACGAAACGGCTGAACGCTCACACGAGCGCTTCAGCTGCTTCATTCTAGCGATTGGTGGGGTCTTGTGTGAGCCTTAAGTATTATAACAATGACCCAACAATTGGATCTTCAAGTCCCCAGTGGGACTAAAAAAAAAAAAGTTACAAAAAAATGTACAAAAGTAAAATGTCAAAATAATAAAACTTAAAATTCGCCCTTTTTCCCTTATAAAGTCCTTTATTATTAGAAAAAAATAAATAAACTATGCATAATTGGTATCCCCGCGTCCATAACGGCCTGAACTATAAAAATATAATGTAATTTTATCCTGCACGGTGATCGCCATAAAAAAAAAACCAAAAAAACAATACCGGAATCGCTATTTTTAGTCACTTCAGCTCCCAAAAAATTGCATAAATAGGGATCAAAAAGTCGCATGTACCCAAAAATGTTACCAATAAACACTACAGTTTGTTCCAGAAAAAACAAACCCTCACACAGCTTTCCTGATAAAAAAAATAAAAAAGTTGTGGCTCTTAGAATATGGCGACACAAAAACGAAATAATTTTTTTAAAACCGTGACTTTATCGTGCAAACACTGTAAAACATAAAAAACCTATATACATATGGTATCGCCATAGTCGCATCCACTCACAAAATACATTAAATATGTCATTTATAATGCACGGTGAACGCCGTAAAAAACAAAGAATAAAAAACAATAGAAGTTTTGACGGCCTAATTACACTAAATTCAGCAAAAAAAACCTATGGGATCAAAATGCTCACTATACCCCTAGACAAATTCTTTTTAGGGCTGTAGTTTCCCAAATGGGGTCACTTCTGGGGGGTGTCCACTGTTTTGGTCCCGCAGGGGCTCCGCAAATGCGACATGACACCCGAAAATCAATTGAGTAAACTTGAGCTCCAAAAGCCAAATAGTGCTCCTTCCCTTCTGAGCCCTGCCGTGTATCCAAACAGCCGTTTATTACCACATATGGCGTATTGCCGTAATCAGGAGAAATCGCTTTACGAATCTTGAGGCGCTTTTTCTTCTTTATTCCTTGTAAAAATTGATAATTTCTAAGTTTTATTGGGAAAAATTAACATTTTCATTTTTATGCACTAATTCCACTAAATTCAGCAAAAAACCTGTGGGGTTAAAATGCTTACTATACCCCTTGATGAATTCCTTGAGAGGTCTCGTTTGGCAAATGGTGTCTTTTTGGGGGTGTTTCCACTGTTTTGGCACTACATGACCTCTTCTAACCTGACATGGTGCCTAAAATATATCCTAATAAAAAAAAGGCCCCAAAATCCTCTAGGTGCGCCTTTGCTTCTGAGGCCGGTGCTTCAGTCCATTAGCACACTAGGGCCACATGTGGGATATTTCTAAAAACTGCAGAATCTGGGCAATATATATTGAGTTGTCTTTCTCTGGTAAAACCTTTTGTGTTACAGAAAAAAATGACTTCAAATGGATTTTCCAACAAAAAAAATAAATTAGTAAATTTCCCCTCTACTTTGCTTTAATTCCTGTGAAACACCTGAAAGGTTAAGAAACTTTCTAAATGCTGTATTTGACATTTCAGAATTGAACTGGTACCTATAAAAATAGGTTTTGGAAATTTTCTTGAAAATGTGAGAAATTGCTGCTAAAGTTCTAAGCCTTGTAACATCCTAGAAAAATAAAAAGATGTTCAAAAAACTATGCCAACATAAAGTAGACATATGGGAAATGTTAATTAGTAACTATTGTGCGTGGCATTACTATCTGTCTTACAAGCAGATACATTTAAATTGAGAAAAATGATAATTTTTGCAAATTTTCTCTAAAGTTTGGTGATTTTCACAAACAAATTTTTTCCACTAACATACAGTACAATATGTCACGAGAAAACAATCTCAGAATCGCTTGGATAGGTAAAAGCATTCCCAAGTGACACATGTCAGATTTGAAAAACTTGGCTTGTTTTGGCCTTAAGGCTCAGAGCCCATTTTTTAAATCTGACATATTTCAATTTATGTGGTAATAACTTCGAAATGCTTAAACCTATCCAAGCAGATTCTGAGAATGTTTTCCCGTGACGCATTGGGCTATATGTTAATGGTAAAATTTGGTCAATATATTCAGTGTTTATTTGTGAAAAATAGCAACATTTAGAGAAAATTAAAAAAAAAATAGAATTTTTCTGAATCTAAATACATCTGCTTATAAGACAGATGGTTATACCACCCAAAATAGTTACTAGTTCATATTTCCCATATGTCTACTATATGTTGGCATCATTTTTTTAACTTTCTTTTATTTTTCTAGGATGTTATAAGGCTTAGAACATATGCAGCAATTTCTCATATTTATAATAACATTTCAAAAGCATCTTTTTTTTAGGTACCAGTTCAGTTCTGAAGTGGCTTTGAGGGGCCTATATATTAGAAACCCCCATAAACACCCCATTTTAGAAACTAGACTCCTCAAAGTATTCAAAACAGCATTTAGAACGTTTATTAACCGTTTAGGTGTTTCACAGGAATTTAAAGCAAAGTAGAGGTGAAATTTACAAATTTCATTTTTTTTGTCATAAAATCCTTTTTATTCCATTTTTTTTCTGTAAAACAGACGGTTTTACCAGAGAAACGCAACTCAATATTTATTGCCCAGATTCTGCAGTTTTTAGAAATATCCCACATGTGGCCCTAGCGTGGTAATGGACTGAAGAACTGGCCTCAGAAGCAAAGGTGCACCTAGTGGATTTTGAGGCTTCCTTTTTATTAGGCACCATGACCGGTTTGAAGAGGTCTTGTGATGCCAAAACAGTGGAAACCCCCAAAAGTGACCCTATTTGGCAAACTACACCCCTCAACTAACTTATCGAGGGGTATAGTGGGCATTTAGATCCCACAGGGTTTTTTGCTGCATTTTGTGGAATTAGGCTGTGCAATTGAAAATCTAATTTTTATGATGAAAGGTACGAATTTTTAATTTTAACAAGGAATAAAGGAGAAAAAGCATGCCAACATTTGTAAAGCAATTTCTCCCGGTTATGGCAATACCTCATATGTGGTCATAAACTGCTGGTTGGACACACGGCAGGGCTCAGAAATGCAGTAGCGCTATTTGGCATGTAGATTTTGCTGGATTGGTTTCTGGGCGCCATGTCACATTTGCAGAGCTTCTGAGGTACCAGTACAGGGGAAACCCCTTAAAGGTGACCCCATTTTGGAAACTAGATCCCTTGAGGAATTCATTGTAGTTTTCATGGGATGCATGCAAATTTTTGACAGATTTTATTGTATTTTTTAAGAGGCGTCGTGACTAAAAAACTGCAATTCTATTGTTTTTTATTCCTTTTTTACAGCGTTCACCGTGCGCTATAAATGACATATTCACTTTATTTTGTGGGGCGATACCATATGTTTATAGATTTTTTTATGTCTTATGGCGTTTGCACAATAAAATAATTTTTGTAAAAAATCATTTTCTTTTTGTATTGCCTTATTCTCAGAGCCATAACTTTTTATTTTTCCATCAAAAAAGCCGTGTAAGGACTTGTTTTTTGCATAATGAACTGTAGCCTCGATCAGTACAATTTTTAGGTATATGCGACTTTTTGATTTCTTTTTATTCCATTTTTTGGGAGGGGAAGTGACCAAAAAATTGTGATTCTGATATGGTTTATTATTATTTTATTTTAGGGCGTTCACCGCGCACCATAAATAACGAAACACTTTTGTAGTTCAGGCTGTTACGGACACGGCGATACCAATTACGTATAGTTTATTTGTTTATTTATTTTTATTAATAATAAAGGACTGATAAGTGGAAATGGGGATTTTTACTTTTTATTACTTTTAAAACTTTAATTTTTTTTACACAACTTTTTGTTACTTTTTTACTTTGTCCCACTAGGGGACTTGAGGGCAGGAGGCCATGATCGCAATTCTAATACACTGCACTACATGCGTAGTGCAGCGTATTAGAGCTTTCAGCTACTCGCTGACAGCAAGCATAGTGGGTCCTGACTTTGTCAGGACCCACTAGGCTTCCATAGATGGCATAGCAGGACGCCATTATTAGGCCTCTGGTTTCCATAGCAACCATCGCTATCATGTAGCGGGCCGTCAATGGTGGTTTAACCTTTAAGAAGGTTTTGTATTAAACGCGGCTTCTAAGGGGTTAATCAGCAGGAATACCACGATCGGTCCCCGCTGTAGGAGCTGCGGCAACTGCTGTACGAGACAGCAGTTGTCACAGCTCCTGTATGTGTCGGGAGGATGGCCGAAATGGCCGTTCCTCCTGTGACGTACTATTCCATCATGGAGAGGGAACGATGTGGTTACCATGACGGAATAGTACGTCGTGGAGCGTGAAGGGGTTAAACCTGGTATTGGTACTTTTGGCAGTGTGGGCAGGTGCCAAGTCCTGCTGAGATCAGCATCTCCATAAAGCTTTTCAGCAGAGGGAAGCAAGAAGTGCTCAAAAATTTTCTGCTCGACGACTGCATTGACTCTGGACTTAATATAACACAGTGGACCAATACTGTTGCTCAGTGGTCCAAAGTCCTGTTTTCAGATTAAAGTAAATTTTTCATTGCAGTGTGAAGTTTCCACAGTCTGTGATGGTTTGGGGAGCCATGTCATCTGGTAGTGTTGGTCCACTCTGTTATATCAAGTCCAGAGTCAACGCAGCCGTCTAGCAGGAAATTTTCGAGCACTTCATTCTTCCGAATGCTGACAAGCTTTATGGAGATGCTGATTGAATTTTCCAGCAGGACTTGGCACCTGCCCACACTGCCAAAAGTACCAATACCTGGTTTAATAACCACGGTATCACTGCGCTTGATTGGCCAGCAAACTCGCCTGATCGAAACCCCATAGAGGATCTATGGAGTATTGTCAAGAGAAAGAGGAGAGACACCAGACCTAACAATGCAGGCGAGCTGAAGGCCGCTATCAAAGCAACCTGGGCTTCCATAACACCTCAGCAGTGCCACAGGCTGATCGCCTCCATGCAACGCCGCATTGATGCAGTAATCCTTATAAAAGTAGCCCCAACAAAGTGTTGAGGGCATATACTGTGTCACGATCACAGGGTATGTGGACCCACTAAGCCGCTCCGCCGTAGCGGAGAGGCAGCTGGCCTAGTCAGTCTATACAAAAGTCTATAGCAGTTCGTAACACAGGGGTACCTGAACTAGTCCAGATAGTGGCTGTGGCTTCAGCACAGATGGAGGTAAGTGCAGCAGGTTGCGCCAGACGTGGCGGACAGTACTAGACGTGGTAGACGACACTGGACGTGGTAGACGACACTGGACGTAGTAGACGACACTGGACGTGGTAGACGACACTGGACGTGGTAGACGACACTGGACGTGGTAGACGACACTGGACGTGGTAGACGACACTGGACGTGGTAGACGACTCCAACACTAAGAGGCTCAGAAACGAGAACACAGCACAGGATACGGGTAACAGGGCACGGGTAACAACTGGAACGGGAAAACACTAAGGGACCATTTGCAAGACAGACTTGGTATACACTAACAACGCTCAGGCAGGGCCCTTCTTATAGTTCAGGAATCATGTGTAGTTGATGATGATTATTGTTTCACATGTGCGCGCTCTGGCCCTTTAAGACCAGGCATGAGCGTGCGTGTGCACCCTACGGGACACAGCGGACCGGACGTGAGCGCTGACGTCTCCTAGGAAGGAGATGCGAGCCAGCGCTCACTGATCCATGGCTGCAGGCGTCGGGAGGTGAGTAAACCCGACGGCCCATGGCCATGGACGTTACATAATGTACATACTTTTCAGTAGGCCGACATTTCGGTACTAAAAATCATTTTTGAAATTGGGCTTATATAATATTCACATTTTCTGAGACGCTAAATTTTGGGTTTTCATTAACTGTTCGTCATAATCATCAACATTATAAGAAAAAAATGCTTGAAATAGATCACTGTTTGTAATGAATCTATATAATATATGAGTTTCAGTTTCTGAATTGAATTACTGAAATAAATTAACTTTTTGATGATATTCTAATTCACTGAGAAGGACTAGTATATATATATGTGTGTGTGTGAATATATGAGTGTACATTTGTTATTTGTATATGTATGATACTGCAATTGTGTAATGTCCATGGCCGCGGGCCGTCAGGTTTGCTCACCTCCTGACGGCCGCAGCCATAGATCAGTGAGCGCTGGCCCGCATCTCCTCCTCAAGAGACGCCAGCGCTCACTTCCGCTTCACTCAACCGGATCCCGTAGAGTTAGTGCCAAGTTGGCCCATGAGCACCCTGGACTATAAGAAGGGCCCAGCCCCTTCCTGCATTGCCTGAGCATTGTCGTTACCCTAGTTTGTATCTGCAAATGGTCTCCTAAGTGTCTTCCAGTTCCGAGTGTTTCCCGTTCCTGCTACCTGTAACCTGTATCCCGTGCTATCCTGGTCAAGTGTCGTATTGAGTTGTTGGCGTCGTGCTGTGCTGTGCTGTGTACCACGTCTGTTCTGTTACCCCATGCCTGGTGTCTGCCTGCTGCCAAAGTCCCATCCGAGCCTGCCTTGCTACTGTCTGAAGCTACCACAGGTACACCTATACGATTTATAGACTTTGACCTGTGTCCTGTTGGCCAGCTGCCATACCATTAAGGCGGTATGGCCCAGTGAGTCCACGCACCCTACATAACAGTATGCTCATGCCATGGACCCCGCTGGTCGATCCAAGACCATGATAACATCACAAGAGATGCGGGCGTATATGCTAGACCTCCGGTCTTGACAGGACAAACTCCTCCAGGCATTGAACATTATTGCACAACGGCTGGATGTGCAAGCTGTCGTTGCTCCTACTACACCTCCTGGCAGTACAGATTTTTTTTGCCGCTACCTCACCACTACGAAGTAGACGCGAAGACCTGCTGTGGATTTTTGAACCAGTGCCAGACCCACTCTAGCCTGTATGCAAGGGCATTTTCGACTGATGGTGCAAGGGTCGCTTTCATCTACTCTCTGGCAGGGCCCTAGCATGGGCAAACCCTATCTGGGAGAGACAAGGATCAGAGACCTGTGACTTCCAGGGGTTCCTACGGACATTTCGCACGGTGTTTGAGGTGCCTGGACGAGTCTCGTCGGCAGCTGCCGCCTTGCTGATCCTACGCCAGGGAGACTCTTCCGTGGGCGAGAACGCCATCCACTTCCGCACCCTGGTGGGAGAATTGTCGTGGAACAATGAAGCCTTAGTGGCTACATTCTGGCAGGGACTGTCTCCTGAGATTAAGAACAAACTTGCCACCCAAGATCTACCGTCTACCCTGGGAGACCTCATTGCCCGTCATTTCTGGTGGCCCACACTGCCCAAGGACATCATGGACTTTGTTTCGTCCTGCTCAGTGTGCGCAGCTAACAATGTTGCTCACTCTAAACCTGCTGGCCTACTCCAGCCGCTGCCTGTGCCTTATCCTCCGTGGCAGCATATAACAATGGACTTTGTTACTGATCTGCCTCCCTCTACGGGATGCAGTATGAACTGGGTGGTGGTGGACCGATTTTCGAAGATGGCTCACTTTGTTCCGCTGTTCTACCTTCTGCTGCTCAACTGGCCAACCTCTTCATCCAATACATCTTCCCCCTGCACGGCTTACCTCGGCATATCGTCTCAGATTGGGGGGTTCAGTTCACCTCTAAGTTCTGGAGATCCCTCTGTAAGCTCCTCAATGTAAAGTTTGACTTTTCCTCAGCCTGCCACCCCCAGTCCAATGGTCACGATGAAAGGATCAATCAGATCATGGAGAACTATCTACGACACTTCATTTCCAAGCAGCATGATGACTGTGTGCAGCTTCTTCCTTGGGCCGAGTTCTCTTACAACAATCATACTAGCGAGTCCCCAAAACGACACCTTTCTTCATTATTTAAGGCCAACACCCACGAATTCCTCTCCCAGTATCCGTTATGTCCGAAGTACCCGCAGCTGATTCTGCTTTTAGGGACTTCCTGCAGATCTGGCAGCAGACCCGATCCTCCATTCTGCTGGTGGTGGACCGCATGAAACATAAGGCAGACACAATCAGAAGAGAACCTCCCCAGTTTTCTCCAGGTACCAAGGTCTGGCTGTCCTCCAGAAATATCCGGCTGAGAGTGCCATCGTACAAGTTTGCTTCCAGGTTCCTCAGACCCTTCGAGATCTTGCAAAAGATCAACCCTGTCTCCTACAATCTTTGGCTGCCTCCTACCCTCAAGATCCCCAACTCCTTCCATGTCTCCCTTCTGAAGCCTGTGGTTCTGAACCGCTACTCCAAGAGTCCTAGTCCTAAAGTGTCTCCCAGCGGTTCATCCGATACATTTGAGGTTAAGTAGATCCTGGACACCAAGAAAGTGGGTGGAAGAACCTTTTATTTGGTAGATTGGAGGGGATTTGGTCCTGAAGAGAGGTCCTGGGAGCCAGAGGAGAACCTCAATGCTCCTACGCTCCTGAAGAAGTTTCTCTCTTTCTCTGGCTCCAAGAGGAGGGGGCGTAAGAGGGGGGATACTGTAATGCCCATGGCCGCGGGCCGTCAGGTTTGCTCACCACCTGACTGCCGCAGCCATGGATCAGTGAGCGCTGGCCGCATCTCCTCCTCAGGAGACGCCAGCGCTCACTTCCGCTTCACTCGGCTGGGTCCCGTAGGGTGCCATCGCACACTCGTGCTCGCTCTTAAAGGGCCAGTGCGTGCACCTGAGTTAAAGTGCCAAGTTGGCCCACGCACAGTTATGAAAAAAATGTTGAGGGATCAGCGGCGCTCCTCCGAGACCATTAATGGTCTCCTAAGTGTCTTCCAGTACCTAGTGTTTCCAGTTCCTGCTACCTGTATCCCGTGCTATCCTGGTCAAGTGCCGTATTGAGTTGGAGTCGTGCTTTGCTGTGTACCACGTCTGTCCTGTTACACCATGCCTGGTGTCCGCCTACTGCCAAAGTCCCATCCGAGCCTGACTTGCTACTGTATGAAGCTTCCACAGATACACCTATACGAACTATAGACTTTGACCTATGTACACTCCTCCGTACAACACCCACTTGGTCTAAAGTAAAAACACGCCCACTTGGGCATTAAGAAACTAATTAGCATAAAGCTAAAGTTACTCCTAACGTGGTAAAAACTTTATTGAACTGATTTCTACTTTTTTTTATTAGTTCCCTATTTGGCTTAATAGGAGCACAAAGATGGCAGACCTGGGGTCCTTTATTAAGCTCCCAAAGCAACCATCGGCAGCCTGCGATTGCATCATGGTGGTGGGGGGGGGGGCAATGAGATGTTAGAGGGGGTCGCCCCTCTCCAACGATTTAAATGCCGCGGTTGCTATTAACTGCGGCATTTAATGTGTTAAACTAGCGTGATCCCGATCGTTACCGTGAAGTGTTGGCTGTATGAGCCCGCTCCATACTTCCCCTACCTGGCAATGACATAGGCATACGTCAAGTGTCAGGAAGGGTTAAAACAGCTGAGTGACGAGCTATTGATGGCCTATACTGAGGATTTCTTAGGACTGGAAAACTCCTTTAGTCTGTGTTCCCACGTAGCGCATTTAACGCTGCGGAATTTCCGCAATGGATTTCTGTGCGGAAATTCTGCAGAATTTACAGTAGCAGTAAAGTGAATGAGATTTAGAAAATCTCATCCCCACGCTGCGGGAAAAAACGCACAAAAGTCGTGCGGAAAGTGTTGCGTTTTCCAACGGCTGCCTTTTCTGTGCGGAGATGCTGCGTGTTTGACCCACAGACATCAATGGGGAGCAGAAATTCCGCAACAGATTTATGTTGCGGTTTTTACAGCGGAAACGCAGTAAAAACCGCTGGAAATCCACAGGTGCACATATACTTTGCTAAAACCAATGTTTAACACTGAATACGCAGGTAAAACCGCTGCGTAAAAAACGCAGTTTTCACAGCAATGAGCAGGAAAATCGCACTATTCGGTGAGGATTTCTGTGGCAGATCTACCAGCGTTTTTCTAGAGATTCCGCTGCACATTTTGTTACAGAAAATCTGCAGCGCATCCTGTGTGTGGGAACAGACCTTTCTGCAACATATCTGCCTCATGTGAATTCACCCTGGAATCGTACATGCTGTTTTAGATGCAGTTTTCAGAACGTACTTGGGAAGATTATTTTTAATTTTAGTTTTCATTTAAAATAATGCATGAAAAAAAAGTACCAAAAACTGCAAAGCAAATACCCTTTGCTTCATCTGCTGCAGTAAAACAATTCTGTTTGTGATAAAATGGACAATAGAATAAACTTTTGGGAACCAGCCCTAGAACTGTCTGGGTAGGTTATACATAAGTAGTTTTTTGTAAAAACCGCCGAGTTTTTGCCGCGAAGACGACTGCGGCAAACACCGACACCCTTTGGCCACCAAAGGTTGCCGCATCTTTGAGGGATATAGATGAGCACATTATATTTTTTAGTCAGGACAACCCTGTTTATATTATATACTAATTACAATGACTCCATCCCTTGCGTGTAAACAACGTCTATTCTCCTAAACAGCAGCAACATTCTCCCCGCTATATAACGCACATTCTACTGAAGAGGCTTCGACTTGACGGGCCTTTCTATCGTCCAGTCACAGCTCTTGTGTCATGCCGTGACGTAGGGACTGTGGGTGTAAGGCGCGCTACTATTGGTAGATTCTCAGCCCATGAGGCGGTACCTGGCTCTTGTACATGGTTGTGGGGAGTGGTACAGCATAACTTCCGGTATAACTCGCTGCTGAGCCGGCTGTCAGAGGCAGGTATGCGGTGTCAGTCATGGCCACAATTATTATTGTCATCTGTGGTGTTTATAGATTGTTTGTCACCGCTAATAATGAATAGTTCTGAGGTAGCTTTACGGGGTCAGCATATTCCCATAGAACGTGTCACAGGCAGGTGTCGTACTGGCAGTCATGTACACTAGCCTGTGACACTCATGTCTGGGTAAATCTATGTATCGCTGTGTACAACGTGTATAGTGTGTTGTACCTACTGCAATATCATTTGGGTTGTAACATATAAGGGCCTGTTCACATCAGCGTTGGCTTTCCGTTTTGGGGTTCCGTCGGAGGTATGCGTTGGGTGAACTCCGCAACGGAAAGTCAAACCAACCACAGCTTCCGTTTCAATCACCATTGATCCCAATGGTGACGGAAACATCGCTAATGTTTTCTGTTCGTCACCATTACGGCAGGTTTCCGTTTTAACGACGGAATCGATAGCAGACTCAACTGCGCTATTGATTCCGTCGGAAAACCGGAAACCTGCCGGAATGGTGATGAACGGAAACCATTAGCGATGTTTTCGTCACCATTGGGATCAATGGTGACTGAAACGGAAGCTGTGCTTTCACTTTCCGTTGCGGGTTCACCCGACGGAAACCTCTGATGAAACCCCGGAACGGAAATGAACTGTGATGTGAACAGGCCCTAAGTCGTGAAGGCTCCCAGCGTAGGCTATGTTCACCTCTGCGTCAGGGCTCCGTTCCGTCTGAATAAATCTCTGTCATGAGACAATCCCTTTAAGGTTGGATTCACACATGCAATTTTGACACGTGGTGCAGTTTTTAAGTCAAACACAGAAGTGGATTCAAAAGAGAGGAGACATATCAGTCTTTTTTTTTTTTTTTTATTGAAGAATTTCAAACATTTCTTTATGTTGGGAAAACAGAAGGGAGGGGGGAACAATATAATACAGTAAGTACTCCCGAAGATCATGTAAATGTCTAATAAGAAATAAGACTGTATCAAGTAGTGGACCAATCCGGTCAAGCAATGTAGGGGGAGGGGGAGGAAAAAAAAGAACAAAATAACTTTAATTTTTAGCTCGCTGTGGTTGTGCAAGAAACAATGTAATTCAAAATGTGAGTGTTTCATCTACAAACAACCTCCCCACTACCCCAGTGAGTTATAAAGAACATAAGCGAGGCTGGAGATGCCCACAGGAACCAGCCCACTGCCCATCACATGTTGGCAGGGCAGGAGAGGATGAGAAAGAAATGGAGAGTAAGCTCTCGCCCACACCAGAAAACCACGAGATCCTGATCACATCTTATAAGGGTATATTCCCCAGGGGCACCTGTTCTTGGAGCCAGACCGTTGATTCAAAGCAGTTCTTTATTTGCAACTGAATTCTTTGTGGGAGCAGTGAAATGAAAGTTTACCACGTATCAAAAAAAACTGTTGGACCTGTAATTCCTTATGGAGAGAAGCTTCTACCCAGTCCATTTTTAGTAGATAGGACAATTTATCCAGGAATAATTTGAAGGGTGGAGCCCGGTCGGCAAGCCCAGTTTGTAATCTGGCTTTCACCCCTGCCGCTGCCACGTAATGTAGTAATTTGTGTTCTCCGGGGGAACATCTGTGAGTCTCGGGGTCTATTTACACAAACACCGCCCACAATAACGTATCAGGGACAGGTTATGAGGTGAGTAGTAGTGAATGCGCGTATGCGGGACCAAAATGTCCGAATGTGAGGGCGCGATCGTAAACAATGGTAGAGGTTGGCATTTAAAGCAACACGAGGTATCATAGATACCAATTTTATTCCCCACAATTGGGGTCAAGTAAGACCTGTGGGCAATTTTAAGTCGTATTTCCAGGAAGCAAGCCGAGAGAAGACATTTGTGCGCCTGTTCTAAAGCCGCTAGTATGGTAATGTGGGTCAGGGTCCGACCATGATTCTGCCATTTAGTTAGAGGAGTCTGGGTTTGTGAGGAGTCAAGGGGAATGTGAAGGAATTGGTAATTTCTAGATATTGGGCCCTAGTCTTTCCTTTATACTTAGACTTCTTTAAGAATTAACTCCTGGTTTTGGCAAAAAAAAAGCCTGCATATAAAAGTGCTTCTGTGGGAAGACTTGTAGTTTTTATTGGTACCATTTTTGGGTACAAAGAACTTTGTGATTGCTTTTTTTTGCATTTTTAGAAGGCAGGATGAAAAGAAAATATCAACTCCTGGCTTTTTTTTTTTTTTATGGTGTTCTTTGTGTGGGTTAAATATTGTAAAAGTTTTATAGTTCAGGTTTTTTACAGAAACAGCAATACCAATTGTGTGTAGCTTTTTATTTTTAGAAATTTTTTTAAATAAAGGAGCATTTTGTAAGGGGAAAAGTGGGTTTTTATTTTATTTTTTTTACATGGGATTTTTAACGTCTTAATTTATATTTTTATTAATATGAGACTTCACTATACGATCATCTGATCACTTTTCTAACACACTGCAATGTTTCTGTATTGCAGTGTATTATGCCTGTCACTGTAAACTGACAGGCATTCTATTAGGCTCTGGCAGGGCCTAATAGGCATACACTGTTGGCAGACCTGTGGGCCCCCGGGTGCCATGGAAACCATCGGCACCCTGCTATCCTGTTGCGGGGGTGCTGTTGGGCTGATAGAGCGAGCCCCCTACCTCTGAAACCACTTAGATACCGCAGTCAATAGCATCTAAGGCAGACATGGGCAAACTACGGCCCGCGGGCCACATACGGCCCGTTAGGCTTTTTAATCCGGCCCGCCGAACTTGTCCAAATTATTATTATGTGACTTTGCGTTTGCTGTGGACATATTTTCACACATGAATGAGCTGAACGTGAAGCTACAGGGGAAAGATCAGTTTGCGCACGACATGTACACAAATGTGAGAGCCTTCAAATCCAAGCTGGTTTTATTCTCCAGGCAAATGTCAAACAAATCTTTCGCACATTTCCCCACACTAGCCGTGCAGAAAGAGGCCGCCCGAAATGCGAAGAAATACTGCAAATCACTGGACGATCTGCACAGAGAATTTTGCCGTCGGTTCTGTGATTTTGAAAAAATTGACAAGTCACTTCAACTGGTGTCCTGTCCCCTGTCACAAGACCCCGAATCAGCACCGCAGGAGCTGCAATTGGAACTGATCGATCTTCAGTCTGACTCCGTCTCAAAGGAGAAGTTCAAGTCTCTTAAACTGAATGACTTTTACGCTTCACTTAACGAGACCGCGTTTCCAAACCTCCGGAGGACGGCGCAAAAGATGCTGGTGTTGTTTGGCTCGACCTACGTGTGTGAGCAGACGTTTAGCGTCATGAAAATCAACAAAGCCCATCACAGATCCAAGTTAACTGACCAACACCTCAGATCTGTCCTGAGAATCGCCACAACAAAACTAACTCCAGACTTTGATGCACTGGCAAAAAAGGGAGACCAACAACACTGTTCCCACTGAAATGGTGAGTTTTTCTGCTGTGTTATGAAAAAATGCATATGGAAAGTTTGGAAGTGCGTCTTTTAATTAAGAGCAATGCGCATTTACGCACAGCAGCGGTACAGTAGCTTAATTAACACGCCGCACATCGCTCTTAATTTAAATTTTCAGCTGCAGGTAGGATATTTAATACAGCCTATGTCTGTGTGCTTGGCAACGATACACGTGTACTGTTTGCGCGTGAAGGCGAGGGTGTCCGTGGCGAGTTTGTAGAGCGCGCGGTCAGGACAATCCATCCATGATTTTGCGGAGTTTAACACAAGTAGATATTATTGAGCTTGAGTATTTCGTTGTGTAATAATATGTTTTGAATGTTGAAAGTGATTCCATTTTTCAATAAATGTTGATTTCTTTAACTTTGCACCTTCGATTGAAACTTATTAAAAACAGACGCAATCTTGATAAATCACAGTGCGTATGTTATTTTAATCTATTTACATTTCCTTCTCCCAGTATCTGCGAAATAGTATGTAAATGCCATATCTTGCATATTCCTTGAGACAAATTTATTTTGCACACACTACATTTAATGCTTTAGTATATCCGGCCCAAACACACCCTCCAAATGCTCCTGGCCCGGCCCCTCTGTCAAATTTTAGAACCCATTGTGGCCCGCGAGTCAAAAAGTTTGCCCACCCCTGATCTAAGGGGTTAAAGGGCCGGGATCGGAGCTAAGTTTTCATCTCGACCATTAGATCAGGAGACAGATCAAGTGAAATTTATGTCCTCCTAATTGAACTAGTGAAGATTATGTCCCCCTGCTTCCTCAGTGACATTGAGGGAGATTTATCAAGCTGTTTTAGGCTAGATTCATACGAGCATGTTACGTCCGTAATGGACGGAACGTATTTCGGCCGCAAGTCCCGGACCGAACACACTGCAGGGAGCCGGGCTCCTAGCATCATAGTTATGTACGATGCTAGGAGTCCCTGCCTCGCTGCAGGACAACTGTCCCGTACTGTAATCATGTTTTCAATACGGGACAGTAGTTCCACGGAGAGGCAGGGACTCCTAGCGTCGTACATAACTATGATGCTAGGAGCCCGGCTCCCTGCACTGTGTTCAGTCCGGGACTTGTGGCCGAAATACGTTCCGTCCTTTACGGACCGAACATGCTCGTGTGAATCCAGCCTCATAGTAAGAATGTCCTTTGTTGCCCATGGAAAACCCCACAGCTTTCATATATATATTGAGCTCAGGTAAAATGAAAGCTGAGCTCTGATTTGTTGCTATGGGCAACAAAGGACATTCTTACTATAAGGCCGGATTCACACGAGCGTGTGCGTTTTGCGCGCGCAAAAAACGCTGCGTTTTGTGCACGCAAAAGGTCCCTAAAAGGTCCGTGAGTCAGCAGCATATGATGCGTGGCTGTGTGATTTATGGCACTCTGTTATGTTTGTAAACAGAAAAGCACGTGGTGCTTTTCTATTTTCATTCATAGTTTTGACTACTGTAGCGCGCATCATGCATGGCACGCAGAAGTGCTTCCGTGTGCCGTGCGCGGTTTTCACGCACCCATTGACTTCAATGGGTGCGTGCAGCGCGAAACACGGGCAAATATAAGACCTGCACATACGCTGTGTGAAATTCACGGACAGTCTGAACGGTCCCATTCATTAACATCGGTCCGTGCGACACGCGTATATCACGTTCATGTGAATAAGCCCTAAGACAGTTTGATAAATCTCCCCCATTAATTGCAATTTTTTTATGTCCCTTAAAGGGGTTTTCCACTACTAGACAACTGGTGACCTATCCACCGGAGAGGTTATCAGTATATGATCGGTGCGTGTCCGACACCCAGATCACACACCGATCAGCTGCTCCAGCTGCCTGTGGGCACCGGATGTCATTGCACACTATGCTGTGTACAGAGCCGGAAGCAGTTGGCTCCGTACATCGCATAGCGGCCGTGCTGCAGAACTGCTGCTCTGCTCCTGTTCACCTGAATAGAAGCAGTATTGCAGCTCGGCTGCTGTTCAGTGACCATAGCCAACTGCTTCTGGCATGGACATCCGGTGCCCGGATACAGCCGGAGCAGCTGATGGGTGCGGTGTACGGGTGTCATATACTGATGACATATCTGGTGGACAGGTCATCAGTTGTCCTGTAGTTAAAAACCCCTTTAACCCCTTCCCCCTGCTTGCATTCTGGGCCCTAATGACCAAGCCATTTTTTACGTTTTCCATTGTCACATTCGAAGAGCTATAACTTTTTTTATTTTTGCGTCGACATAGCTGTATAAGGTCTTGTATTTTGCGGGACAAGTTGTACCATTTTGGGGTACTTATAATTTATTCATTAACTTTTTTTTGGGGCGGATAGAAGAGAACCTGAAATTTCACCACTTTTTTTTGCGCCCTTAACCCCTTAAGGACGCAGCCTAGTTTTGGCCTTAAGGCTTAGAGCCCATTTTTCAAATCTGACATATTTCACTTTATGTGGTAATAACGTCGGAATGCTTAAACCTATCCAAGCGATTCTGAGATTGTGTTCTCGTGACACATTGGGCTTCATGTTCGTGGTAAAATTTGGTCGATATATTCAGTGTTTATTGGTGAAAAATTGCAAAATTTAGAGAAAATTTAGAAAAAATAGAATTTTTCAGAATTTTAATGCATCTGCTTGTAAAACAGACGGTTATACCACCCAAAATAGTTACTAGTTCACATTTCCCATATGTCTACTTTAGATTGGCATCGTTTTTTGAACATTATTTTATTTTTCTTGTACGTTGCAAGGCTTAGAACATAAACAGCAATTTCTCATATTTTTAAGAAAATTTCAAAAGCCTTTTTTTTTAAGGTACCTCTTGAGTTCTGAAGTGGCTTTGAGGGGCCTATGTATTAGAAACCCTGATAAAACACCCCATTTTAAAAACTAGACCCCTCAAAGTATTCAAAACAGCATTTAGAAAGTTTTTTTTTAACCCTTCAGGCATTTCACAGGAATTAAAGCAAAGTGGAGGTGAAATTTGCAAATTTCATTTTTCTTTCTGAATTTCAATTGTATTCAATTTTTTTTCTGTAACACAGAAGGTTTTACCAGAGAAACACTACTAAATATGTATTGTCCAGATTCTGCAGTTTTTAGAAATGTCCCACATGTGGCCCTACTGCGCTCGTGGAATAAAACACAAGCCCTAGAAGCAAAGAAGCACCTAGTGCATTTTGAGGCCTCTTTTTTATTAGAATATATTTTAGGCAGCATGCCAGGTTTGAAGAGGTGTTGAGGTGCCAAAACAGTAGGAATCCCCCAATAGTGACCCCATTTTGGAAACTACACCCCTCAAGGAATTCATTTATGGTTGTTGTTACAATTTTGACCGCACAGTTTTTTCACAGCACGTGTTTGAATTGGGCTGTGAAATGAAAAAAATTTAATTTTTTCCAATAAAATGTCATTTGTGATAATAATTTGTTATTTTCACAGGGAACAAAATACCCCATTTTGTTGCCCAATTTGTCCGGAGTGCGACAATACCCCATTTGTGGTGATAAACTGCCGTTTGGGCCCATGGGAGGGCTCAGAAGGAAAGGAGCGCTATGTGTTTGTTGGAGTCCAGATTTTGCAGGATTGGTTTGCAGGTGCCATGTCGCATTTGCAGAGCCTCAGAGGTATCAAAGCAATGGAAACCCACCAGAAGTGACCTCATTTTGGAAACTACACCCCTCAAGGAATTCATTTATGGGTGTTGTGACCATTTTGACCCCATAGTTACCAGTACAGTTGAAACCCGCAAGAAGTGACCCCGTTTTAAAAACGACACCCTTAAGGCATTCATCTAGAGGTGTAGTGAGCATTTTGACCGGAGACCTACACCCCATAAACTGTAATGTGGGTTCCCCCGGGTATGGCAATACACTACATGTGGCTGTTATCAGCTGCCTGGGCACACAGCAGAGCCCAGAGGGGAAAGACGAGGGGGAATAAGTTGTGCGGAGTGCATCAGGGTAAGTAAAATTGGGGTAAATTATAAACCAAGGGATGTATGATAAAATTTAAAACATTCTTTCATACAGAGCTCTGGTTATTCGGGACACGTGTCACATTGATATATTGTGTCATCCCTTATCGCCCTCTTATAGCAGACTTTGCACCTCTTTTGACTTTTTCCCTTCTTGCCAGTTTGGGGAACTTCTCCTGGAAAGTGTTGCCCTGGTACGATGCGTGTGGCCTTGCTTACAGAAGTACTGGGTGCACCCTTCTTTGTCCCTAAAGATTAGGTTCTTGATAACCACCTCTTGAAATTCCAGGAAAGTTCTCCTCTGGCCTGTACATCGATGTAGCACGTACGCATTGTACAATGCCATCTGTATGATGTGCCCGGCCAACTTCTTATACCACACCGCATGGCGCTGTAGGGCTTGATCTGACAAGTCCCCCCCCCCCCCTCCCATGTACCTATTGTAGTCCAGGATGCAGTCTGGTTTGGGGGTGTCCTTTCCTTCATATATCCTAAACCTGTAGGTATACCCTGATGCACTCTCGCACAGCTTATACATCTTCACGCCATACCTTGCCCTCTTACCCGGCAGGTACTCGCGGAATTGAACCCTCCCTTTAAAATGTACCAGGGACTCATCAATAGAAATACACTTCTCGGAGGTGTATGCTTGGGAAAACCGGGCACTGAAACGGTCTAATAGGGGTCTCCGTTTATACAAACGGTCAAAACTGGGGTCATCTCGGGGTGGGCACGGCTCATTATCAGTATAATGTAAGAAGCTAAGTATTGCCTAATTGATTTATTTTTTTTGGTTCCAGTTCAGTTCTGAAGTTGCTTTGAGGGGCCCATATATTAGAAACCCTTATGAAATACCCCATTTTAGAAACTAGACCCCTCAAAGTATTCACAACCGCATTTAGAAAGTTTATGAACCCTTTAGGTGTTTCACAGAAATTTAGAGCAAAGTAGAGGTGAAATTTACATTTTTATTTTTGTCAGAAAATCCTCTTTATACCATTTTTTTTATAACCCAAAAGGTTTTACCAGAGAAACGCAACTTAATACTTATTGCCCAGATTCTGCAGTTTTGGGAAATATCCCACATGTGGCCCTAGTGCGGTAATGGACTGAAGCACCGGCCTCCGAAGCAAAGGAGCACCTAGTGCATTATGAGGCCTCCTTTTTATTAGGCACTATGTCCCGTTTGAAGAGGTCTTGTGGTGCCAAAACATTGGCAATCCCCCAAAAGTGACCCCAATTTGGAAACGAGACCCTTGAGGAATCCATTGTAGTTTTCTTGGGGTGCATGCGGCTTTTTGATCAGTTTTTATTCTATTTTTAGGTGGCGTGGTGACTAAAAAACAGCAATTCTACTATTGTTTTTTTATTCTATTTTTTTTACAGCATTCACCGTTTGCTATAAATGACATATTCACTTTATTCTGCGGGGCGATACGATTACGGCGATACCAGATGTTTATAGGTTTTTTTTATGTCTTATGGCGTTTGCACAATGAAATATGTTTTGTAAACAATCATTCACTTTTTGTGTTACCTTATTCTAAGAGCCAGAACTTTTTTATTTTTCAATCAATAAAGCCGTGCGAGGACTTATTTTTTGCGTAACGAACTGTAGTTTCGATCATTACCATTTTTAGGTACATGCGACTTTTTGATCTCTTTTTATTCCATTTTTTGGGAGGTGAAGTGACCAAACAATTGTGATTGTGGTTCAGTTTATTATTATTTTCTTTTTACAGCGTTCACCGTGCGGGATAAATAACGAAATAATTTTGTAGTTCAGGCCGTTACGGACGCGGCGATACCAATTATGTATAGTTTATTTGTTTGTTTATATGTTTTTATTAATAATAAAGGACTGATAAGGGAAAAAGGGGGATTTTTACTTTTAATACTTTTAAAACTTTTATTTTCTTATTTTTACACATCTTTTTTTTTACTTTATTACTTTGTCCCACTAGGGGACTTGAGGGCAGGAGGCCCTGATCGCAATTCTAATACACTGCACTACATGCGTAGTGCAGTGTATTAGAACTGTCAGCTACTCACTGACAGCAAGCACAGTGGGTCCTGACTTCGTCAGGACCCACTAGGCTTCCGTCTATGGCATAGCCGGACGCCATTGTTTGGTGTCCGGTTGCCATAGTCACCATCACCGGCCGCTGTCGTGTAGCAGGCCGGCGATGGCAGTTTAACCCCTAAAAAGCCGCGATCTCTATAGAACGCTGCTTTTAAGGGGTTAGTCAGGGGGGACACAGCGATCGGTCCCCGCTGTAGGAGCTGTGATAGCTGCTGTACGAGACAGCAGCTGTCACAGCTCCTGTATGTGTCGGGAGGACGGCCGAAACGGCCATTACTCCCGAGACGTACTATTAGGTCATGGAGCGCGAACGATACAGCTGCCATGACCGAATAGTACGTCCAGGAGCGGGAAGGGGTTAATCTGTCGTTTATGTGGTATATATAACACAATAACTTTATTCAACGGGTTGTTATGATTGCAAAGATACCAAATTTGTATAGTTTTTGTATGTTTTACTACTTTTACACAGTAAAAACAATTTTTTTTTTTCAAAATTATTTGTTTTTGTGTCACCATATTTGAAGAGCCATAACTATTTTATTGTTCCGCCGATGCAGTTGTATGAGGGCTTTTTTTTTGCGGGACGACTTGTAGTTTTTATTGGTGCCATTTGAGAGTAGATGCAACTTTTTGATCACTTTTTATCACATTTTTTTTAAAGTCAGGATTAACCGAAAACAGAAATTTTTCCATTGTTTTTTATTTTATTTTTTACGGCGTTCACCGTGCGGGTTAAATAATGTAACAGCTTTATAGTCGGGGTCGTTACAGACACGGCGATACCAAATATGTGTAACTTTTTTGCTTTATTGTGTTTTTTTCAATAGTAAAGCATTTTGTAAGGGGAAAAAGTGGGTTTTTAATTGATTTATTTTTTTTCTGAACTTTATTAAACTTTTTTTTTAACTTTTATACTAGTCCTACCGGGGGACTTTAATATGCGATCCTCCGATCGCTATTATAATACACTGCAATACTTTTGTATACGAATATCGATCTCACCCGGCAGAGCAGGGACGCCCCCAGCCCTCATCTACCTCTGGCAGCTGAGAGCAGGGAGATTTGACAGCTCCCTGCTCTGTTTACTTTATTCTGATGCAACGCCGTATAAAGGCTATTGCATCAGAATAAAGCCCGTTAGTGGCCGCCGTGAAAAGGCTTATCGGCGGTCATTAAGAGGTTAAATGGATCAACATTTCTTTAAGACACTCCAGCCTATTATAACTGGTACGAATAAAACCAATGTCATCGAATTCATAAAACCGCACCATTTACTTGCAAACAATCTTCTCTGCGAAAAATGCAATCAACCTCTGCGTTGGATCGCTCGTCGCCAATGTTCTCATGGATTTCTTGGAGGTGTATTTACAAGAACTGCGTCATCATGAGTATCCATCAGAAGGGATCTTTCTTTGACATCTCTCTGAAAAAGTGACTACACATTACTTACCTCAGGTTTGGGAAACCTCCGAAAAACAAGCTGCACAACTGACTGGAATATCCGAACACAGGGAACAGGCTGGAATATCTGAACGCAGGGGGTCATAATCTGCACAACTGACCGGAATATCCGAACATAGGGAACAGGCTGGAATATCTGAACGCAGGGGGTCATAATCTGCACAATTGACTGGAATATCCGAACACAGGGAACAGGCTGGAATATCTGAACGCAGGGGGACATAATCTCCACAACTGACTGGAATATCCGAACATAGGGAACAGACTGGAATATCTGAACGCAGGGGGACATAATCTGCACAACTGACTGGAATATCCGAACACAGGGAACAGGCTGGAATATCTGAACGCAGGGGCACATAATCTGCACAACTGACTGGAATATCCGAACATAGGGAACAGGCTGGAATATCTGAACGCAGGGGGACATAATCTGCACAATTGACTGGAATATCCGAACACAGGGAACAGACTGGAATATCTGAACGCAGGGGGACATAATCTGCACAACTGACTGGAATATCCGAACACAGGGAACAGGCTTGAATATCTGAACGCAGGGGGACATAATCTGCACAACTGACTGGAATATCCGAACACAGGGAACAGGCTTGAATATCTGAACGCAGGGGGACATAATCTGCACAACTGACTGGAATATCCGAACACAGGGAACAGGCTGGAATATCTGAACGCAGGGGGACATAATCTGCACAACTGACTGGAATATCCGAACACAGGGAACAGGCTGGAATATCTGAACGCAGGGGCACATAATCTGCACAACTGACTGGAATATCCGAACATAGGGAACAGGCTGGAATATCTGAACGCAGGGGGACATAATCTGCACAACTGACTGGAATATCCGAACACAGGGAACAGACTGGAATATCTGAACGCAGGGGGACATAATCTGCACAACTGACTGGAATATCCAAACACAGGGAACAGACTGGAATATCTGAACGCAGGGGGACATAATCTGCACAACTGACTGGAATATCCAAACACAGGGAACAGGCTGGAATATCTGAACGCAGGGGGACATAATCTCCACAACTGACAGGAATATCCGAACGCAGGGGGACATAATCTTCACTTGATCCCAGGAGCCCAGCTGTATTCAGCCAGCAAGCAATACCTGTGCCAAGCTTATGAACGCTGTGAACGACCGCTGTGAAAAGTCATATGGGAGGTCATTATGGGTTTAATATACTTACCTTTTGAAACCTATGTACACCTTTTAAAATGTGTTTTTTTTTTTTTTTTTTTCAGTGTGTTTGGTGTAACATTGTAAATACTTTTTATTAAAAATTATTTTTACTTTTTGAGATACAGATGCGTTGTATCCTGTATACAGAGCAGCTGTATCTTGCGTTCTGTCTTGATCCACATGTTAGTGATCACAAAAAATAAAAATTTTTAATAAGTAGTTACAAAGTTGCACCAAACACACTGATACACATTTTTATTAAGAAAAAAATGCAACACATTTTCAAAGACCCATTTCCTCTTCTTACTGTAGTCATCAAACATAGATGTGTTGTCCAATGCCACGTGACCACGGCTGCCAATCTCTGGATGCAGCGTTAACATGTAATCCATAGTAACGTCACCGAAGCAGAAAGCGATTGGCTGCAGCGGTCACGTGGTATTGGACAACATGTTTAGCAATGATGTCAAGAAGCAGCTGGGGTCTTGTGTGAATGGCAAAGGCCGTTAATGTAAAAGGTTATTGCATTTTAGAATATGTATTTTACCATTTGGACACAACTGTCACAATGATCACTATACTTTACCCATCCTCGTGGCACCCTCTCCCCCTGTAACTTCTTCCTCTCCTGGCAGGCTGTCAGCAGAGGGAGAACAGTGCAATAATGAAACCATAAATACATTCCAATAAATATATCTATCCTATCTATCTATCTTCCAAGAAACAGGCAGCACTCCAGAGATGTAGCAAAAATAGAAAAATGTGCTTTATTCCATCAGTCAAAACGTTTCAGCTCTACCATAGAGCCTTTCTCAAGCTAGTGACCACATGTTACAGCAGTGTATATATAGGAAAGCCTCAATCAAGAGGAAAGGGTTTGCATCAAAAAATAATTAACCATACACAGTTAAAACATAGCGTTAACAAAGTGCTATAGAAAAAAACATGTCCTGTCATAATGTATATATCTCCATAAATTACAATCCATAAAACGTACGGACTGTCAGTGCATAACCATGATTGTGCACAATTAGGTATTGCTAGCACCTGTGAATACATTAAGAGAACAAATGGAGACACTCACCATGATATCGGCTGCTAAAGTTCAAAACAACCGCGCTACTCACGGCGTCCCCTGTGCGCTATTGCGCATGCCCAGGAGACCAAATATGTCAGAGGTGAATCGTTCAACTGCGCATGTCCGCACATGCGCCAACGTAGATACTGTGCCGAGGACGCCATATTATATAAGGGCAAACTGAAACCGTCTGTCAGTATCGCTCCAAGCCGATTTCCACAAAAGTGTGCAAGGAAAATGCAGGGAAGATGCGGTGCAAACTGCAATCATGAGATATAGAGTACAGGGACCAGAATTCATTCCGTCCGTCATCCCTCCCTCCCTCCATCTCATATCTAACCACATCTATCTTGATATATAGTATAGTTTTAGGGTCAATGCACACGATGTGTATTACGTGTGGTTTTGCCACGCCTATTTGTGTGCGGCAAAATCCCAACGTAATACAGTACCAGCATAGACCATGAGATTCGGGGAGTAAATTGACCCGCGGTGCATATTTTCAAAACCGCGGCATGTCAATTTATCTTGTAATTCCGCTTGCGAATTCTATCCCTGTAATTCTACAGAAATACGCAGCAGAACCCACAGAATGAAAACGCAGCAATTTACCTTTTAAGTTCGTTTTTTTTTCCTGCAAATTTCTTGCGGTTTTGCTGCATACTTCGCAACAAAATACACAATGTGTGCATGTAGCCTTAGGCTGGGGCTACATGGCGACTTTGGCTGCGACTCAAGTTGCACGGCCAAAGATTACTATGTTCCGTAGCCAACATGGCAGTAATGACCGTGTACGTGGTCACCGTTCTTTTACTTGCGATGTAGGCTACCGGACAAAGAGATTTTTGGTCATGGGACCTGTGTCATGGCCAAAGTCGTCGTGTAGCCCCAGCCTAGAACTGTACTATATATCAATATATATGAGAGAGACAGACATATATGAGATAGATAGATCTAAATTGCGATTTATTAGTTTTTTGTGTTATACAAATAAAGATTATTATTTCTATCTACCTATCTTTATCTATATCTTTCATATCATATATATTAATGTATTTTTCATTTTTAGGCTGGGGCTACACGCGACTTTGGCCGCGACCCTGGTCACATACACAGATCTCTTTGGAAAATTTGCTCCCCAAAAGCCAGTTTGCGGACCATTCATTGTAAGCTCCGCCTTGCGCCCAGCGGGTAAGACATACACACATATTTGGTATCGTTCAAGTCAGGAGAAGTTGCCAAATATGTATTTAGGTGTGTTTACCCAGTGGCATGCACCAGATTTAAAAAACAAACAAAAAAAAACCACCTATAATTACATATGCAATTTTTTTAACATTTAGTTCCCTTTTATCCTTTTTAAGTTTTTTAAAAAGTAAAATATATCTATTTTTTTTTATACACTATGGAAGCCCAACATGTTCTGAGAAAAACAGGACCAAATACATGTAGGTTGGAAGAGTAATAGAATAACAATTTGCTTTTAAATAGGCCCAAGCTAAAACTTGAAAATGGGCCTGGTCAGGAAGGGGGGGGGGGGGGGTGTAAAGCCTCTGGTCAGGAAGTGGTTAAAGAGGCTCTGTCACCACATTGTAAGTTTTTATTTTGAAAACGACCATTTTTGAGCAAGTTATGAGCCATTTTAGATTTATGCTAATTAGTTTCTTAATAGACAACTCAGCGTTTTTTACCAAGTGGGCGTTGAGAAGAGAAGTGTATGACGCTGACCAATCAGCGTCATACACTTCTCTCCATTCATGTCCATTTGTACTCAGCACAGCGTGATCTCGCAAGATCATGCTGTGCTGTCACATACACCCACATTAACTTTACTGAAGTGTCTTGAGAGTGAATAGACATTGCCTCCAGCCAGGACGCGATGTCTATTCACACTCCCGACACTTCGGTAAAGTTTGTGTGGGACTTAATCACAGCACAGCGTGACCTCGCGAGATCACGCTGTGAATGACAGCACAGCGTGATCTTGCTGTGCTGTGTAAGTCCCACAAAAACTTTACCGAAGGGTCGGGAGTGTGAATAGACATTGTGTACTGGCTAGAGGTGATGTCTATTCACTCTCAAAACACTTCAGTAAAGTTAATGTGGGTGTATGTGACAGCACAGCATGATCACGCGGGATCACGACTCTAGCGTTCTTTAGATTGTCCGCTAGAGCCATTGCTCAGAGTAGAGATTGGCAACTTACGACTGCCGTGCCTGGGGAATCCAATGTCGGTTTTTCGGTCATGCAACTTGCATGACCGAGAAAAAAAGGTATGTTTAAAATGCCCTTACCTTCCCCTATATCACCCTGTCAGCTGTTTTAAGGGCTCAAAACCGCCTGCAGGTTTCTTTTAAGTTTTCCATAGACCTAAAAATTATTATTGTTATTCAGTTATTCTACTCCTAGGTTTTACATTTGAAGCAGTTTACAACAGTCTTTATTATATATTACACTTCTGGCTCATGAACCTGACATTTTATAATGATTCTTAAAGAGGCTCTGTCACCAGATTATAAGTGCCCTATCTCCTACATAATGTGATCGGCGCTGTAATGTAGATTACAGCAGTGGTTTTTATTTAGAAAAATTATCAATTTTCACCAAGTTATGACCTATTTTATCGATGTCTATTAAACACTCCCGACGCTTCGGTAACGTTAATGTGTGTCACTTACACGAGATCACGCTTGCTGTCATTTACAGCGTGATCTCGCAAGATCACGCTTGCTGTGCTGTAAGTCCCACACAAACGTTTCCGAAGTGTCGGGAGTCCTGGCTGGAAGCGATGTCTATTTACTCTCAAGACACTTCAGTAATGTGGGTGTATGTGACCGCACACGCTGTGCTGAGTACAAATGGACATGAATGGAGAAAAGTGTATGACGCTGATTGGTCAGCGTCATACACTTCTCTCCACAACACCTTTTTTGGTCAAAAGTAAAAACACGCCCATTTGGGCATTAAGAAAGTCATTAGCATAAAGCTAAAATAGGTCATAACTTTGTCAATGTATCGTTTTTCTAAATAAAAACCACTTATCTACATTACAGCGCCGATCACATTATGAAGGAGATAGGGCACTTATAATGTGGTGACAGAGCCTCTTTAAGCAACAATACTATATACATGAAATCTTTATAAATGATTCTCTTTGATGACTGATCTAGTTTCATTTATTGCAGGTCTGCTTTCCTTAATTCCTGGAACACAATGGTATGTCAAAATTCTCTCAATTTTGATTCTGTGTACGTTGTTTGATGCAGTAAATATCTTAATGTAAATGTTTGTAAAGAGGAACTGGCAAAATAAAGAAGTCTCCCTAGGGTAGGTTCGCACAGAGTTTTTTGCAGGCAGAAAATCTGCCTCAAAATTTAGTTTGGAATTTTGAGGCAGATTTTGCTCCTCATGCACGCCGTTATTTGCTTCGTTTTTCGCCCGCGGCCATTGAGCGCCGCGGGCAAAAAACGCAGCGAAATACGCTTTCTCTGCCTCCCATTGATGTCAATGGGAGGTCAGAGACGTAAACGCCCGAAGATAGGGCATGTCGCTTTTCTTTCCCGTGAGACGGTTTTTCCGCTTGCGGGAAAAAAATGCTTCCGCCTCCCATTGAAATCAATGAAAGGCATTTTCGGCCGTTTTTTTGTCGCGTTTTCCGACGCGGTGTCCGCGTCAAAAAGCGTGTCAAATAACGCTGTGTGAACTTACCCTTATTGCTGATAACAGAGGTAAAAACATTTTCGCCACATTTTTTCTACACAGATTTTTGACCATGATGAACTTACAATCAGCACAAAAAGAGTCATGCAAACCACAATCACTAGATTCAAATATACGTTTTATTGGATACATTTAAAATCGACACAAACAAAAGATATTGAATAATATTGAGCCAGTGCACACTATTGGCTTAATACAAAAGCATCCAATCAATATACAGGGTGGGCCATTTATATGGATACACCTAAATAAAATGGGAATTGTTGGTGATATTAACTTCCTGTTTGTGGCACATTAGTATATGGGAGGGGGGAAACTTTTCAAGCTGGGTGTTGACCATGGCGGCCATTTTGAAGTTGGCCATTTTGTATCCTCTAGTTTTTTCAATGGGAAGAGGGTCATGTGACACATCAAACTTATCGAGAATTTCACAAGAAAAACAATGGTGTGCTTGGTTTTAACGTTACTTTATTCTTTCATGAGTTATTTACAAGTTTCTGACCACTTATAAAATGTGTTCAAAGTGCTGCCCATTGTGTTGGATTGTCAATGCAACCCTCTTCTCCCACTCTTCACACACTGATAGCAACACCGCAGAAGAAATGCTAGCACAGGCTTCCAGTATCCGTAGTTTCAGTTGGTGCACATCTCGTATCTTCACAGCATAGACAATTGCCCCCAAAGATAAAAGTCTAAGGGGGTCAGATCGGGAGACCTAGGGGGCCATTCAACTGGCCCACGACGACCAATCCACTTTCGAGGAAACTGTTCATCTAGGAATGCTTGGACCTGACACCCATAATGTGGTGGTGCACCATCTTGCTGGAAAAACTCAGGGAACGTGCCAGCTTCAGTGCATAAAGAGGGAAACACATCATCATGTAGCAATTTCAGATATCCCGTGGCCTTGAGGTTTCCATTCATGAAGAATGGCCCCACTATCAGTTTTGTGAAACTGGTTCAGTGTTGGATTTGCCCAAATGTGGACGCATGAAAACCGTCACTAATGAAGAAACATCAATGGCTGTCCTAGCTCCATTCAGCAAGAGCCCACAGCGTAGCACTCGCCGCATGTCACTGGAGAGTGGCATCAGTCGAACATCCCTTCGGCGGATATTAGCTACTCACAAATGGCACCCTTACAAACTCCAGCTGCTGCAGCATCTCAATGAGGATGACCCAGATCGGCGCACTGAATTTGCAGAATGGGCAAATCAAAAATTGGAACAGGACCCTCAGTCATCTGAAGGCAATTGTCTATGCTGTGAAGATACGAGATGTGCAGCAACTGAAACTACGGATACTGGAAGCCTGTGCTAGCATTTCTTCTGCAGTGTTGCTATCAGTGTGTGAAGAGTGGGAGAAGAGGGTTGCATTGACAATCCAACACAATGGGCAGCACTTTGAACACATTTTATAAGTGGTCAGAAACTTGTAAATAACTCATGAAAGAATAAAGTAATGTTAAAACCAAGCACACCATTGTTTTTCTTGTGAAATTCTCGATAAGTTTGATGTGTCACATGACCCTCTTCCCATTGAAAAAACTAAAGATGGATACAAAATGGCCGACTTCAAAATGGCCGTCATGGTCAACACCCAGCTTGAAAAGTTTCCCTCCTCCCATATACTAATGTGCCACAAACAGGAAGTTAATATCACCAACCATTCCCATTTTATTTAGGTGTATCCATATAAATGGCCCACCCTGTATATAGCTACCCTATTACAAAAGTTAATTCTGGGTTCCCAGAAGAAACATACATTTCCTACAGGTACTACATCTATCTACTGAATAGCAGTGGAATTGTGCAGTGGGGTATGCAACTAATGATTTCTTTTCATAAGCTTAAAGCGTAACTAAACGTTCGATCAACTTCTTATTTTCTAGCAGCATGTGTAATATAAATATGTATTGTAATATACTTAATTAATGAATTTGGGCTCCTTTTTGTGTTATATGTGTTTTAAATGGTCACTCTGACACTTTTCTACCACATTTTATTTCTTGTATTTCTCCTGTTGCTAGCAGAAATCCGTACACCGTTTGAATGTATTGGTGTACGGATTCTGCTGCCTATGAGTACGGGTGGGTGGTGGCCCCATCCTGACGTCACGAAGGTCTCTCTGCCTCTATGTACTATACAGTTCTCTATAGAGTAACCGATAGCAGCTGAGCGCATAGAAGAGACTGTGCGCACTGGTCTCTGTACCTGGATGATTCTCCCCCTTCCCTCCGGCAAAGAGTCTCAGGACACTGTAATCTGAGCTGCTAATTAGCATCAGATAAGACTAGGACTGCTTCGTCCCGCCCCCCCCCCCCCCCCAAGCACCCTGCCGTCCTGTCTTATCTTCCCTGCACTTGCCAGGGAAAGTGAAAAAGAAAAACTGATTCTTTTCTTCTGGAGTGTGCAGAGAGAGCTATTTCCATCTCTATATATAATGTGTTCTGCTGTGCATCGCTCAGTGCACGCTCACAGTATTGTAGTTATGACCTCAGAGTTTACTGCCCATGAAAGATACAGACAAATCGTAACATCACACACGATAAGGCACGCCCCTAGCAACTGCCAGAATCAGGAAGTGTGAGAAAATAGATGTGGACGGTTTCACAAGAAAAAAAAGCTGCAAAAGAGGTACTTTGAAGGGAAAAAAATTGCTAGGAGTAATGTATTCACGTAGAGGGACATAATAGTAGTTTAAATATAATTATTTTTTTTGCGAAAGTTTAGGCTGCGGTGCTGTCACAGCTAAGTAAGGTAACTAAAATGTGGAAAGAAGGTTCCTTCCTTGGATAATTTGGCTTACCTAAGGTGTGTGTATTCGTAGTGTCGCCTGCCGCCTCGACGCACGTTTCTCTGCAGTCTTCCTCAGAAAGAAGTAACTTTTGTCTTTCCACATTTTAGTTAACTTACTCAGCTGTGACAGCCCAGCAGCCTATGCTGTTTGCAGCGTTACTGTTAAGCTTATGCTAAGATATCATTAGTTGCATACCCCACTGCACAATTCCGCTGCTATTCAGTACAGATAGATGTAGTACCTGTAGGAAATGTATGTTTCTTCTAGCCACCCATAAGTAACTTTTGTGAGATGGTAGCTATGTATATATTGATTGGATGTTACTGTATATATTTAGCCTTATACCTATCCATGCTTTTGTATTAAGCCAATGGTGTGCACTGGCTCAATGTTGTTCTATATCTTCTGTTTATGTAGATTTTAAATGTATCCAATAAAATTTATATTTTAATCTATTCATGAATCTAGTGATTGTGGTTTGCATGACTCTTTTTGGGCCGATTGTAAGTTTATCATATTCATTTGTAGTTTTGAACCACGTTCAAATGCTTTTGGACCTTCTATAAGATTGGTGAGAAATCTATACAATCAGACTGGTCTTACAGATGTTGAATTGGTCTGAGTTTGCCTTTTACACACACAGATGTTTTGTTAGGTTAGAACCAATTCTCATATTCTTCACCTGTTCTGATCTGTCATGGTACCGTTAAACTCCAAAAGGTATTGCAGTTAGACTTGGAGAAAGCTACCCAGTAAATAACCTCTGAGATCCGCATTGCAAACCTTAAAACGACCCTAACTGTAGAGGAGCCCTAACTACAGCGGGACTACCAACCTAATCAGGGTGATTCCACTTTTAGAAACCACCTAGTAACCCTGAGCGATCCTGTTAGAACCTACAGAATATCAGAATGACTACTGGGCAGCTGCTGACTGGCAGAACAAGTAGAAAGGTACCTAAAAAAGTTAAAGGTAAACCAGAAAGTGTGTAATGAATCCAGCAGGACAGGAACAGCAAAAGGGAAATAAGGCATGTAATACATCCAGCAATACAAGTAAAAGGTAAACTAGAAAACCTCTAACAAATACTGCAGCATAATATCCACACTAAACCAAGAAGAACCCTTGTTCAAACAAAGAAACTAAATTGACAAGCCGAGATAATTCCGTTACTGAAGTACATATACCTAGTGAAATGTAATTGCTGGGTCTGAACATCCAGGCCAACTCAGAGAAATCCAAACCCAGCCCAGTCTGCACACAGAAAAATCAATATGCTTGATTTCACTCTGAAATATACAGAGAAGTCCAAACATTGGCACACTAACAGAGTTGCAGCAGCTGTATTAGTGACCTAGGTAGAATAAACAATTTCTGGCACATAAGTTCAGCAGGAGGCACTTGGGCTGCAGCGCTGGTCCTTGTGTCTGCAGCCAGTTAATCTACGTGTGCTCCTAATGGAGCGCACAGGCATTCCCCGCAGCCCGGCATCTCTCAGTACTGGCTGCTACTAGCAGCCTTCGTACTGAGGGAAGACATCGGGTGGGATCACAGCTCCTTAAATGCGGTGGTCAATAGCGACCGCCGCATTTAAGGAGTTACAACATCATCAGCCCCCCCCCCCCCGACGCGATTGCGGGGTGCCGATAGTTGCTATGGCAACCGGAGGCCTAACAAAGGCTTCCAGGTCTGCCATCTACGGAAGGCAATTAGGTCCTACCAGAGGCAGGACCTAATACGCTGCCTGTCAGTATGTATAAAACCCTGCAATACATAAGTATTGGAGGGATCCAATAGTTGGATCTCCAAGTCCCTAGTGGGACAAAAAAATAAAGTTCAAAAAGGTAAAAAAAAAAAAAATGTTGTACAAAAATGTAAAAGTTCCAAGTAATAAATTTAAAAAATCGCCCTTTTTCCCTTATAAAGTCCTTTTTATTATTGGAAAAAAATAAAAATGAACTATGCATAATTGGTATCACCGCGTCCGTAACGGCCTTAACTATAAATATATAATGTTATTTATCCTGCGCGGTGAATGCCGTGAAAAAAACAAATAAATAACGGATCACTATTTTTAGTAACTTCAGCTCCAAAAAAATTTAACAAATAGGGATCAAAAAGTCGCATTTACTCAAAAATGGTACCAATAAAAACGACAGTATTTTCCGCGAAAAACAAGCCCTCACACAGCTGTCTTGATGGAAAAATAAAAAAGTTATGGCTCTTAGAATGTGGGGACACAAAAACGACATTATTTTTTCAAAACCACGATTTTATCGTGCAAACACCATAAAACATAAAAAATCTATATACATATGGTATCGCCGTAATCTCATCGACCCACAGAATAAATTAAATGTCATTTATAGCGCACGGTGAACGCCATAAAAAATAAATAAAATAAACAATAGAAGTTTTCATGGCCTAATTCCACTAAATTCAGCAAAAAAAACCTGTGGGATCAAAATGCTCACTATACCCCTAGAGAAATTCTTTTAGGGCTGTAGTTTCCCACATGGGGTCACTTCTGGGGGGGTTTCCACTGTTTTGGTCCCTCAGGGGCTTTGCAAATGCGACATGACACCCAAAAACCAATCCAGCAAACTTGAGCTCCAAAAGCCAAATGGTTCTCCTTCCCTTCTGAGCCCCGCTGTGGGTCCAAACAGCCGTTTATTACCACATGTGGGGTATTTCCCTAATCAGGAGAAATTTCTTTACAAATTTTGGGGTGTTTTTTCTCCCTTATGCCTTGTAAAAACTGATAATTTCTATGTTTCTTTGGAAAAAAATTTAGATTTTCATGGTCTAATGGACTAAGTTCAGCAAATAACCTTTGGGGTCAAAATGCTCACTATACCCCCCTAGAAATTCTTTGAGGGGTGTAGTTTGCCAAATGGGGTCTTTTTGAGGGGTTTCCACAGTTTTGGCCCCACAAGACCTCTTCAAACCGACATGGTGCTTAAAATATATTCTAATAAAAAGAAGCCCCCAAAATCCACTCCAAAGTCCACTACCACACTAGGGCCACATCTGGGATATTTCCAAAAACTGCAGAATCTGGGCAATAAATATTGCGTTGCGTTTCTCTGGTAAAACCTTCAGTATTGCAGAAGAAAATGGATTAAAATTGATTTTCTAAAAAAAGAAATGAAATTTATCAATTTCACCTCCACTTTGCTTCAATCCCTGTGAAACACCTAAAGGGTTAAACTTTCTAAATGTTGTTTTAAAAACTTTGAGGGGTGCAGTTTTTTTGGTCCACAAAAAAATAGGTTTTTGAAATTTTCTTGGAAATATGAGAAATTGCAGCTAAAGTTATAAGCCTTGTAACATCCTGGAAAAATAAAAGGATGATCAAAAAAACGTTGCAAACAAAGTAGACATAGGGGGGATGTTAACTAGTAACTATTTTGTGTGGTATTCCTATCCGTTTTAAGAGCAGATACATTTAAATTTAGAATAATGCTAATTTTTGCACATTTTCTCAAAATTTTGGTGTTTTTCATAAATACTGAATATATTGATCAAATTTATACGTGACTCTAAAGTACTATATGTCACGAGAAAACAATCTCAGAATCCCTTGGATAGGTAAAAGCATTCTCAAGTTACTACCACATATAGTGGGACATGTCAGATTTGAAAAAATCTGCTGCGTCCACAAGGACAAAACGGGCTCTGTCCTGAAAGGTTTAAATAGGGTGCTGCCTAATATGAGTGGGCGCTGGACCTGAGAGTTGATTGACCTGGCGTCTCGGTACTCCAGCAGGCTGGCCGGATCAATCAGCTGATGGGCTTCCCAGCCTGGAAGCAGGTGAGACTGTGACATGATCGTCTTAAAATAAAACCTTTCTATTCCCTATAATGAAGTTGTCTTTCAGTTCTCGTTTAGATGCTGTTTGCACGCTACAATCATTGTGATTGGCAGACAAATATTTAAGGCCCTTTTATATGGGCCAATTATTGGGCAAGCGAGCGTTCATATGAACGCTCGTTCCCGATCATTGCTCGTTCATCGGCTGATCGTATCGTTTATGCAGCATGAAATATTATCGTTGTCAGCAGCACATCTACCTTTGTAAACAGGGAGACTTGCTGCCGACATGATTGAAATGTATGGGGACGAGTGATTGTAAAAACGTCGCTAGTCCCCATGCATTGCTCCTTGTGAAAGGAGCAAATGAGCGCGGATCAACGAAGTGACAGATTTCAAACAAGTCAACTGCCCATTTACTCACATCAATTAAGACTGATATTGGTCAAATTGGGTAGAAAGAAGTTCTGCTCAGTCCCAGCCAGCAAATCCTCCTGTACGTCGTTGGCAGAGTGATTCCTGCTTTTTCTCACCAACAATGACCACATTAGATGGATGTTCTGAAAAGGAAAGCAAGACACCAGGGGTCTTCTTAACACATTTGTAACAGCAATATCTAGACACAGGAGCGTTTAATTATTATTTTTTTAAATGTTTCTAAGGGCCTGTTCACATCAGCGTTGTCCTTCCGTTGAGGGGTTCCATCTGAGGTTTCCATCGGGTTAACCCCTCAACGGAAAGGCAAACTGAAACCTTAGCTTCCATTTCCCTCACCATTAATCTCAATGGTGACCGGAAACGTTGCTAAAGGTTTCCGTTTGTCACCGTTGTGACCGGGTTCCGTTGTTCTTGACGGAATCAATAGCGCAGTCGACGGAAGGGCAACGCTGATGTTAACACGGCCTTATTGAAAGTTGTTATGCTAAGCATGATCTAACAGAAAAATGTAATATTTAATAGTGAGGCAATCCCTTTAATGAATTTGGTACACTCCTCTTAGCCACGCTTCTTTCTCTTGACACTTTTTAAGACTGTTGTTTGAGAAAAAAGTGGCCAAAACGCATAATTTATTTGGCATGCCGCATGTACTCCATTTTTTTTCTTCACAATTTTCAATAGAATTCTGGTGCTTTTTGCCTAGTGTATCTCTACCATTGTCTCTATTGCACGGAGCACACGACAGAAGAAAAGCGTTTTGGGAATTCTCAGTATGAGGATTTACAGGGTGAAGTGATTTATTACACTTGTACTGGTACTTTTTTATTTTTTGCTGGGGATTATGCAACAGCAGCAAACTGTAACCAGCCAAATGTAGTTGTGCAGGCAAAATCTAATCTTCAGATGGTCCCTTTGGCAAGTAGTTTGTACTGCTGTATAGCACTGCAATGACATTGCTATATACCTTGCGATTAACTTGGAGTTTCCCTCTCCATTAGTCTCTAAGCCCAAAGCAGCAGCATTTTGAATATTTTAAAATGTTTGTTTTTTTCCCATTTTGCTGTGATAGCTTTTTGATCCTAATTGTAAAAATCACTGTCTGCTATGCATGGCATAGTTATTTTTTGCAGGCTGCTCTTCAAATGGAATGTGTCACCACTTTTGCCACCCCCCCCCCTGACCACTAGATAGGGGTTGATGTGACAAGTCTATCCATACCTATGTCACTGATCAATCTGCAATCCACACTAGAGATATTAACTTTTAATCCTCATGCGCCATATGCAAATAAATGTGCTGTCCAGCTTCTCCGCTGCAGACATTCATTAACATATGGGGTTTAAAGTTTAAAAGTTACTTTTTTCTAGTGTGGCTTTCATAATGTTCACAAACATAGGTATGATTAAACTGGTCTCCTCTACCCCTATCTGGTGGTGTTAGCGGGGAAGGTGGGGAAGGGCAAAGTGGTGACAGACTCCCTTTAAATAATTTAGGCTTTTCACATCTGCATTGTGTCATCTTTTTATAGCAGAAACAAAAACACAGTGCCGAACTGGGAACTGTTGCTTGCAGTGTTCATGCCATAACTTACGTTTTTTTATTCAGCACGGTCGGATTAAAGTAAAGACTACTTTGGAGCAACAGGAGGCAAAGCGTAAGGAGAGAGAGAAAAAGTTACAACTGTATGTTAGTGCCACACAGGCTGCATTTAATAAGGTAAATATTTCAATCCTCAAGTGGTGGTTTACTTTTAGCCCAGCATACTTTCCATTTTGCGTTGTATTTAAAGTGGTTTTCTGATAATGTATAAAACTTGACAATTAGTTATATTTGTAGAGGAGATTGACTTGATACCTGTTTTATTATATATGATCTTTGTTTTTATGTTCTGACATTCCCTAGCATTTCCTTTTTAGCTGCTTTTTTTAAAAGGCTCTGTCACCTGTTTATCAATTCCTATCTCCTAACTAATCTAATAGGCGCTATGTTGCTGATAACTGCTGTTCTAGGTGGTCTGCAGCCTGAGAAATGGCTATTTGAAGTGATCCCCTTCCCTTCAGTCTCTCACTGTGTGAAGCAGCTTCATGCTGATAGGACAGCGTCAGAGGCAGTGAGGTGGCTCCACCGCAAGAGAATCACTGGTGTTACCACCCACTTGTGTAATAAAGGCTCATTTGCATATTTAGAAAAAAACTCATAAATTCTAAAATAATAATAATAATAATCTTTATATAGCGCCAACATATTACGCAGGACTATACAATTTAGAGGGGACATGAACAGACAATATCAGACATTATATAGTGACAACGTTAATTTACAATTCAAGCAAGAGTGAGGACCCTGCTCGCAAGAGCTTACAATCTATTCGGAAATAAGGGAGACACAGTGTAACAGTGTTTGTTCTGTACAATGGTCCAGCCATTTTTTATACACATGGGGTGGTACACATAAAGCTGCATGAGCCGGTCACCAGCCAGTATACGTGTATGATGGACATGAAGTGGAGGAGTGTTACGGAATCTTATTCTGATGACTAATCTAAAAGGAGGGCCATGGAAAGGAGTCAGATTAGGGAAGGTTATAGGCCTGTCTAAAAATGTGTTTTCGGGGCACGTTTAAAACTGGATATTGGGAATTAATCTGATTGTCTGGGGTAGCGCACTCCAGAGGACGGGTGCAGCACGAGAAAAATCTTGGAGACGGGAGTGGGAGGTTCGGATTATGGAGGATTTTAATCTAAGGTCGTTGGCAGAACGTAGAGCCCGAGTAGGGTGGTAGACAGAGATGAGGGAGGAGATGTAAGTAGGTGCAGCACTGTGGAGAGCTTTGTGGGTGAGAGTAATAAGTTTGAATTTAATTCTGAAGGGGGATGGGCAACCAGTGCACTGACTGGCACAGGGTAGAGGCGTTGGTGTAGCGGTTGGTCCTAAAGATGAGCCTGGCTGCTGAATTAAGGATAGATTGGAGAGGGGAGAGTTTAGTGAGGCGAAGCCCGACTAGTAATGAGTTACAGTAGTCAAGACGAGAGTGAATCAGAGCAACAATGAGCGTTTTGGCTGTTTCCACAGTAAGAAAAGAGCGGATTCTGGAGATGTTTTTGAGGTGAAAATGACAGAAGCGTGAAAGTGATTGTATGTGAGGAGTAAAGGTAGGATCGGAGTAAAAAATAACCCAGAGACAGCGGGCGTGCTGCCTAGGAGTTATGATCGTGCCACACACAGAGATGGAGACATCAGATGTAGGTAGATTAGTAGATGGTGGGAACACAAGGAGCTCAGTTTTAGAAAGATTTAGTTTTCAGATAGAGTACATGATCGAGACAGCAGACAGACAATCACTGGTGTTTTGTATTACAGCGTGGGTGATGTCATGGGAAGAGACATATAATTGGGTGTCATCAGCGTAGAGATGGTACTGGAAGTCAAATCTGCTGATGGTTTGTAAAATAGGAGCTGTGTAGAGTGAAAAGTCAAGTTGTTTTTTTCAGTAATGTGATTATAATGGCATGTTTAAAAGAGGAGGGAAAGATTCCAGAAGAAAGAGAGAGGTTAAATATTTTAGTCAGGTGACTAGTGACAGCTGGGGAGAGGGACTGGACTAGGTGCGAGGGGATAGGATCACTAGGGCAGGTAGTAGGACGAGAAGAAGAGAGGAGTCTGGAGACTTCTGTTATTGGGTCAAATGCTGAAAATGAAGAACAGGGAGTACGGGAGGGAAGGGGATCGATGTTACTAGGGGACTGGGAGATATCATGCCGGATGTTGTCAATTTTAACTTTAAAATAAGTGGCCAGGTCTTCAGCACTGAGATCTGTGATTGGCGTCTGCACTTTAGGACTAAGGAGGGAGTGAAAAGTATCAAAGAGGCGTTTTGGATTATTAGATAGTGTGGAGATGAGAGAAGTGAAGTAGACTTGTTTGGTGCGGTGAAGGGCAGAGTTGTAAGTTTTGAGCATAAATTTGTAATGGAGGAAGTCTGCAGCAAAATGCGATTTTCTCCACAGTCGTTCGGCACATCTCAAGCACCGCTGAAGAAAGCGGGATTGAGGCGTGTGCCAGGGTTGTCGTCGTCTTTGTCGGGTGGTTCGGAGTGTGGGGGGGCTGCTTCATCCAATGTATTTTTGAGAGTGTTATTGTAAAGTTTGGCAGCCAGATTGGGACAGGGGAGGGAAGAGATAGGGGACAATGCGGACTGTAGACTGTCTATGAATTGCCGAGTGTTGATGGCATGTAGATTTCTGTATGTCTGACAGGTAGGCATGACCTGAGGAGGCAGAGAATATTTGATAGTAAAGGAGAGAAGGTTGTGGTAAGAGAGCGGGAGAGGAGTGTTAATAAAGTCATAAACTGAGCAGAGCCGGAAGAAGACCAGGTCAAGCGAATGTCCGTCTTCATGGGTAAGAGAGTTAGTAAGTTGTGACAGACCTAGTGACGAGGTTAAAGATAGAAACTGGGAGGCAGATGAGGAGATTGTGTTATCAATGGGGATGTTTAAGTCACCCATGATGAGTGGGAGTTTCAGAGGATAGAAATTGTGGAAGCCAGGCAGCAAAATGATCCGGGAATTGGCGGGATGAGCCCGGGAGGCGGTAGACAACTGCCACTCTGAAGGAAAAGGGGTGAAAGATAATGTGCCCCTGTTTCTATGATGTTACGATTTGTATTTCAAATAAAAACCGATTTGAAAGAAAAGGGGTGAAAGAGTCTGAGGGTGTGGACTTCAAAAGAGGGGAATGTGAGCGAGGGTACCGGGGGAATGACCTGAAAAGTGCAGTGTGGGGAGATAAGTATACCTGCTCCTCCACCCTGCCTGTTCTCAGGTCTGGGGGCATGAGAGAACTGGAGACCACCATAAGATAGGACAGCAGGAGAAACAGTGTCAGACAGGTGTATCATCCATGTTTCCATAAGAACCAGAAGGTTGAGAGAGTTAGAAAGGAATAAGCCGGGAATAATGGTGTTTGTTGCACACGGACTGAGAATTCCAGAGCGCACAGTTAAAAGAGACCGGAGAAGACATACAAGGAATGGTAAGGAGATTTGAATGTTTTCTATGTGTGGCAGGTAAGTGGGTTGAGCTTGGCAGAAGAAAAGGGAGGACCAGGGTTGGGAGAGATGTCCACTGCAGATAGTAGCAGGAGAATGGAGAGAGACCGCAGATGGTTCTGGGATTTATGAGAGTGACTTTTCTGTTGAGCAGTGGGATGAGATGGGTTAAGGTGATTCAGGAAAGTGACTAGTGCATGGGAGCTGTACATGAGCGAGGGAAGGAGAGAGGGACTAATGTGGACTGATTTTTCCTGAGGCCTAAATGGGCGGTAGGATTGTAAACCAACAACAGCTACAACGATGAGTGCAGTCGGGGACATGTTTGTTTGTTTGTATTTTGTTTGTAAACAGGTAAAATATTGAATGTAAAAATTAGAATGCATGTAAGTTTGTTTGGTTAGTCAATGCAGCTTACCTGTCACGTACCCTGTCTAACTGCCATGTATAACTGCCAGGACACTTTGACACTTAGACAGAGATGACTTCTGCTCTCGTGCCACCCCTGCAGTGAGATAATAAATAATAATGCTAGTGACAATTGTGTCCCAAATCGTTTATCAGTGTGACAGCGCCTATCAGATTAGCTAGGAGATGGGGTATTACTAAACTAGTGACAGAGCCTCTTTAACACACGGAAGTTTTTTGCTACCTTGGGCCAGGAGATTTTTAATAACATCGAAATCTGTGATTTCTCAACAAATCCTATATTCCACTTTTGTTGTATTTTCCCTGCTCCTGTCAAACATGAGTGTGACAACAACATAATTCAGTGATATATTTGTTTTCCTGCTTTATGATTTATCTTTTTCTTTATACGTCCTTTATCTATCTGTTGTCGTTTGTTTCCTCCAGCGAGAAGCCGGACAATTGGATAAAGAAGCATTGGAATTAACAGCTCAGATATTGACTTTAAACCCAGATTTTGCCTCATTATGGAACTTAAGACGAGAAGTGTTTCTTGCACTTATAACTGACAGGTGATATTTCTATAATAATGTGCATATTACTAGAGAGTGCAATATTATCATGAAAGAATAATTCTGATCTGTACCCTACATGCTAACATTCATCTGGCAGGTTAGCAAGAAGTAAGGGGCAGACAAATGGAGGGGAGTCACACATGAGTGTAGGATCAGCCTACACACAGGGTATTTTTAAAGGTCTGTGACCATGGTGACACATAGGTCTACATAGGAGCTATAGGCACAAAACAGTAGGAAAAGACTATTTGCGAATACCAATAAAACAGAAATGTTGCAAAGTTCTACATACCCTTTAAAAAAAGCTGCATATGAAAAAATGTATAATGCTGACATCTGGTGGTGTTCTATCGTGTTGACAAAGACTATAACTGGTTAATAGTTAAAGCATATAAAAGGTATACTTTTGTTGTTTTTTTTTTTTTTCTTTTTTGTACTTGAGGTCAGATGAAGAGATGCGGTCTCTGTACTTGGCAGAGCTCTCCTTTCTAGAGAGCTGTCTACGTGTCAACCCAAAATCTTATGGCACATGGTATCATCGTTGTTGGATCATGCAGCAAATGCCAGAACCTGACTGGTCAAGGGAGCTGACACTTTGTAATACATTTCTAGAGATTGATGAAAGGAACTGTAAGTAGCTATTGACAAGAGAACAATCTTATATAATTTTGTGGAATTATTTGTAACTATTTATCTCATTAATTGTGCCATTATAATTGTACCACAGTTCACTGCTGGGATTACAGAAGATTTGTAACTAAATCATTTCATGTTCCACACTCGGATGAACTTGAATTTACTAGCAACCTTATCACCAAAAATTTTTCCAACTACTCATCTTGGCATTATCGCAGCAAGCTTCTCCCTCAAATTCATCCAGACCCACAGCGTCTTGGCAGAGCAACTGAAAAAGTTTTGTTATCAGGTGGGAAGATAAAACTTACTTGAGAAGTATCTGAAAATATTAGGAGGTATGTTATGTTACTAGAATATAAGGGATAAAGCTTAGATCTCGGTATCATATTAAAGCCCAAAATCTTAGCTTTCAAATAGTACCAGGTTCATGCCAGGATTAAAAGTTTTACTTCCTGTGTAGGGGGCAAGCTGCCAGTTACAGCAGGAAGAAAGAACAGACTCTGATACTGCCATTTCTCCCCCTGTACAACCCTCCAGTTATCCCAGAGGACTTTTCTTCATGTTATCAGCCCCCTCACCAATGAGTGTCACATTTAGGGGGTCTTTTTTTCTTACTCTAGAGGTGAGAGGATTAACAGTTACACATCCAATCACTCTTTGCCTAATCAAATCACTGAAAAATAACGATTAGTTTAAAATCACAGAATAGGCCATACAGGCTTCGTTCACATCTGCGTTGGGGTCCCGTTCTGACGCTCCGTCGGAGCTCTCCGTCAGAACGGGACCCTGAACAGACACAAACTGACATTGATTTCAATCGGGACGGATCCGGTGCCCATGGTTTCTGTTTGTCTCTGTTGTGAACTGGAGCCCGTCGTTTTGCCAGAAGCAATAGCGTAGCTGACTACGCTATTGCTTCCGGCAAATCTACGGATCCGTTGATGGAAACGGAAACCTCTGGTTTCTGACAGAAAGCTCCAACGGAACGTCAGAACGGGACCCCAATGCAGATGTGAACACAGCCTTACTCGCAAAGGCAGGTAGAACACCTCCCAGCATGACGCAGACAAACCACAATGCTACATAGAGGGAGATTACACAGGTGCAATATACTGATGAACACCCACTCACACGCCTACTATTCATGAGGGGGGTGACTACTTAGTATTGTCATTGCACACAAATGTAGCTTTTATGAGAGTGTCAGTAACATGGGTGCATATAGTGCACCATGCTGGCATACAGCCTATTAGTCACGCCCAAAATATTAGACAAGGCGGGCTGCTCAGCACCGTCCAATATACTGATAAACCATTCTTCCCCAGCACTAGACCTGGCTGCATCCTGAAAAGATATCCATGATAAAAGATAAATATCAATGATAAACATGAGGTATTGGTTAATATTTTGGCCAAAATACGCAAGCTCACAACCTGCGTCAAGGGTCCCCATCGTTTACACAGGGAGATGTGCTGCCCACATCGATAAAAGTTTATGCATTTAAAACGATGCAATCAGCTGATGAACCAGCGTTTCTACAGGTCAATTATCGTGAAAGAGCATTGTGGACACTCGTTTGTCCGATAATTGGCCAGTGTAAAAGGGCCTTAAATCTATATACCTACAAAGCTATGGGACTAAGCACCAATGTTCATAAAAATATCAAAAGACTTTATTGTTGTACACATAAGACAAACAAAAAGAGTTGCACAATGGATACGGCAACATCACCGGAATAAAATAGAATCCTTCTCCTCCGGTCTCTGCTGTGAGTGACTCGGCGCAGACAAGTGCGATTACGTCACTACATTGTGCCTGCCTGTGCCGCTTGCGGCACAGTGAATACTGGAGCAAGGTTCTAGCGTTGCACTGAACTGTCTTTGCATCCTGAGGACGCAAATACAGTTTAGGCGCGGTCAGTGCTGTATGGCAGCGGGGGCACGGTCGCAACTGCGACCGTTGCGACCCCTGTAGCTACGCCACTGACCAGTATCATGCAAGAACATTTTTGCAGGGACTGGCGGTTGAGGGGGTTAGGCTCCGTTCACACGTAGCATAAATGCCGCAAATTTTCCACAACGGAATTCGTTGAGGAAAATCCGCAGCATACTACAGTAGCAGAAAAGTGGATGAGATAGAACAAATCTCATCCACACACACTGCGTAAATAGTGAGCGGAAAAAGCGCTCATAAATTGACGTGCGGTGCAGAGTTTCATTCCACAGCATGTCAATTGTATGTGCGTAAACGCTGCTTATTTGTTGCAGGTTTTCTCCATTGATTTCAATGAGAAGGTAGAGCCCACAACAAATAGCAGTTGTTGTGTTTATCGTGGTGGAATCGCCGCAATAACTTCTACTTGCCCAAGAAGTCTGTTCTTCCGCCAGGCCGGCCTCCTGGAATGACGTTCCATTCCATGTGACCGCTGCATCTGCAGTCACATGGGATGAAATATCATCCCAGGAGGCCGGCCTGGATGACGTTAGAGGGCTTGCCTCCTGGGATGATGATTCACAATATGCATGCTGCAGCGGTCTCCTGAGATGAAACGTCATCGGCAGTTTTCCGCAGTGGACATTCCGGGCGTAAAACTGCACCACAGTTTGGTGCGGTGTTTCGCCCGAAATTCCCTGCGGCCATCGGGGGCGTATACCAGATACTGCGGCCCGGTACCAAATGATCCACGGTCCGGTGGTTGGGGATCACTGCTCTAACCTCTTATTTTACTTTTTTCAACCATTTACAATTTTTGTAAAACATTTTTTATTGAACACATTGAGCATGCAATGTACAAATGAAAATACACAATATACAAATAATGTGTCCTTTTTGTTCAAGGGACTATTATTACATTTGATTTGAGACGATACTTCTCAATGACCCAAAGAAGTCCTTTTCATGACCTGTGTCTCAATGTATGCATGTAAATTCACTGTATTATAGAAAAGCAGTAATACATTAAACATAAAACAGAGAAACGATGAAAAAAAATTCTACAATTTGGATTTTGACCCCACCACTCTACTGAAATGACCTTAACCAAAACCAATAATGATCTGTTGACTGCCAAAGCCTCACGACGTTACTCTGTATTCCTTTTTTTAAAACTTGTCGTTCTCCACAGTCGACATGTCAAGGTCTGTAGAAGATTTAGTTCAGTGGCTGAAATGATCAGGCAGGAGGGGGATAAAAGCAAGAGTAGTCAAGTAACAGTCCAGGTTTCAGTACACAGATAAGCGACAACCGTTTGTAGCGTGCAGCAGAGACATGGTCAGGAAACAATCCAAGTTTAGTATACAAATAAGAACCAACCGTTTGTATAGAGGCGGCAAAGAACTAGAGGAAGGAGGCTTAATTGTCTGGCAAGGAGGAAGTGCAAGGTCCAGGCTTGTATAGGAAGACAAAAGGGTGAAACAAATTATGTAATTAAGGAAACTAATATCAAGAGGCAAAAATCAGGAGAAGCTGCACAACAGATACAGCAATGGAACTGTCCAATATCCCTGATGGTTTAATGAGAAGAGCTACTGCCTGGGACTCAGGAGGTCCTAGGTTTGAATCCTCACACATCAACTGTTGCAAATTCTCTTATCCCTTGGCATCACAGATATGGCCCTCCCCTAGACCTCCTGTAAGTTCACCAATCAAACACGTAGTGTGTCTCACTTACACACCACCTCCTCGTCTCACCCTCCCTCTGTTGATGTCCCTTAAAGCTCTGTCATGGGACCTCTACTCTTCTCCATCTATACCTTTGGCATGAAATCCATTGCTATTAGAAGCACTGTTATGCTGATGACACTCAAATTTACCTCTGACCCAGATGATACTTCTCTGCTAACTTGAGTGTCTATCAGCTATCTCTTCTTTCTTTCTTTTTAAAATTTAACATGCAGAAAATGTAATTTATCATCTTTCCCCATCTCACTCAAACTCTTACCAGAATTATAAATTACAGTTAATTTCCTTTCTTCACAAGTCCACTGCCTTGGGATAACCTTTGAAACCGCCTAGCCCTTATCACCTCCTGCCGCCTCTATCTTTACGTACACAAATCCGTTTTCATTTCATGAATCCGCTCTTTCCTCAACCTCGAATCAACAAAAATGCTAGCACATGTCCTCATCATACACTTCCTGAATTACTACTACAACATCCTCCTCTTTGGCCTACAATCTAACACTGTTGCACCCATCCAATCCACTTTCAACTTTGCTATTTGGTTAATCTAACTCTCCCCTGGTTCCATCTCTGCTTCTTACCTCTGCCAATCCGTTTACTGGCTACCCATTGCCCAGCAAATTCAGTTAAATATATTAACAATGACATACCAAGCTGTCCTCAACCTGTCCCACCCATACATCTCTGACCTAATCTCCTTTTGTCTACCCACGCGTAATCTCTGGTCATCACAAAATATTCTCACATCATTGTCTCCAAGATTTCTTCCGCCCATCACCAATACTCTGGAACTTGCTACCCCAACACGTGAGACTCTCTCCCACCATCAAAACCTTCAAAAGCAACCTGAAAACCTACCTCTTCAGAAAAGTTTGCTACCCTATTGCCACTACTCTACCATATGAGCAGCTTCTACCCTAACCTACTGTTTCCTTCCCCCCTTGCCTTGTATGCATGCCCTCGCAGGCGGGTTTCTCTCTCCATTACCAGTCTGTCATTTATTACTCTTGTGCTTACTGTAATTATTTTTTTAATTAACTCATGTTATGCACTTAAAGCATCCCTAACCTTTCAAATAACTTTTCAGAATAAGGGGTCATATGTGTATACATGAGGAATAACACTATTTCTGGCCATGATATGACATTTGTTTAGTAGTTTTCCCCTCTCCAGGCTTTATCTTTTATTCAAAGGCTCCACTCACTAGCTCAGGGAAAACTAACTACTATCATGTCTGCCATATTTTGCACACATACAGAAAAGACATTGCATCTCTCTACCCTATCTCTTTGTAGAACACCCTCAGAAATAGCAGCAACATGGAGGAAATCATACAGCAGTAATGAGCAGTGTAGCTGTGAATCCAGCACTGGGATGAGAACACTTACCAGAAGCTGCAGCAGCGACTCTGTGTGTCTCTCTCTCTGCCTATCTCTCACTCTGCTCCCTCCTTCCCCTCTCTTCTCCATAGAATTCTATGGGCAGCTGTAAACTAATCCCTCAGTGAACTGATAATCTGTCTTCTCTTGAAGATACACATTTAGCAGTAAATTCAGAGTGAGTGAACAGTTAGGAGGGAGGGGGAGTAAAAGAGTGATAAGTTGAGAGAGGAATTTTTTTTCCCTTTTAAGATGTATTAAAAAGTTTCTTATATCCTATTGTACTATTGATTTATGCAAAGTTTGTTGAAAAGTTAGTGACAATTTAAACCTTATTTTTCATATGTACATCTCTCTGGAATTAATGGCGCGTTAAAATAGATAATAAAAATATTAAATTTTTTACACTACGCTTTGATGAACATTTTCATGAAGGCACTTATGAGTGTAAAGTGCTGGGTGGCATTTTCAAAATGTGCTAGGTGTCTACTTTCATAAAATATATGGCTATGGGGGAATAATATGACTTTTTATTTTTTATTTTTTAAATTAAGATTTTATTTGTGTAGGTCAAAAGTGTGAAAATTGCCATAGCAGCAAAAGATTGATTGATTGATTTCTGAGTATGGATGAATATCCATTCCTGTTAATACAGGCCATAAATGATTGACAATTTCTGTGTTGAGATATACTGCTTCTGTAGTTTGATTGGAAGTATGAACTTGAGTACCGTTGTGATCTAGTGCTTCACTTGGTTGGTTGATATGTCTGTTCTGTCTATTTGTTAGTACGGTAATCTATTACTCAGATGTTTATGCTGTTTATATATGAATGATCTGAAATGTTATGTCCACTGTAATAATATATATTTGGATTGTATTTTTCTGCTAGAACTGGAACTTGTACAGAATGCGTTCTTCACAGACCCAAATGACCAGAGTGCCTGGTTTTACCATCGATGGCTTCTTGGAAGAGGTGAGCACCTTCCTTTTAAGAGTTCTTTGTACAGGAGTACTAGGTCCCACCATTGGTACAAGTCTATTTTGTTGATTGATATGTAAATAAATAATTACGAATAATATGCGGACCCATTCATTTCTATAGGTCACGGACACCTTTCCGTATATTTACGGATGTGTGTCCGGGCTGTCGAAATTATCGGAAAAATACAGAACATGTCCTATTCCTGTCCGCAATTGCAGCACGGACTCATCCATAGAAGTCTATGGGGGAATGCAAAATTGCAGACGGCTACAGATGTGCATCCATAGCCGTCCGTAATTACGGAAGCTTTGCTATGCGACGGCAGGGGATTCCCCAAGAAAATGGCGACTGAGTGATCATATGACCTTTTCAAGGGGTTAAGTCGTGTTGGTGACATAGTTTGCAGCCGCCTTTTTTTTTTTTTTTTTTGCGGATCTGTAAATACGGATGCAGTACGGACCATATTTGCGGACAGCATGCCATATATGCGGATGACTACAGATCGTATTTGCAGACAGTAAAAAAAAAAACACTACGGCTGTGTGCATGAGACCTAACATTTAACTTTTTTCTGTAATTTATATGATTTTTTTTAATTATTATTTTTGTCTTTATATTCCAGCTGATCTTCCTCTTTCTATCCGATGTATTTGCGTTGATGTGGCTGGGTTCTGGATATCGGTAACTTTTTCTCAACCAGTTTTAGTAAGTGTACACAAAAAAATTTAATCGTAAAAGATTACCTTTATTGATAAACATGTACTTCTTTACCGTATAAGCTAACACCAGTTGGATAATTATTTAGTCTGCTAACCCCAAACACTACTCCCGTAGTACGGGTTCATGCACACAGCTGTTTTTACGGCTTTGCTGTGTATGGAGCCGTAAAGGGATTTCATAAAGGTACATAGGGCCTCTATTGTATTACTGTATGCTTCCTATTTCATACAGACGCACACAGTTTTTTTTTAATAGCGAATATCTTGATACATAGGAGCCCAACAAATGCCCGTATGGCATTGCATGGAGGCTGTGAGAATCCATACTAAGCAGCCCTACAGCCTCTTACTTACAGGCTTCGTGTGCATGAGCTTATACTGCTTATTCCATACATAATAAAATAACTGCAACTTTGCAAAAAGTTTTGCTTAAAAATGTTCTGTCAACAGCTCATATGCAGATATATGCGCGTGCATGGTAACAGTAAAACAAACAAAGCCTGTGTAGTCTGATACTGCAGTAGGATTCTCTTCCCTCTGTACCCTACGTTTTGCAAACCTACAAAATTTATGTTGGCATGAAGTAGAGGACAGATGGAAGGAAGTATGAATGCAGAATCAGACTACATAGTTTGTTGTGCTCGGTCCCCTTGGAGGCACATAGTTCTGCACATAGGTTATTTTTTTATTTATTTTTGTCAGATGCAATACATAAAAACATAGTAAGTAAACCGCAAACAAGATAGGGGTATACGTTAAATTATTGAAAATAATAGACTGCCTGAATGAACGTTTAAAATAAATGTATTATATAAATGTTAAAAGCTAGGCACTTATGCCCAAATACATCTGGTAACCGACATTAGCAAACAGACCCAGAAGACTGATAGTGTTTGCTCAATGTAGCGTTTCAGTATGGACGCCTGTATCCATGGTAGAAAATTACAGCTGCTCTGTTTGCTACTGATGTGTAATAATCCCTACGCGTTTCTGCTCTCCGATTATTATGGGGAGCATCCTAAGGGGTAACACAGTTAATGGTTCTATTAGCTGGTCAGCACAATTGTGCTGTCCGTTTCTCCCGGCACGTACACGACACATTCTTCTGGGTCTGTCTGCTAATGTCGGTTACCAGATGTATTTGGGCAGAAGGGCCTAGCTTTTAACATTTATATAATTTATTTTAAACGTTCATTCAGGCAGTCTAATACATAAAAACGTAGATTTTAACTTCTGCAACTTATCCCAGCAAAGATATAGTCATAGCATCCAATGTTTTTCAGGTTTTTTTTTAGCAAAGAGTATACAGTTATAGAACTTAGGAGGCAACTAAAGGCATTGAAATGCCCAGAAAGCAGTTGCATGTCAGTGTCAATGGGGCAAGTCCCGGGGTATCTAGCCCACCGTTTTTTCAATTTTAATGTAGGTGCTCTCTTAAGGTATACTCTGTTTTTCCATTTGCAGAATGTTATTAACTTAATATATTCTCTGTGAGACGGAGTAGAATTAGACGGTTTTCTGGCTATATATACTAGTGCTACCTTCTCATGTTCATCTATTGTGAAGTCTGCAGTGTATCCTAGAACACATATTAATAGTTCCTTTGTAAACGCAACACTATATACGGTACACACAGTATCTATTATAGTAGACTACAAATTTTGGAGATGCGGACAAATCCAGAACATGGGAAGGGTGTTTGCTTGATCCATTGTACCCCTGGGAGGTTTAGAGTCTGCCTCTAGTAATCCCTGTAGCCTGCCATGGCTTGAAGCCTGTTAGGGAAAAGAATTCCTCTAAATTATGATTACATCAGATAAATGTAAATTTAGTGCACCCTACAATAACCCTCAACAATTTTTTATTTTGTCCCACATCACATCCACAGATCTTAGTCTTCTTTCATTAATGCACCAGAACCTCTAAAAAGTTGTCTTTGGGTAGCCAGAAAATAGATCTAGGTATTTGTGAGTCACAATCTCCCCTCATCTTTTGTCCTCTGTAGTATTTCCAGTTTTAATCTAGGCTGTCTCTCCCGCCACACTAAATCTCTAAAAAGTGCCTTCAAAAATCTTTTTGAATGCCAACAGATTGGGGAGTTGTATAATATATAGAAAAGTTGGGCCATTAGCACCATTTTAATTAGTATAATTCTCCCCACTACTGAGCATCAGTTTTACCATTTATTAGTGGGGCAGCAGGCAGAGAATCTATCGGCAGCAAAACTGATTCATTCCAATATTACAGAGAATACTCCAAAACTCTCTATTAGGCCTTATTTACACGAACGTGTCCGTTTTGCGCGCGCAAAAGTTTAGTGTGACATGTGTATATGGTGCGTGGCTGCGTGATTTTCGCGCAGTCGGCATCATTATGACACTCCCTTTTTATGTGACGACACCGTAAAGAAGGAGGGGATTTTATGTTTCCCTTCTCTTCTCTACCAGCTGTAGCGCAAATCACGTGCGTCACCCGGAAGTGCTTCCGTGTGCCGTGCGCGATTTGCACGCACCCATTGCTTTAACTGCTCCCGGCGGCGCTGCATTATTCTGAAGCAGCGCCGTAAAAAGACTACTGCATCAGAATTAAGCTTGTTAGTGGCTGCCGTGAAAAAGCGTATTGGCGGTCACTAACTTGTTAAGGAGCATGACAGAGAGTTAGGTGTTGACTTGGCCTCCAAGTTCCCTAGATCTCAATCCCTGCATTGTGACGTGCATGATGGTGATCGCGCGGGCACAGATCACAGCGGGAGCCTGGCTGTCAACTGCTTTCGCTGCAATGGCTATGATTGGAGAAACTTCCAATCCCAGCTGATTAACCCCTTAAATGCCACTGTCAATAGCGACTGTGGCATTTAAAGGAACAGTGTCATCACAAATTATTTTTTTATATGTTAAAGATGTTAGTGCTTTAATAAAAACGTTTATATTCATTTGTGTGTTTGTGTTTTACTTTTTCTTATTTTTACACTTTTTCTTCTCTATGGGGGCTGCCATTTTTTGTTCCATTTCTGTGTGTGTCGATTAACGACACATACAGACATGGAATACGGCAGCCACAGTCCCATAGGGACTGCGAACGGCTCCCGTCCCATTGACTTCAGTGTACGGCGTCTGTGTGGGAACTGCGCATGCGCCGCTCCCACACAGTCCAATTTGAAATTGGCGCCGTCCGGCACCATTTTCCTGTGGACCGGAAGTCGCGGCCGGACAGTAAGATTACTACTTCCGGTCGCGGCTTCCGGATTTGTGCACTTGGACCAGCGGCAGCAGACGGAGCGGACGGGCCGGAGGGAGCCGCGGCGGCAGGAGCAGGTAAGAGATTTAAATGTATGTTCCGTGTTTGTGTGTGTTTACTACTGTATGTAAACCTACTACACTGTGTGTTAGCTCAAAAAATGGCGACACACAGTGTAGGAGGTTACACCGTTAAAACCCCTCGTTTATCCCGGCACTAGCCAGGATAAAGGAGGGGGGGATGCTGAGAGCTCACTAGAGCGAGGGCTTTTAACCCAATGTTGCAATGCTGCAATTTTGGGAATAGCTCCATCTAGTGACCAGAAATGGGTAATATTATAAATTAGAATTAATTTATAATATTTCCTGACTAGTGAAAAAAATAAAAAAAATTTGAACAATGTTTAATCACCCACACACTACATGTTTAATTTTTAAAAAAAAAAACATGTTTTTCTGGCAACACATTCCCTTTAAGTGGTTTGGGGATTCCCTCTGTCACTTATCAGTGGCCCGTGTTCGCTGGCCACCGATGGGTTGCCATGGCAGCCAGGGACCTAACAAAGGCCCTTTTACCTGCCATGACTATATGCCTTTTAGGTCGTACCAGAGGCATGACCTTTATAGGTTGCCTGTCCGTTTTACACTGACATGCAGTAATGCTTTGGTATACTGAGTATCAGCGATCAGAAGATCGTATTCTGAAGTCCCCTAATGGGACTAAAAATACAAACAAACCATGAATTACAGTTAACCCCTTCCCTCTTTGGCCACTTTTGACCTTCCTGACAGAGCCTCATTTTTCAAATCTGACATGTTTCACTTTATATGGTAATAACTCCGGAATGCTTTTACCTATCCAAGTGATTCTGAGATTGTTTTCTCGTGACACATTGGACTTTATGTTACTGCCAAAATTTGCCCGATACATTCAGTATTTAATTGTGAAAAACACCAAAATTTTGCAAAAAATTGCAAAAATTTGCATTTTTCTCAATTTAAATGTATCTGCTTGTAAGACAGGCAGTTATACCACACAAAAATGTTGCTAACTAACATCCCCCATATGTCTACTTTAGATTGGCATCGTTTTTTAAACATAATTTTATTTTTCTAGGACGCTACAAGGCTTAGAACTTTAGCAGCAATTTCTCACATTTTCAAGAAAATTTCAAAAGGCTATTTTTACAGGGGCCAGTTCAGTTGTGAAGTGGCTTTGAGGTCCTTAGATATTAGAAACCCCCAATAAATCACCCCATTTTAAAAACTGCACCCCTCAAAGTATTCAAAACAGCATTTAGAAAGTTTCTTAACCCTTTAGACATTGCGCAGGAATTAAGGCAAAGTAGAGGTGAAATTTACAAAGTTCATTATTTTTTTCCAGAAATTCATTTTGAATCCATTTTTTTTGTACCACAGAATGTTTTACCCAAGATATGCAACTCAATATTTATTGCCCAGGTTCTGCAGTTTTAGGAAATATCCCACATGTGGCTCTAGTGTGCTACTGGACTGAAGCACCGGCCTCAGAAGCAAAGGAGCACCTGGTGGATTTTGGGTCTCCTTTTTATTAGAATATATTTTAGGCACCATGTCAGTTTTGAACAGATCTTGTGGAACTAAAACAGTGGAAACCCCCCAAAAGTGACCCCATTTGGGAAACTACACCCCTCGAGGAATTTATCTATGGGTGTAGCAAGCATTTTGACCGGCCAGTTTTTTTGCAAAAATTTTTGGAACTAGGCCATGAAAATGAAAATCTAAATTTTTTCAAATAAAATGTAGGTTTAGCTAATTTTTTTTCATTTCCAAAAGAACTAAAGTAGAAAAAGCACCACAACATTTGTAGAGCAATTTCTCCCGAGTAAAACAATACCCCACATGTGGTTATAAACGGTTATTTGGACACACAGCAGGGCTTAGAATGGAAAGAGCGCCATTTGGCTCTTGGAGCTCAAATTTAGCAGGAATGGTTTGCGGAGGCCATGTCGCATTTGCAAAGCCCCCTAGGGGACAAAACAGTGGAAACCCCCAACAAGTGACCCCATTTTGGAAACTATACCCCTCGAGGAATTTATCTAGGGGTGTAGCAAGCATTTTGACTGGCCAGTTTTTTTGCAAAAATTTTTGGAAGTAGGCTGTGAAAATGAAAATCTACATTTTTTCAAATAAAATGTAGGTTTTGCTAATTTTTTTTCATTTCCACAAGAACTAAAGGAGAAAAAGCACCATAAAATTTGTAAAGAAATTTCTCCCGAGTAAAACAATACCCCACATGTGGTAATAAACGGCTGTTTGGAGACACGGCGAGGCTGAGAAGGGAAAGAGCGCCATTTGGCTTTTGGAACTCAAATTTAGCAGGAATGGTTTTCGGAGGCCATGTCACATTTGCAAAGCTCCTGAGGGGACAAAACAGTGGAAACCCCCAACAAGTGACCCCATTTTGGAAACTACACCCCATGAGGAAATTATCTAGGGGTACAATGAGCAGTTTGACCCCACAGGTGTTTTACAGAACTTATTGGAAGTAGGCCGTAAAAATGAAAATCTACATTTTTTCAAATAAAATGTAGGTTTAGGTATTTTTTTTTCATTTCCACAAGGACTGAAGGAGAAAAAGCACCATAAAATTAGTAAAGCAACTTCTCCCGAGTAAAACAATACCCCACATGTGGTCATAAACGTCTGCTTGGACACACGGTAGGGCTCAGAATGGAACTAGCACCATTTGGATTTTGGAATGGTTTCTGGGTGTCATGTCATATTTGCTGAGCCACTGTAGTACTAGTACAGTGGAAACACCCCAAAATTGACTCCATTTGGGAAACTGCACCCACTAAGGAATCATCTAGGGGTATAGTGACAATTTTGATCCCAAAGGTTTTTTGCTGAATTAATTCGAATTAAGCTATGAAAATGAAAAATAATTTTTTTTTCCAACAAGATATAGTTTTAGATCAACATTTTTCATTTTTACAAGGAATAGAGAAGAAAAAGCACCCCAACATTTGTAAAGTAATTTCTCCTGAGTACAGTAACGCCCCATATGTGGTTATAATCAGCTGTTTACGTATATGGGAGCATTCAGAAGAAAAGGAGCGGTATTTATCTTTTGGAGCGTAGATTTTTCTGGAATGGTTTGCGGACGCCATGTTGCATTTGCAAAACCCCTGATGTACCAAACAAAAGTGACCCCGTTTTAGAAACTACACCCCTAAAGGCATTTATCAAGGGGTGTAGTGAGAATTTAGACTCCACAGGTGTTTTTCAGAAATGAATACGCAGTGGATTGTGCAAAGTGAAAATTGCAATTTTTCCACTGATCTGCCCATTCACCGCACAAGATGTTGTGCCCCTAGAGAATCTTACCCCATAAATTGTTAAGCGGGTTCTCCCGGGTATGGTAATGCCTTACTTGTGGTCATAAATTGCTGTTTGGGCACGCTGTAGGGCTAAGAAGGGAAAGACCGCCATTTTGAGCATGGATTTTGCTTGGTAATAGTTCTGTTTGGGGTTTTGCTGGTATTTTTGTTTATAATGTGGGGGTATATGAAATCTGTGCGGAGTACATCAGGGCATAATAAGAGGGTATAATAATGGGGTAAATAATACAATTATCCATAGATGTGTGTTACGATGTGAAGCGATCCGTTATGCACAGGCCGGTGTCACACTGATAAACGGTTTTCTTTCTTATCCCCCTTTTGTAACACTCTGCACCTTTTGGGGACTTTTTCTCCTTCGTAGTTCGGGAAATATTGCTGGGAAAGTTTTGTGCTGGTATAATACGGGCGCCCTCGCTTCCAGCGGATGTTCCATGTCCCTTCCCTTTTCTAGTTCCTCAATACTAGGGCCCTGAAACTGAAGGAATGTTCCCCTCCGGCCTGCGCATTGAGATGTTTTTTCATCACCGCATTACTAGTGCCATAACACTTTTATTTTTCAGTAGATTGGGCGGTGTGCGGGCTTGTTTTTTGCGAGACGGGCTGTAGATTTTATTGGTACCATTTTAGAACACATACCACTTTTTGATCACTTTTTATTTCATTCTTTGGTCAAGGAAATGACCAAAAACAAGCAATTCTGGAATCGTTTTTTATTGTTTTTTTTATCGGCATCTACAGTGCGCCCTAAATTACATGTTAGTTTTATTCTGCGGGTCGATACGATTACGGCGATACCAAATTTATATAGTTTTTTTTATGTATTGCGGCTTTTGCACAATAAAATCACTTTTTTTATAAAATCATTTGTTTTCTGTGTCGCCATATTCTAAGACCCATAACTTTTTTATTTTTGCGTGCACAAAGCGGTGTCAGGGAATATTTTTTGCGGGACGGATTGTCGTTTTTATTAGTACTATTTTGGAGTAAATGTGACTTTTTGATCACTTTTTATAGCATTTTTTGGAAGGAAGATGTGACCTAAAAACAAAGATTCTGGCGCTGTTTTTCATGTTTTTTTTTTACCGCGTTCACCGTGCGGGATAAATTACATAATAGTTTTGTCGTTTGGGTCGTTACGGACGCGGCGATACCAATTATGTATAGTTTTTTTTAATTTTTACGGTTTTTCCCATAATAAAAGACTTACTATGGGAAAAAAGTCAGTTTAGCTTTATTTTTATTTGAAATGTGTGTGTTTTTATTGTTTTACCACATTTTTATTAACTTTTTTTTACTTTTCTGACTTGTCCCACTAGGGGACATGAGGGCCTGATGCCCCGATCGCTACTCTAATACACTGCACTACATACGTAGTGCAGTGTATTAGCGCTGTCAGTTATTCACTGACAGCAAGCCTATGAGGACACGCCGAAGGCGGGTCCTCATCGGCTCCCGTACAAGGCAGACTCGGACGCCATTTTCTGGCGTCCGATTGCCACAGCAACCCAGCGATTGCATCACTGGGTTGCCGATCGGGTGAAAACCTATCAGATGCTGCGCTCTATTGAGCGCAGCATCTGAGGGGTTAATCTGCCGGATCGGAGAATAGCTCCGGTCCTGGCAGTTACAGGAGGGTGCCAGCTGTATAATACAGCTGTCACCCCGCGGTGATGGTGCCGGCTCTGCTTCTGAGCCCGCACAATCACTGCGCCGTACATGTACGGCGCTTTGCGGGAAGCACCTCCCGACAGCGCCGTACATGTACGGCGCATGTCGGGAAGGGGTTAAATAAAGTTTATAAAGTAATAAACAAAATTGCACAGTTTATATAAAATAAAACCATTTTTACCATAAAAAGTGGTGTTATTTCCTAAAAGTGTAAAAAAAAAAATATACACATATATGGTATGGCCGCGATTGTAACGACCCGAACAATAAAGTTAACAAATTATGTAAACCACGGTGAAAGCCGTACAAGGAAACACATCAAAACTCAAAAAACACACAGCAAATTTTTTTTTCTTCATTCCCCAAAAAAGTCTAATAAAAGTCCCATGTATCCTAAAATAGTACCCGTGAAAACATTGTCGGAAAAGTAAATAAAGTAGTAAAACGTAAAAAAAAGCCTAAACATATTTGGTATCGCTGTAATCATATTGACCCTTAGAATAAAAATAACATGTTATTTACATCGCATAGTGAACAGCGTAAATTTAAAACGCAAAAAATTATTCTGGAATAGCTGTCTCTTTCAATTCCCTCCCTATAAAAGTTAATCTATTCACCTAAAAAATGGTGCCATTGAAATCTACTGCTCGTCCCGCAAAAAATAAGCTATCCTATGGCTATTTTGACGGAAAAATAAGAAAGTCTCTTGTAATGTGGAGATGATAAAACAAAAAATAATGTTTGGTCATTCAGGCCAAATTCAGGCCTGGTCATTAAGCGGTTAAACATGCCCTTAGGGCGATTACCGATCTAGGTAATATTTTGGGGTTTTACATCTGAATTCACTTCTTAGGGTATGTTCACACGCAGTAGCAAATTACGTCTGAAATTACGGAGCTGTTTTCAGGCGAATACAGCTCCTGAATTTCAGACGTTTTTGCAAGTACACGCGTTTTTCGCAGCGTCTTTTACGGACGTAATTGGAGCTGTTTTTCAATGGAGTCAATGAAAAACGGCTCCAAAAACGTACCAAGAAGTGTCCTGCACTTCTTTGACGCGGGCGTCTTTTTACACTGTCTTTTGACAGCGACGCGTAAAATTACACCTCGTCTGGACAGAACATCGTAAAACCTGTTGCAAGCAATGGCCAGATGTTTGCAGACGTACTGGATCCGTCTTTTCAGGCGTAATTCGAGGCGTAAAATGCCTGAATTGCGTCTGAAAATAGGCCGTGTGAACATACCCTTACAGGTAAGTAGCTCAAGTTGGGTGCAAGTGAGTACATAGATCCTCATCTCCTTGAAGAAGGTTTCTACCACAGAACAGTTCCTTCGTCTTCGAAGCAACAGTCCAATAGGTATCCACCTAATCAGTAATTTAGGGTTATGGCTCTAGACTAATAATAGTATGCTGCAGTCGGTTTCCTATATGTGTTGGTGACGAACTTGTTATCGTCTTTTGTGAGTTGAAGGTCTAAAATTAACCCTTTAGTAACTAGCCTATTTTATGCCCTAATAACCAAGCAATTTCTTTCGTTTTTCCATTGTCGCATAAAAAAAGACCCATAAAATTTTACATTTTTCGGTCTACATAGCTTGTTTTTTGCGGGATGAGTTGTATTTTACAATGCCACCATTTTGGGTTGCATATAATTTTTTGATTAACTGTTATTAACTTTTTTTGGGGGGGGGAATAGAAAAAAACAGCAATTCCGCCATTGCTCTATGCATTTTAAATTTACACCGTTTACCGTGAGGTGTAAATAAAATTGTAACTTCTATGGATCGATACGATTACATAGATACCACATATGTTTAGTTTTTTTTATGCTTTACTACTTTTGAACTAAAATTACTTTTGTATTTTTCCGTTGATATCGCCATATAAGGCCTTGTTTTTTCGGGACGAGATGTAGGTTTTGGGAACATGGAACTTATTGGTTAACTTTTATTATTTTTTTTTTTTCGAGGGGGTCAATGGAAAAATAGCCATTCCGTCGTTTGTTTTTTGTGTTTTTTTTTTACAGCATTCACGTTGCCGTTTAAATAACATGTCAACTTTATTGTTCAGCTCTTTACGATCACAGCTATACCAAATATGTTTATTTTTTTTTGCACTTATACAAAATAAAACAACTTTTTATGGGAAAAAAATATATATTTAGTTTTTTTTTGTACTGTTCACCTTCTTTAATACATTTTATTTATTTTATTAATTATTTTTTTCAGTCCTACTAGGGGACTTCACTGTGCCATCTTTTGATCGCTTATATAATGCTTTGGTATACTTCACATACTAAAGCATTATTGCCTGTCAGTGTAAAAAGGCATATAGTCATGGCAGGTCAGAGGGTTTTGTTCGGTCCATGGCTGCCATGACAATCCATCAACGGCCAGCTATCGCAGGCCACTGATGAGTGACTGATGGAGCCCCCAAACCACTTAAATGCAGCGGTCGCTATGGACAGTGGCATATAAGGGGTTAATCCGTCAGAGGAGCAGAACAAGGGAATAACTGAAGCAACAGTTCCGTTGCACAACGGACACCGCTGAAAGAACCCATTGACTTTAAAGTGTTCGATCTGGGTGTCCGTGATTTTACCAGAGACAATAGCGCAGCATGCTGCTCCATTGTCTCTGGTAATCTCGGCTGGATTGCGACGGAGGCCCCTAACGGAGCCTCCAACGCAGATGTGAACGAGGCCTTAGTCTATGCCTCTAGGACTGCCTAATAGGCAAAGAAGCCATGGCAGCACTGGAGATCTTTATTAGGCACCCGGCTGCCATGGCAACACATTCGCAGCCTTCGATCGCATCTTCGTGCCACCGATGGGTGACAGGGAGCCCCCGCCCTCTGTAAAACACTTAGATGCCACGGTTGCTATTGACCGTGGCATCTAAGGGGATAAATGGTCGTGATCGAAGTAAACTTCAATTGCGACCATTAGAGCAGAAGTCTGGCTGTTATTACACTAGGAATTAGACTAGGCTGCCGTGAAAAGGCCTATGGCCCGTTAGTGATCGGCATAAAAAGGTGTATTGTGGTCACTAACGGGTTAATAGATATGGCACTATATGTATAGGTAAAGCTCAAATTCAAATTATTAGTGTTTGACCAATAAATTGTCGGACAATTCTTTTTTTTGTTTTTTTTTTGAGGCGCCTGTGAAAAAGAAGAATTGTCGGACAATTCTGACCCATTGTCTTTCCATATAACGAGGACATCACCTATGTAACGCAGCCATGTGGCAACGAACTTGTCGTACCAGTACACAATGTGCTCCTCCCACCTCCCCAGGTGCAGACAGCATAAGATGGAGCACAAGAAGACCCTCATTGCTGTCCCCTGAACCTGGAGATAGTGTTTGTCATCAAAAGAAAAGTGATTATGTTTCAAGATGAATTCTACCATATCCACAATAAATTAGTTTTGGTGTACCTTATCTAGGCCCTTTTTTTTCCAATAGTAGGCAATCAGTTCTTCTGTGGTGTGGGATCGACGTATACAATGGCTTTATGTCAATCCCCACCAATAGACAATTTTCAGGGATTTTAAAGGGAATCTGTCATCAGCATTTCAGCTATTAAACCAGCAATACCTGGTTGGTCGATGTGGGTGAAAAAATCATTTTTATGTATATAATTATCTTCTAAGTCGACTTTGTACCTTTTTAGTATTCTGTTTTTTAGTGTTGCTAATGAGCATAAGTGTCATATCTTCATTCCTCAAGCCTTTCTGAGTTTACCCCGCCTCCTTACTTTTGATTGACAGCTCCTCGCCTCCCCCAGCACACATGAAATTCAGAGCTTGCGCATCGATATCCTGTTGTGGTGCGTCTGCACAATGGGACACCATAGCGACGCATGCACAGTAACTAGATTTGAGGCCCGGGCGAAGCAGAGAAGGGCATCAGACCAGACATAGCGCGCATGTGGCAGTTATCTCAGACGATATTTTGGCATTCAGTGCGGGCCAGTTTTCAGCGGTGGGCAGGCATAAGAGGAGGAACGAATGAGACTGCCGGATTATTACCATGAAATGCGCAAAATGTTTTCAGACTGTTATTTACGGTCGGAGGAGGAGTTTAGGAGAGGGGATAACTGCAATGAACTTTTGACAGCAGTGGCCAGTGAGGGGTGAATAGAGTTCAATAGGTCAAATGCTGGTGACCGGTTCCCTTTAAGATTGATCAATTTCTTTAACACATCCCCAGTGTCTAAGACAAGGGAAGGTAATGATTTTCTTAAGGGCTATCATTTTTTATCAATTCATTTACCCGAGCGATCAGTTGGACCCTCGTTGCCAGATAGGATAGGACTTCCCGTGCTTTTAATCTATTCTTATGAATGTTGATTATTAAATATAGGGTTGGTATCCTTGAATAGATGACTTTCAAAATATTTTACTTATTTTTATGGATAATTCCCTAATTTCCCCTTTTCTGTGTGTATCTTTGATGCAATACTTTTCCTATAAGAAGGCCACTTTTAATGATTAAGTCAAATGTACAAGGAGGCGGAACTGAAAATAATGCATTTCACTTGTCCTTTCTCAAAACCCTTTCTGCAGCGTTTTTAATCAATAGGCATTTATTGAATAAAGAAGTGGAAAGAATAATTTTTCTGGACAGTGTGGCACTGAAAATAAAATGTTTGTAAGTTTTATTCCTGAAGGGATTGCTTTCATCTCTGTTTATTTAGGAACAACTAAATATGTCTGAAAAGCGACCCCACACAGTAGCTTGTTCTTGGAGACAAGTACACTCTGTTTCCAATATCTCAATAGTGTGATGTGAAATGACATTAAATTCAGTGTTTTTCTAAGTTTTGGCAGCATCCTTTCTTTGTGGGTCTTGTTACCTCTTGTAGCACATATGTCTGATAATACTGTGAAATTCTCTGCAGTTTTCTAGAGCTAGACTGCTCTCTTCTGCCCCGCCGCAGCCATTTTTCAAATTTTCATTTTAATTTTTTCCTCCCCGCCTTCCAAGAGCCGTAACTTTTTTATTTTTCTGTCAATGGAGCAGTGTGAGGGCTTATATTTTACGGGAGGAGATGTAGTTCCTATTGGTACCATTTATATTTCCTTTTAATGTACTGGGAAACTGAAAAAAAATTCTTTGCGGGCAGAAATTTGAAATAACTGCGATTCCTCAATTGTTTTTTGGGCTTCGTTTTTACGGCTTTCACCTTGCGGTAAAAATGACAACTTAACTTGATTCTGTGGCTCAATACGATTACGGTAATACCAAATTTATATATTTTCTTTATATTTTACTACTTTTAAAGATAAACTATTTGTTCAAAAATTTTGATTTGTGCCGCTACATTCTGAGAGCAATAACTTTTTATTTATTTTTTTTTCATCGATTGAGCGGTGTGACGGCTCATTTTTTGCGGGACGAGCTGTAGTTTTATTCGGTATTCTTTTTTAGGACATATAATTTTTTGATCACTTTTTATGAAAAAAATTTTTGAGACCTAAGTTAACCAAAAAACAACAATTTTGGTGTTTTAAATGGTTTGTTTTTACGACGTTCACCGTGCGCGTTAAATAATGCTATATTTTAATAGTTCAGACTTACGAATTCAGCAATACCAATTTTGTTAACTTTTTTTTATATTTTACATTACTTTAGAGAAAAATGGGATAAGGTGTTTTGTTTGTTTTTCACCACTAAAAACTTTATTGAACTTTTTTTTTTTTCTCTACACATTTCAGCTATTGCTGTTCCTGGCAGTTAGTCCAGGGTGTCGGCTGTAAAACGCAGCCGACACGTGCAGCGTATGAAGCGCACTTAGTGCCTGAGCGCGCTCCATACAATCCCCCCGCACTATGACGTACCAGACATGTCGTTTTGCGGGAAGGGGTTAATGTTTGCAATTAGAAGATAAGCAAGTCCACTTTAACCCCTTCCCTCTTTAGCCACTTTTGACCTTCCTGACAGAGCCTCATTTTTCAAATCTGACATGTGTCACTTTATGTGGTAATAACTCCGGAATGCTTTCACCTATCCAAGCGATTCTGAGATTGTTTTCTCGTGACACATTGGACTTTATGTTACTGGCAAAATTTGCTCGATATGTTCAGTATTTAATTGTGAAAAACACCAAAATTTAGCGAAAAATTGCAAAAATTAGCATTTTTCTCAATTTAAATGTATCTGCTTGTAAGACAGGCAGTTATAATACACAAAATTGTTGCTAATTAACATCCCCCATATGTCTACTTTAGATTGGCATCGTTTTTTGAACATCCTTTTATTTTTCTATGACCTCACAAGGCTTAGAACTTTAGCAGCAATTTCTCACATTTTCAAGAAAATTTCAAAAGGCTATTTTTACAGGGGCCAGTTCAGTTGTGAAGTGGTTTTGAGGGCCTTATATATTAGAAACCCCAAAAAAGTCACCCCATTTTAAAAACTTCACCCCTCAAAGTATTCAAAACAGCATTTAGAAAATGTCTTAACCCTTTAAACATTTCACAGGAATTAAAGCAAAGTAGAGGTGAAATTTACAAATTTCATATTTTTCTGCAGAAATACATTTTTAATACAATTTTTTTTATAACACAGAAGGTTTTACCAGAGAAATGCAACTCAATATTTGTTGCCCAGTTTTTGCAGTTTTAGGAAATATCCCACATGTGGCCGTAGCGTGCTACTGGACTGAAACACCGGCCTCAGAAGCAAAGGAGCACCTAGTGGATTTTGGGGCCTTATTTTTGTTAGAATATATTTTAGGCACCATGTCAGGTTTGAAGGGCTCTTGCGGTGCCAAAACAGTCAAAATCCCCCAAAAGTGACCCCATCTGGGAAACTAGACACCTCAAGGAAATTATCTAGGGGTGTAGTGAGCATTTTCACCGCACAGGTTTTTTACAGAAATTATTGGAAGTAGGCCGTGAAAATTAAAATCAACATTTCTTCAAAGAAAATGTAGGTTTAGCGATTTTTTTTTCTCATTTCCACAAGGACTAAAGGAGAAAAAGCACCGCAAAATTTGTAAAGCAATTTCTCCCGAGTAAAACAATACCTCACATGTGGTAATAAACGGTTGTTTGGAGACACGGCGTGGCTGAGAAGGGAAAGAGCGCCATTTGGCTTTTGGAGTTCACATTTAGCAGGAATGGTTTGCGGAGGCCATGTCACATTTACAAAGCCCCTGAGGGGACAAAACAGTGAAAACCCCAAACAAGTGACCCCATTTTGGAAACTATACCCCTTGAGGAAATTATCTAGGGGTATAGTGAGCGATTTGACACCACAGTTTTTTTGCAGAAATTATTGGAAGTAGGCCCTGAAAATAATAATCTACATTTTTTCAAAGAAAATGTAGGTTTAGCTAATTTTTTCTCATTTCCAGAAGGACTAAAGGAGAAAAAGCACCACAAAATTTGTAAAGCAATTTCTCCCGAGTAAAACAATACCCCACATGTGGTAATAAACGGCTGTTTGGACACACGGCAGGGCTTAGAAGGGAAAGAGCACTATTTGACTTTTTGAGATCACATTTAGCAGGAATGATTTGCGGAGGCCAGGTCACATTTGCAAAGCCCCTGAGGGGACAAAACAATGAAAACGCCCAAAAAGGGACTCCATTTAGGAAACTACACCTCTTGAAGAATGCATCTAGGGGTGTAGTGAGCATTTTGACCCCACAGATGTTTCATAGAATTTATTAGAATTAGGCAGTGAAAATAAAAACAGTCCTTTTTCTTCAATAAGACGTAGCTTTAGCGCAAATTTTTTCATTTTCTCAACAAATAAAGGAAAAAAAGAACCCAACATTTGTAAAGCTATTTCTCCCGAGTACGGCAATACCCCATATGTGGTCATAAACTGCTGTTTGGGCAAACGGCAGGGCTCAGAAGGGAAGGACCGCCATTTGGAGTGCAGATGTTGCTGGATTGGTTTCTGGGCACCTGTGGGCCCAAAACAGTGGAAACCCCCCAGAAGTGACCCCATTTTGTAAACTACACCCCTCAATGCATTTACCAAGGGGTGTAGTAAGCATTTTAACCCTGCAGGTGTTTTGTAGAAATTAGTGTGCGCTCAATGTTGCAGAGTGAAAATGGGATTTTTTTCCATAGATATGCCAATATGTGGTGCCCGGCTTGTGCCACCATAACAAGACAGCTCTCTAATTATTATGCGGTGTTTCCCGGTTTTAGAAACACCCTACATGTGGCCCTAATCTTTTGTCTGGACATATGACAGGGCTCAGAAGTGAAGAGTACCATGCGGAGTGGAGGCCTAATTTGGCGATTTACAAAGTATTGGTTCACAACTGCAGAGGCTCAGATGTGAAATAATAAAAAGAAACCCCTGATAAGTGACCCCATTATGGAACTGCACCCCTCAAGGCATTTATTAAGGGGTGTAGTGAGCATTTTCACCCCACAGGTCTTTTCCATAAATGAATGCGCTGCGGATGGTGCAAATTAAAAATTTATATTTTTCCCTAGATATGCCATTCAGTGGCAAATATGTCATGCCCAGCTTATGACGCTGGAGACACACACCACAAAAATTGTTAAAAGGGTTCTCACGGGTATGACGGTGCCATATATGTTGAAGGAAACTGCTGTTTGGGCACGCTGTAGGGTTCAGGGCCGAGGGAGCACCATTTGGCTTTTGGAGAGCGGATTTTGCTTGGTACTATATTTGTTTGAGTATTGCTGGTGTTTTATAATGTGGGGGTACATGTAAGCGGGGCGGAGTATATAAGGGGCATAGTCAGGTGGTATAAAAAAATAAAAATAATCCATAGATGTGTGTTACGCTGTGAAGCAATCCTTTCTGCACAGGCCGGTGTCGCACTGATAAATGGTGTCATTTCTTATCCCCCTTTTGGTCCACACTCCGCGCCTTTGTAGTTTGGGGAATTTTGCTGGGAAAGTATTATCCTGGTATAATACGGGCACCGTCGCTTCCATCGGATATGATTGGGCCCTCCCTTCCTGGTTCCCTAATTTTAGGTCCTTGATAAATCGCCTCTTGAAACAGAAGAAATGTTCTCCTCGGGCACAACTGCATATTTTTTTATTTCCTGACTTATTGGAGCCATAACTAATTTTATTTTTCATAGACGTAGCGGTATGAGGGCTGGTTTGTTGCGGGACGAGCTGTAGTTATTATTGGTACCATTTTGGGGTACATGTGACTTTTTGATCACCTTTTATCCTATTTTTTGGGATGCCAGGTAAACCAAAAAACGCAATTCTGGCACAGCTTTTTTTGGTTTTTTTTTATACAGAGTTCACCACGCATTATAAACTACATGTTACCTTTATTCTGCGGGTCAGTACGATTCCGGCGATACCTCATTTATAGAACTTTTTTATGTTTTACAACTTTTTGCACAATAAAATTACTTTTGTAAAAAGAATGTATTTTTTCTGTCGCCAAGTTGTGAGAACCATAACGTTTTAATTTTTTTGTCGACGGAGTTGTATGAGGGCTTGTTTTTTGCGGGACGAGCTATAGTTTTTATAGGTACCATTTTTGGATACGTGCGACTTTTTGATCACTTTTTATTGTAATATTTGTAGGGCAAAGTGACTAAAAAACAGAAACTCTGGTAACGTTTTTTACGGGTTTTTTTTACGCTGTTCACCGCGTGCAATAAATAATATAATATTTTGATACCTCCGGTCGTTACGGTCGTGGCAATACCAAATACATATGGTTTATTATTATTTTTCAATAATAAAGGACTTGATAAGAGTAAAAGGGGGATTGTGTTTTATTTGATTACTTGAAACTTTTATTGTTTTCAAACTTTTATTTTTTGCACTTTTTTATACTTTTTTTACACTTTTTCTCAAGTCCCACTAGGGGACTTGAAGGTCCAACGGTCAGATTTTTTTTTTTCTAATACATTGCACTACCTATGTAGTGCAATGTATTAGATCTGTCAGTCATTCACTGACAGCAAGCCGTTTAGGCTTCGCCTCCCGGCGGGGCCTAAATCGGCTTCCGTAATGGCAGAGCAGGAGACCATTGTGTCTCCTGTTGCCATAATAGCAGTCGCCAGTCCCGATTGCCTGTCAGGGCTGGCGATCTGCTTGTAACCGCTACGATGCAGCAATCGCTTTCGATTGCTGCATCGAAGGGGTTAATGGCAGGGATCGGAGCTAGCTCCGGTTCCTGCCGTTACAGGTGGATGTCAGCTGTACAGTACAGCTGACTTCCACCGCTGATGACGCCGGATCAGCTCCTGACCCGGCGCCATCTTGCCGGCAGCTACGGAAGCCGATCAGGCTCCGCCGCCGGGCGGATCTTGACCGGCTTCGGTGCTAGGCAGACCGGGAGGCCAGTATTAGGCCTCCGGTTGCCATTGCAGCCACCGGAACCCCGGCAATTTCATTACTGGGGTTCCGATGAGCTGCAAACACCTTAAGTGCAGCGATCGCGTTTGAGCGCTGCACTTAAGGGGTTAATGGCGGGGATCGAAGCTAATTTCGGTCCCCGCCGTTACAGTCGGATGTCAGCTGTAAGATACAGCTGAGATCCGGTGATGATGGGACCGGCTCAGCTTCTGAGCCGGTGCCAAACGTTTGACGTACATGTACGGCAAGATGCGGGAAGTCAGTACTTTCCATGACGTACATGTACGTCAAATGTCGGCAAGGGGTTAAGGGTATGTTCACATGTAGTGTTTTCAAACGGTTTTTCGGGACGTAAACGTCCGGAAAAACGGCTGAAAAATCAGAAGCAGAACGCCTACAAACATCTGCCCATTGATTTCAATGGGAAATACGGCGTTCGGTTCCGACAGGGCGTTTTTTTACGCCTCGTTTTCCGAAAACGGCGTATAAAACGCCCCGTCGGAACCGAACGCCTGCGAAAAAGAAGGGCATGTTACTTCTTAGGAAGTTTTTGGAGCCGTTTTTCATTGACTCTATTGAAAAGAAGCTCCAAGAACGGCCGTAAAAAACGCAGTGAAAAACACGAGTTGCTCAAAAAAATTCTGAAAATCAGGAGCTGTTTTCCCTTGAAAACAGCTCCGTATTTTCAGAAATTTGGGTTTGCACGTGAACATACCCTTATACTGCTGTTTTTCATCAGTACTTTGCATCTGTTTTTGTAGGAAAAGTGTGCTAAAAACACGGAAGAGATGCAAATATTCCCATTATACGTTTTCACTATTAATGCTCCACGGCTGAACTTGGCTTACAAATACTGACCAAAATACCCTCATGTAAACGTGGCCGTCACATCACATTCTTATCTGTGAAACTTTTTTTTTTTTTTTTCTTTTCAAAGATAACAAAAGTATACTGCAAAAAAAGGATGCAACAATATACCAACTGTATTAAGCGATGTTTTCACAATATGTTCACCTTATATGCTGGGAAATCTCCCAACGCAAACGCTGACTGTATCCAGAGCTTATAATGGGTCCAACGTATACCAAAAAAGTTTCCTGATGGTACCCATTTGGGCTTTTTTCGTTAACATCTTTTTTTCCCCCCAGTGTGCTCAAAAGTACAGTCAGCTATGCTTTTCATTACTGGCGATTGCGCTGAACAATGGGAGTTGTATGGCAAGCAGTTGCATACATCAGAGCTATATGTTTGGCGTATAAGCTTGAAGATTTTCCCACCCGCATATGCCGACAACAGTGTAAAAATTAGGTGTAAACAGGAACTTTTTAATAGATCCATTATAAAACTTGTTATCCTTTTTGAGATTTTTTCTGTTAGTCCGTCCCCACCCCCATCTAAAAATAAATAAATATATATATATATATATATATATATATATATATATATATATAAAAAGCAGCACCGTTCCTTCTGTATAGGGTGCAAAAATTCTCGTTCAGACACTCGACCAGTGTCTCAAATAACCAGCACACTCCAAGATACGAGACAGCACTCCAGTTAGGCCTCATTCACACGGCAGGGTTTCCCGGCCGGGTGCCGGCCGTTCATAAATCGGCCGGCACCCGGCTGCATTAGGAATAATAGACCCCTAATGGGGCTATTCACACGACCGATTTTTTGACGGCCGGGAAATCCGGCCGTCAAAAAAATAGGACATGCTCTATCTTCGCCCGGGTACCCGGCCGCCCGGCTCCCATAGAAGTCTATGGGGCCGGGTATTACACGGCCATCACCGGAATGTGTTCCGAGTGATGGCCGGGTTTCCCGGCGCTTGCGCTCTATCTCCTCCTCCTCACAGCGCAGAGTGCATGTGAGGAGGAGGAGTTGATGCCATTCTGACGAATGGCATCGCTGTACACTGTGTGGCAGGGCCGGGGTGTACAGCAGGTGGAAGGGAGCGCTGCGCTGGCTCCCGTCCCCTGCTTGTTTTCCTGGCCCGGCGACACCTTCGATGGCGCCGCTAGTAGCAGCAGCTGCTGCTGCTGCGGCTGCTACTACCGTAGCGACGCCACTATAGCAGAGCGGGGAGGTATCTCCCCGCTCTGCTATGTGCTAGCCGCACTTTAGCTCCTTGAAGGAGCGGAATCCCCGTGTTTTCGGGGATTCCGCTCCTGGACAGAGCGCTTGATGTCTCTGTCCATATCTGGGCAGTGACATCAGGGGAAACTCCTGAAGCAGAATCCCCGAACACATGGGGATTCCCCTTCAGGAGTTGCCGCTGATGTCACTGTCCGGATCTGCCCGGCCCGGCACGGATGCAAAACTTTATGCAAACCGGCCGGGCAGAATGGCCGATTTTACCGGCCGGCATTCGGGCTCGGGAACGACCCGTTCGTGTGAATCCCGCCTTATAGTGAAAAATAGGATCACTTTAACCACCCCTTGCGACGGTTCAGCCCTGCTCCATGGGGCCTTTCTCAAGCATATATATATGTGTGTATATATATATATATATACACACACACACACACACACACACACACACACACACACACACACACACACACACACACGTATATTCGCAGCGTTTTTTGCCTGTGGCGCACAGGCAGAGCAAAATCTGCCTTGAAATTCGAAATGGGATTTTGAGGCAGATTTTCTGCCTGCAAAATACTCTGTGTGAACCCAGCCGAAGAATAATAGTAAGGGTATGTTCACACGGCAACGCCAATTACGTCTGAAATTACGGAGCTGTTTTCAAGCGAAAACCTCTCCTGAATTTCAGACGTTTTGACATGTGCACGCGTTTTTCGAGGCGTCTTTTACGGACGTAATTGGAGCTGGTTTTCATTGGAGTCAATGAAAAACAGCTCCAATTACGTCCCAAGAAGTGACATGCACTTCTTTGAGGAGGGCGTCTTATTACGCGCCGTCTTTTAAAAAAAAAAGCCTGTCTGCACAGAACCTCGTAAGACCCATTGAATTCAATGGGCAGATGTTTGGAGCCGTTTTTTCGCCCGTAATTCGAGCCGTAAAACGCCTGAATTACGTCCGTAAATAGGGCGTGTGAATATACCCTAATAGAGGGTGGACCTTTGGATAAATACTACCAACATGATATAAGAGGTATAAAAGTCAAACCTGGTTTATTTTAATAAGGTTAAAATTAATCTTTGTTTTCCCTTGTTTTAGATACAGAGTGATTTGATATTGTTTATGGATGAAAAACCAATAATGGTCACATGGAAAACACCTGAGGGAAAAGAGAAGCCAAGTTTACTCTGGGTATGGCAAGCACTTTTTGAGTATTTTGATTAGCATTGTGTTTATTTCTTGAGTGTCTTATAATGATATATTTCTTAGGCTAAATTCACACTTGCGTTGTATAAGCTCTGATCCGTTTTTAGATCAGAATAACTAATAAAAACGGATCCGTTAAAAATCCACTTGAAATCAATGGGATTTTTAATTGCATCTGTTCGCGTCTGTTGTTAGTCAACCGTTTTTGACAAAGATAAAAGTGCAACATACGCAACTTATTTTCTCCGTTCAAAAAACGGCTGTCTAACAGATGGGTTATTTTTATGATTGGTGTCCATGTAAAACGGATACAAACGCATTATAATCTGTTTGCATCTGTTACTTTTATTTCAGTGGCGTTTTTAACAGATCAGTTTTTATCCTAAGGTCTCATGCACACGACCGTGTTTGGTCCGTGATATACAGACCGTATGTCGACCGCATTTCCCGGACCTAACACAGTGCAGGGAGCCGGAATTCCTAGCATCATAGTTATGTACGACGCTAGGAGTCCCTTCCTCTCCGGGGAAATACTGTCTCGTACTGAAAACATGATTACAGTGCGGGACAGTATTTCCGCAGAGATACATAACTATGATGCTAGGAACTCCTGCTCCCTGAACTGTTTTCGGTCCAGGAAATACGGCCAACATATGATCCGTATACGACGGACCAAATATGGTCATGTGTATGAGGCCTTATTCTGATCTAGAAACGGATTATACAACGCAAGTGTGAACTTGGCATTACATATATACTTATTTGTCACCCTCTTATCTTTTTGGTTTTTATATGTTCATAGATCAACTCTTTTTGTAAACATTTTAATGTCCACTGGTGCCAGTGCGTTTTGTCATATATGTGTCTATATCTTTGTCAGGTCTGTGAATTCCCCAAGGAGCGTTTTAGTGACTATTGTCAGCATAAATTTAAAGTTATCTGGAAAGATGGAGAAGCTCAAAAAGAGTGCGTCTTATATCCAGGTGATTATTGGTGAATATAGTGCACCGGGTAATGTAAAGCTGAGGATACTTCCATGATTGATTTTATTTCTTTTTAATATAGGAAAACGAAGCACATGGTTTCGAGACCCTGCATCAGAGGATAAGATCTTTAGGTAAATATTGCTTCTGTATTTGTATTCTGTCTTGCATTCTGGCCACCTTATCCTTATTGACTTCAATTGGGAAAAAACAAGGCAGGCTAAGCATACACTAAAAATACCAAAACACATAAACGTGATTTTCCATAGAGATAGTTTTAGACACTGTGCAAAACCGTTGTTAAAATCAAACAAACAAACCTGTATTAACCCCTTCAAGACACAGCCTGTTTTGGCCTTCAGGACACAGCCAATTTTTTCAAATCTGACATGTTTCACTTTATGTGGTAATAACTTCGGAATGCTTTTACCTATCCAAGCAATTCTGAGATTGTTTTCTCGTGACACATTGGACTTTGTTACTTGCAAAATTTGCTCGATACATTAAGTATTTAATTGTGAAAAACACCAAAATTTTGTGAAAAATTGCAAAAATTAGCATTTTAGGCTATTTTTACAGGGGCCAGTTCAGTTGTGAAGTGGATTTTAGGGCCTTATATATTAGAAACCCTTGATAAGTCACCCCATTTTAAAAACTTCACCCCTCAAAGTATTCAAAACAGCATTTAGAAAGTTTCTTAACCCTTTAGATGTTTCACAGGAATTAAGGCAAAGTAGATGTGAAATGTTCAAATTTCTTTTTTTTTTTTTTGCAGAAATTCATTTTTCATCTATTTTTTTTGTAACACAAAGTTTTACCAGAGAAACGCAACTCAATATCTATTGCCCAGATTCTGCAGTTTTTAGAAATATCCCACATGTGGCCCTAGTGCGGTAATGGACTGAAGCACAGGCCTCAGAACAAAGGAGCACCTAGAGGATTTTGGGGCCTCCTTTTTATTAGAAAATATTTTAGGCTCCATGTCGGGTTTGAAAGGCTCTTGCGGCACCAAAACAGTGGAAATCCCCCAAAAGTGACCCCATTTTGGAAACTATACCCCTTGAGGAAATTATCTAGGGGTATAGTGAGCATTTTGACCCCGCAGGTTTTTTGCAGAAATTATTGGAAGTAGGCCGTGAAAATGAAAATCTACATTCTTTCAAATGTAGGTTTAGCTAATTTTTTCTAATTTCCACAAGGACTAAAAGGAGAAAATGCACCACTACTTTTGTATAGCAATTTCTCCCGAGTAAAACAATACCCCACATGTGGTTATAAACGGTTATTTGGACACACAGCAGGGCTTAGAATGGAAAGAGCGCCATTTGGCTCTTGGAGCTCAAATTTAGCAGGAATGGTTTGCGGAGACCACGTCGCATTTGCAAAGCCCCTAAGGGACCAAAACAGTGAAAACACCAATAAAGTGACTCCATTTAGGAAACTACACCCCTTGAAGAATCCATCTAGGGGTGTAGTGAGCATTTTGAACCCACAGGGGTTTCATAGATTTTATTAGAATTGGGCAGTGAAGATAAAAAAAAAATCATTTTTTTCCCACAAAGACTTAGCTTTAGCTCAAAATTTTTCATTTTATCAACAAATAAAGGAATAAAAGAACCCCAAAATTTGTAAAGCAACTTCTCTGGAGTACGGCAATACCCCATTTGTGGTCATAAACTGCTGTTTGGGCACACGGCAAGGATCAGAAGAGAAGGAGTGCCATTTGGCTTTTGGAGCACAGATTTTGCTGGATTGGTTTCTTGGCACCATGTCACTTTTGCAAAGCTCCTAAGGTACAAGTACAGTGGAAACTCCCCAAAAGTGACTCGATTCACGAAAATACACCCCTTGAGGAATTCATCTAGGGGTGTAGTGAGCATTTTGACCCCACAGGTGTTTCATAGATTTTATTAGAATTGGGCAGTGAAAATAAAAAAAAAACTTTTTCTTCAATAAGACGTAGTTTTAGCTGAAAATGTTTCATATTCTCAACAAATAAATGAAAAAAAGCACCCCAACACTTGTAAAGCAACTTCTCCTGTGTACGGCAATACCACATATGTGGTCATAAACTGCTGTTTGGGCACAGAGTAGGGCACAGAATGGAAGGAGCGCCATTTGGCTTTTGGAGTACAGATTTTGCTGGATTGGTTTCTGGTCGCTATGTCGCATTTGCAAAGTCCCTGTGGGACCAAAACAGTGGAAACCCCCCAGAAGTGACTTCATTTTGAAACTACACCCCTCAAGGTATTCACCTAGGGGTGTAGTGAGCATATTAACCCCACAGGTGATTGGCAGAAATTGGTGTGCACTCGATGTTGCAGAGTGAAAATGTTTTTTCAATAGATATGCCAATATGTGGCGCCCAGCTTGTGCCACTGGAGACACGCACCCCAAAAATTGTTAAAAGGGTTCTCCCGGGTATGCCGATGCCATATATGTGGAAGTAAACTGCTGTTTGGGCACACTGTAGGGTTCAGAAGGGAGGTAGCGCCATTTGGCTTTTGGAGCGTGGATTTTGCTTGTAGTAGTTTTGTTTTGAGTCTTACTGGTGTTTCCGTTTATAATGTGGGGGTACATGTAAGGCGGGCAGAGTATATAAGGGGCATAGTCAGGTGGTATAGTGGGGTAAAAAAAAACAATAAAATAATCCATAGATGTGTGTTATGCAGTGACACAATCCTTTCTGCACAGGCCGGTGTCGCACTAAATAAATGGTCTTGACTTATTCCCCTTTTGGTCTGCACTCGGCACCTTTGCAGTTTGGGAAATTTTGCTGGGAAGTGTTGTCCTGGTATAATACGGGCGCCCTCACTTCCAGCAGATATGTTTGGGCCCTCTCCTTGCTGGTTCCCTAATTTTAGGGGCCTTGATAATTCGCCACTTGAAACAGAAGAAACGTTCCCCTCAGGCCGGCACAACTGCATATTTTTATTTCCTGGCTTATTGGTGCCTTGACTAATTTTATTTTTTCATAGACGTAGTGGTATGAGGGCTGTTTTTTTTTGTGTGACGAGCTGTAGTTTTTATTGGTACCATTTTGGGGTACATGCGACTTTTCGATCACGTTGCTGGGGTGCCGGTGGCTATAAACTCCTCACATGCTGCGATCTCTATTGAACGCAGCATGTGAGGGGTTAATCGGTCGGCTCGGAGGCTAGCTCTGGTCCTGGCCGATACCTCAGGGTGCCAGCTGTAACATACAGCTGTCACCCGGCGGTGATGTCGCTGGCTCAGCTCCTGAGCCAGCTCCATCTGTTTCACGTACAGTTACGTGGAGATGCGGGAAAAGACCATCTTCCATCACGTAACTGTACGTGAAATTGCGGGAAGGGGTTAACATTTGATGTTTGCAGTTGTTGCAGCTCTGTGCTCTACCACTACTTCTTTGTGTGAATGGGGCATTAAACTTGTGACTGATAGATATGGCATGCTCTGCCAGTACAATTTGTGGCGATACATTACTGCAACTTCTGTTTCTTTTCCAGTTTGGAGTTATCTGAGGGAAAGAGCAATGTATTACAACAAGAATTGCAATCTTGCAAGGAGCTGCAGGAACTGGAGCCTGAAAACAAGTGTAAGTTTGTGCACTATTCTTGTAAGAACCATTACTAAGATGACAATCCATCTACAGGCAAGTGCAATTGTTTGTTTTATTGCCAGTCTTTTGAATTATATGGCAATGGCACAAATGGTTAATAACTTTTTTTGCTATAATGCCAACATTAGAATTTGGGTAAACAGAGGTTTTTTTACACAGGCCAATTATTGTGACTATTCACTGATTTCCGAGCAATCTGTGCAATAATTGGCCAGTGTGAAAGTAGGAAAGAATAAATGGTAAAACTACAATGTATTATTGATCATCAATCATGTTTGCGATCGGCACAATAAGTATATGTGAATGCCATTTAGCAGCATTTATGTCCAGTGCATGTCTCTCTAGAGAAAAAGTTGTCTCCAGACAACAGTGACGCTCCTTGCTTATGGTGTTCTGAAGGAAATCCATTAAATTCTCACCCACGATTTTTCAACCACCAATGTAACCGTGAGATGAAAGGTGAGCAGACCAAGTCAAATGGGCATCCTTACGCATCGTCTATGTGTAACATAAATTTCTGTATCGGCTTCGTTCACATCTGCGCTAGGGCTCCGTTTCAACGTTCCGTCTGAGCTTTCCATTGGAACGGAGCCCTGTCTGACACAAACGGAAACCATAGGTTTCCGTTTCCATCACCAATGATGACGGATCCGGTGCCAATGGTTTCCGTTTGTCTCCGTTGTGCAAGGGTTCCGTAATTTTGACGGAACAAATGGCATAGTAGACTAAACCCTAAACGACGGAGCCCTTGCACAACTAGTAGCTACAGCGACAAGTATATATTCTAGCAAACCGTGCAGAAACGCAAAACAAACATCATATTCTCTTATTTTCATTTGTATCAGCTCTCTTTGTATGAGAGAAGATATATATTTAAAGGCTATGGAAACCATTTGAAGACTTTTTTTTTTTTCTTTCACTAAAACAATGTATTATGGTGTTTAGTGCAACTTTGTAATTGTTTTTTTATTAAAAAATATATTTTACTTTTTGAGATACAGCTTCTATGTATTCTGGATACATACAATCTGTATCTTATGCAGAAGCCGCTGTTACTGAAGCTGGCAGTCCCGCTGACCTGACAGATTTGGGTTTCAGCGCAAGATACAGCTTCTTCGTATCCAGAATACATTGTAGTTTTATTAAAAAAACAAATGTTTTACTTTTTGAGATACAGCTTCTAAGTTGCACTAAACACCATAATACATTGTTTTGGTTAAAAAAAAGAAAAAGGCTTCAAAGGTTTCCATAGCCTTTAAACATGAGTTTGCTTGAATTTGCAAGTTGATCCAGCATTAGGTGTAAACTTTTTCTGTATGTTTTTATAACTAAACCATATGTTGTCACAGAAGAGATTCTATATGCAAGTTTATCTTAATGATGATGTCTTGGCAAAAAAAAAAAGCTGTTTGCAAATGTAGTAAGTAGGCTTGTGAAAAATGAATGACAAACTGTATTACAACTGCGTGCATTGAGCAATCCAGTGAAAAGTAAGTACTGTGGTAGTCCTTGGGGTGTTGACTATGAAAGCTTTCAATCAGGTAAAATGACATTTCATATATATATGTACAATTCACATTCACAAGTGCCTACTATATGACCCTGGAATTTTTATCACCTAGAATATAAAATGTAGTTTACACTCTGTAAACCCTGTTAGCTTGCTAGGATAATAAGCATTTAAAGATACTCATTATACTATATAGCTGTGTGGGAAAAGGCACTAGCATCCCTTTGCAAAGAATCACCAATCTCCTGGTATTTTATACTGTTACCTGGCCATTTTATTGAACACTGTGGGGCAGATTCATCAATGTATTAACGCCAGTTTTCTGCCGTAAAATGTTTTAAAAAGATGGGGTTTGGTAAAATGTGTATTGGGGAAAAAAAGCACACGGGGGTTCACATTTGCATGGAGTGCAATTCATTTGTCACAGCCTTCCTTAACTTTCCCACTTATAAAAGTCAGAGGACAGCTCCAGAATCTGCTGCTCATCAGATAGTAGTTTTTTGTTACTTCAGTTACATGTATATAATTTTGTGTGATAGATGCCTGTTAATTGTAAAATCTTCAATAAAAATCTATTGCAGTTCAGAAATGGCCGGCATTGTTATTCCCATATGACAGATTCATCAACAGGGAAGTAGCCATGATCCATTAATGTCTGATTGGCAGGAGTCCAACCGCTGTGACCTCCGCTGATCACGAATAGTAGAAAAAAACGGTGTAAAGTAATCACAAGATTAATGGCCAACTTCGTTCTAGCGATCAGTGGGTTTCACAGAATTTGAATTTACACTGATCAGACGTAGATGGCATATTCTAGCAATATGCCACCAATATCTGTGGTAAGATAAATCCCTTAATTTGCATAGTGTAAATATTCCATGAATTTGTAAAGCGGGAATGCCACTTTAAAGGTTGTATTTGTGCTGTTTTAGTGGTCGTGGATGCACATGGGTGAAAAATAGAGATGAACATGGCTTCACCAAATATCCAAACATGAGACGTAAACCCCTTATTTTTTGAGATGTGTAATGATAGGGAGTTAAAATGTTTTTTAATTTTTTAGAGGCAGCTCCTATGTATGCTGGATACATAGAAGATGTAGCTTGCGCTTAAACCCGAATCCATCAGGTCAGCAGGAGCCACCTGTTATCGATCACATCTAAGTTATGAACTTAGATCTGAGCAATAAAAGATTGATCCTGCGTGTCAGAGACATGCAGGACACACTGTCACCAAAGCCATCAGTCCCGCTGACCTGGCAGATTCGGGTTTCAGCACAAGATACAGCTTTTATGTATCCAAGACACGTAGACGCTGTGTCTCAAAAAGTAAATAGAAACCAATTACAAAGTTGCATTAAATACTATAATACATTGTTTTAGTAAAAAAATACAGTTGCAAGAAGGTATCTCCTGGAATTCTGCATTTATTACTAAAAAATTTGCACTGATTGTAATCTAAGTCACAATTCTAGACACAAACAGTCTAATTAAGGATCAAAAAAAGAGAAAGGAAGGTAATAATAATAATAATAATAATCTTTATTTATATAGCGCCAACATATTACGCAGCACTTTACAATTTAGAGGGGACATGAAACAAACAATATCAGACATTACATAGTGACAAAGTTCATTTACAATTCAAATCTGGGGAGTGAGGACCCTGCTCGCAAGAGCTTACAATCTATGAGGACATAAGGAAGACACAAAGTGTAACAGTGTTTGTTCTGTACAATGGTCCGGCCATTTTTATACACATGCGGTGGTAACATAAAGCTGCATGAGCCGGTCACCAGCCAGTATCCGTGTATGACGGACATGAAGAGAAGGAGTGTGAGGTAATCTTATTCTGATGACTAATCTAAAAGGAGGGCCATGGAAAGGAGTCAGATTAGGGAATGTTATAGGCCTGTTTAAATAGATGTGTTTTCAGGGCACGTTTAAAACTGTGGATATTGGGAATTAATCTGATTGTCTGGGGTAGCGCATTCCAGAGGACGGGTGCTGCACGAGAGAAATCTTGGAGACGGGAGTGGGAGGTTCGGATTATGGAGGTTTTTAATCTAAGGTCGTTGGCAGAACGTAGAGCCCGAGTAGGGTGGTAGACAGAGATGAGGGAGGAGATGTAAGTAGGTGCAGCACTGTGGAGAGCTTTGTAGGTGAGAGTAATAAGTTTGAATTTTATTCGGAAGGGGATGGGCAACCAGTGCAGTGACTGGCACAGGGTAGAGGCGTTGGTGTAGAGGTTGGTCATAAAGATGAGCCTGGCTGCTGCATTGAGGATAGATTGGAGAGGGGAGAGTTTGGTGAAGGGAAGACCGACTAGTAATGAGTTACAGTAGTCAAGACGAGAGTGAATCAGAGCAACAATGAGAGTTTTGGTGGTTTCCTCCGTAAGAAAAGAGCGGATTCTGGACATGTTTTTGAGGTGAAAATGACGGGAGCGTGAAACTGATTGTATGTGAGGAGTAAAGAAAAGATCTGAGTCAAAAATAACCCCGAGACAGCGGGCGTGCTGCTTAGGAGTGATGGTAGTGCCACACACAGAGATGGAGACATCAGGTTTAGCGAGGTTAGTAGATGGTGGGAACACAAGGAGCTCAGTTTTAGAAAGATTCCGTTTCAGATATAGTGAGGACATGATGTTAGAGACAGCGGACAGACAATCACTGGTGTTCTGTATTAGAGCAGGGGTGATGTCACGGGAAGAGACATATAATTGGGTGTCATCAGCGTAGAGATGGTACTGGAAGCCAAATCTGCTGATGGTTTGTCCAATAGGGGCTGTGTAGAGAGAAAAGAGCAGCGGACCTAGGACTGATCCCTGAGGAACCCCGATAGCAAGGGGAAGATGAGAAGAGGTGGAACCAGCAAATGACACACTGAATGAGCAGTCAGAGAGATAGGAGGAAAACCAAGAGAGAGCCGCGTCCTTGAGGCCAATAGAGTGGAGCATGTTAAGTAGGAGTTTGTGGTCTACAGTGTCAAAGGCTGCAGAGAGATCCAAAAGAATCAGGAGAGAGGATTTACCGTCCGATTTAGGTAAGGGAGCAAAGAACGGGAAGGGAAAAGGGAAGAGGACGGGAAGGGTAAGGAAAGGGGGGCGAAAATCCCCGATACAGAACTAGGCACTTAGCTCAGTGTTAATGTAAAATATCCAAAAAGTTTTTATTAGCAAAATATGATTACAAATTTTACACCATGTGTGATAATGGTTTAATTAACTAATAGATAAGTCTAATTAACTAATAACACACACAGTTGTTGGACTGTTGCTACTCTCCCTGGATGTGGGCGTCACGCCAAGAGCAGAATGGGCAATCCTGAAAGAGGTGAGAAAGAACCCAAGGGTAACCGCAAAAGACTATTCGATAAACGCTGAACAAGAATGGAGTTCATGGAAGGACACCCCGAAAGAAGTTGCTGCTGTCCAGAAAAAAAACCATTGCAGCACATCTCAAGTTGGTCTATGACCACCTGTATGTTCCACAATGCTTCTGGGAAAATGTTCTATGGATAGATCAGACAAAAGTGGAATGTTTTATCACCAATGCACAACGCTATGTTTGTAGAAAAAAAAGAACACAGCACACCAACAGCAAAACCCTATCCCAACTGTGAAGCATGGTGGAGGGAGCATCATGGTTTGGGGCTGCTTTGCTGCCTCGGCCTGGACACCTTGCAATTATTGAGGGAACAATGAATTCAAAGGTGTATCATAAAGTTTTACAGGAGAATGTAGGGGCAGCAGGAAATGAGCTTAAGCTGGAGAGACTTTGGGGGATGAAACAAGGTAATGACCCAAAGCACGCAACTAAATCCACTAAAGCAGTTTCTGGGGGGTCGCGTGCCACTCACCGATGACTCGGCCCACTGAGATGGTGGGGCCAAGGGCCGGCACCTCAGCGATAGCATGTCTTGGTTTCAACACAAGACGCAGATAAACATTGAATCCAATGCTGAAGTAGGGAGCTGATGGCTCCTTTCTCTAGCACATTCTCTATGTAATGCCGGCTTTGAGTGGCTCGATGCAGGCAGGCGCTCTGTAGTGACGTCATCCTGCCTGTCTGTGCCAATGTGCCAATCCACAGACTGGAGGAGCAGAGCGATCTCCACTTGTCGTCGGAACGGTATTAGGTGAGTGATTTATTTTATTATTTTTTTATTAGGCACTATGAGGGGCATTATACTAGGTATTGGGGGGCCGCTATGGCGCAATGTACTGTATGGGGGCAGCTATTAGGGCAGTACACTGTGTTGGGGCAGCTTTGAGGGCATGATACTGTATAGGGGCAGCTATAAGGGCATTATACTGTGAGGGGCAATTATGGTTGTTTTCGATGTTGCAATTATTTTTTTTATTGGAGCTAAGCACCGGCATCACGCTACGAATGATGTTGACATACGTGAGACTAAATGGGGGGGGGGGGGGGGTTCCAAACAAAAGTCTCGGCCAAAAGTTGGTCCCGTTCTCAGAAAGTTGCTCTAAAGAATGGTGAAAAAGAAGATATTTGTGTTTTGTAATGTCCAAGTCTAGAGTCCTGACCTTAATTGGACACTAACTTTTCAAACAACTTATGCTTATCTATTAGTATACCTGATATAGATCAACTTTACTTACTGTTGAGATGTAGTTGTTTTTCCATGCAAATTCTGTGTGAAGTTACTGCCACTAGGTGTCTGTCTTCCAGTAAACTGCTGCCCAGCCCCTGTTGTCAAGCAATATCCGCCTCTAGTTACAGAGCAGAGGAGACAGACTGCAGGAAGTGGGGTGTTGTCTTTGCTAAAGCACACTCCAGTGTCTTCACAGTCTGCCCAAAGAAGTCTGTGGAGGGGTGAGCCACAGGAGGTAACAGGAGTTATATGTCGCCCCATTGCTGGATTCTCAGCTACACTGATCATTACTGCTATATAATGTCCTCCAATCTTCTACAGCTTCTATATATGTGATAGCTAGAGATAGGAGAGCAGAATTCTCCTCTTCTCTGTGTGCAGTGCATAGGCTCCACTCACTAGTTCAGAGAAAACAGAGAATATAGATATAGAGCCTGCAGAGGGGAGAACTGCTACAAAATGCAGAATACAAGTCATATAATGGCCAGAAATATTGTTATTCCTCAGGTACACACCTACAACAGCTTATTCTGAAGACACATAAAAAGTTAGGTACACTTTAACCCTAAAGAGATGCTGTGGCATGACCTGAAGAGGGCTGTGCACGTAAGTCATTTCATCAATATTTCTGGGATGCAACACATTTTGAGTTCGGAAGGGGCCAAAATTCCTCCCCATTGTTGTGTAAATTTTATTTGCAGCTACAAATAATGTTTGGTGAAGATGATTGCTACTAAAGGTCTAAAGAGTAATAAAGTCAAGTGTTCACTTTTTCTCTTTGCGCTGTAGATGTTTACTCAATGCACTTTAACCCCTTCCCGACATCCGCCGTATATATACGGCGCTGTCGGGAGGTGCTTCCCGCAAAGCGCCGTATATATACGGCGCAGTGATGGTGCGGGCTCAGGAGCAGGGCCGGCACCATCACCGCGGGGTGACAGCTGTATTATACAGCTGGCACCCTCCTGTAACTGCCAGGACCGGAGCTATTCTCCGATCCGGCAGATTAACCCCTCAGATGCTGCGCTCAATAGAGCGCAGCATCTGATAGGTTTTCACCCGATCGGCAACCCAGTGATGCAATAGCTGGGTTGCTGTGGCAATCGGACGCCAGAAAATGGCGTCCGAGTCTGCCTTGTACGGGAGCCGATGAGGACCCGCCTGCGGCGTGTCCTCATAGGCTTGCTGTCAGTGAATAACTGACAGCGCTAATACACTGCACTACGTATGTAGTGCAGTGTATTAGAGTAGCGATCGGGGCATCAGGCCCTCATGTCCCCTAGTGGGACAAGTAAAAAAAGTAAAAAAAAGTTAATAAAAATGTGGTAAAACAATAAAAACACACACATTTCAAATAAAAATGAAGCTAAACTGACTTTTTTCCCATAGTAAGGCTTTTATTATGGGAAAAACCGTAGAAATCAAAAAAACTATACATAATTGGTATCGCCGCGTCCGTAACGACCCAAACTACAAAACTATTATGTAATTTATCCCGCACGGTGAACGCGGTAAAAAAAAAACATGAAAAACAGCGCCAGAATCTTTGTTTTTAGGTCTCCTTCCAAAAAATGCTATAAAAAGTGATCAAAAAGTCACATTTACTCCAAAATAGTACTAATAAAAAACGACAATCCGTCCCGCAAAAAATAATCCCTGACACCGCTTTGTGCACGCAAAAATAATAAAGTTATGGGTCTTAGAATGTCGACACAGAAAACAAATGATTTTATAAAAAAAGTGATTTTATTGTGCAAAAGCTGCAATACATAAAAAAAACTATATAAATTTGGTATCGCCGTAATCGTATCGACCCGCAGAATAAAGCTAACATGTAATTTAGGGCACACTGTGGATGCCGATAAAAAAACCAATAAAAAACTATTCCAGAACTGCTTGTTTTTGGTAATTTCCTTTACCAAAAAATGAAATAAAAAGTGATCAAAAAGTCGTATCTGTTCTAAAATGGTACCAATAAAATATACAGCCCGTCTCGCAAAAAACAAGCCCGCACAGCGCTCAATCTACTGAAAAATAAAAAAGTTATGGCACTAGTAATGCGGTGATGAAAAACATCTCAATGCGCAGGCCTGAGGGGAACATTCCTTCAGTTTCAGGGCCCTAGTATTTAGGAACTAGGAAAGGGAAGGGACATCCGCTGGAAGCGAGGGTGCCCATATTATACCAGTGCAAAACTTTCCCAGTAATATTTCCCAAACTACGAAGGAGAAAAAGTCCCCAAAAGGTGCAGTGTAAAGAGTGTTACAAAAGGGGGATAAGAAAGAAAACCGTTTATCAGTGTGACACCGGCCTGCGCATAACGGATCGCTTCACATCGTAACACACATCTATGGATAATTGTATTATTTACCCCATTATTATACCCTCTTATTATGCCCTGATGTGCTCCGCACAGATTACATATACCCTGATGTACTCCGCACAGATTACATATGCCCCCACATTATAAACGGAAATACCAGCAAAACCCCAAACAGAACTATTACCAAGCAAAATCCATGCTCAAAATGGCGGTCTTTCCCTTCTTAGCCCTACAGTGTGCCCAAACAGCAATTTATGGCCACAAGTAAGGCATTACCATACCCGGGAGAACCCGCTTAACAATTTTATGGGGTAAGATTCTCTAGGGGCACAACATCTTGTGCGGTGAATGGGCAGATCAGTGGAGAAATTGCAATTTTCACTTTGCACAATCCACTGCGTATTCATTTCTGAAAAACACCTGTGGAGTCTAAATTCTCACTACATCCCTTGATAAATGCCTTTAGGGGTGTAGTTTCTAAAACGGGGTCACTTTTGTTTGGTACATCAGTGGTTTTGCAAATGCAACATGGCGTCCGCAAACCATTCCAGCAAAATCTACGCTCCAAAAGATAAATACCGCTCCTTTTCTTCTGAATGCTCCCGTATACGTAAACAGCCGATTATAACCACATATGGGGTGTTACCGTACTCGGGAGAAATTACTTTACAAATGTTGGGGTGCTTTTTCTTCTCTATTCCTTGCAAAAATGAAAAATGTGTATCTAAAACGACATCTTGTTTGAAAAAAAAATTATTTTTCATTTTCATGGCTTAATTCTAATTAATTCAGCAAAAAACCTTTGGGATCAAAATTTTAACTATACCCCTAGATGATTCCTCAGGGGGTGCAGTTTCCCAAATGGTGTCACTTTTGGGGTGTTTCCACTGTACTAGTACTACAGGGGCTCAGCAAATATGACATGACACCCAGAAACCATTCCAAAATCCAAATGGTGCTCCTTCCATTCTGAGCCCTACCGTGTGTCCAAACAGATGTTTGTGACCACATGTGGGGTATTATTTTACTCGGGAGAAGTTGCTTTACAAATGTTGCGGTGCTTTTTCTCCTTCAGTCCTTGTGGAAATGAAAAAAAAATACCTAAACCTACATTTTCTTTGAAAAAATTTAGATTTTCATTTTTACGGCCTACTTACAATAAGTTCTGTAAAAAAACTGGCTGGTCAAAATGATTGCTACACCCCTAGATAATTTCCTCATGGGGTGTAGTTTCCAAAATGGGGTCACTTGTTGGGGGTTTCCACTGTTTTGTCCCCTCAGGAGCTTTGCAAATGCGACATGGCCTCCGCAAACCATTCCTGCTAAATTTGAGTTCCAAAAGCCAAATGGCGCTCTTTCCCTTCTCAGCCTCGCTGTGTGTCCAAACAGCCGTTTATTACCACATGTGGGGTATTGTTTTACTCGGGAGAAATTTCTTTACAAATTTTATGGTGCTTTTTCTCCTTTAGTCCTTGTGGAAATGAAAAAAAATTAGCTAAACCTACATTTTATTTGAAAAAATTTAGATTTTCATTTTCACAGCCTACTTGCAATAATTTCTTCAAAAAACCTGTGGGGTCAAAATGCTCACTATACCCCTAGATAATTTCCACAAGGGGTATAGTTTCCAAAATGGGGTCACTTGTTGGGGGTTTCCACTGTTTTGTCCCCTCAGGGGCTTTGCAAATGTGACATGGCCTCCGCAAACCATTCCTGCTAAATTTGAGCTCCAAGAGCCAAATGGCGCTCTTTCCCTTCTAAGCCCTGCCGTGTGTCCAAACAGCCGTTTATTACCACATGTGGGGTATTGTTTTACTCGGGAGAAATTGCTCTACAAATGTTGTTGTGCTTTTTCTACTTTAGTTCTCTTGGAAATGAAAAAAAATTAGCTAAACCTACATTTTATTTGAAAAAATGTAGATTTTCATTTTCATGACCTAGTTCCAAAAATTTTTGCAAAAAAACTGGCCGGTCAAAATGCTTGCTACACCCCTAGATAAATTCCTCGAGGAGTATAGTTTCCAAAATGGGGTCACTTGTTAGGGGTTTCCACTGTTTTGTCCCCTCAGGGGCTTTGCAAATGTGACATGGCCTCCGCAAACCATTCCTGCTAAATTTGAGCTCCAAGAGCCAAATGGCGCACTTTCCATTCTAAGCCCTGCCGTGTGTCCAAACAATCGTTTATTACCACATGTGGGGTACTGTTTTACTCGGGAGAAATTGCTCTACAAATGTTGTGGTGCTTTTTCTACTTTAGTTCTTTTGGAAATGAAAAAAAATTAGCTAAACCTAGATTTTATTTGAAAAAACGTAGATTTTCATTTTCATGGCCTAGTTCCAAAAATTTTTGCAAAAAAACTGGCCGGTCAAAATGCTCACTATACCCCTAGATAAATTCCTCGAGGGGTGTAGTTTCCAAAATGGAGTCACTTTTGGGGGGTTTCCACTCTTTTAGTTCCACTAGACCTGTTCAAAGCGGATATGGTGCCTAAAATATATTCTAATAAAAAGGAGGCCCAAAATCCACTAGGTGTTCCTTTGCTTCGGAGGCCGGTGCTTCAGTCCATTAGCGCACTAGGGCCATATGTGGGATATTTCCTAAAACTGCAGAACCTGGGCAATAAATATTGAGTTGCATTTCTTGGGTAAAACATTCCGTGGTACAAAAAAAATGGATTCAAAATGAATTTCTGGAAAAAAATAATGAACTTTGTAAATTTCACCTCTACTTTGCCTTAATTCCTGCGCAACGTCTAAAGGGTTAAGAAACTTTCTAAATGCTGTTTTGAATACTTTGATGGGTGCAGTTTTTAAAATGGGGTGACTTATTGGGGGTTTCTAATATCTAAGGACCTCAAAGCCACTTCACAACTAAACTGGCCCCTGTAAAAATAGCATTTTGACATTTTCTTGAAAATGTGAGAAATTGCTGCTAAAGTTCTAAGCCTTGTAACGTCCTAGAAAAATAAAATGATGATCAAAATACGATGCCAATATAAAGTAGACATATGGGGGATGTTAGTTAGCAACATTTTTGTGTGGTATAACTGCCTGTCTTACAAGCAGATACATTTAAATTGAGAAAAATGCTAATTTTTGAAATTTTTCGCTAAATTTTGGTGTTTTTCACAATTAAATACTGAATGTATCGGGCAAATTTTGCCAGTAACATAAAGTCCAATGTGTCACGAGAAAACAATCTCAGAATCGCTTGGATAGGTAAAAGCATTCCGGAGTTATTACCACATAAAGTGAAACATGTCAGATTTGAAAAATGAGGCTCTGTCAGGAAGGTCAAAAGTGGCCAAAGAGGGAAGGGGTTAAAGTGTAGCTAAACGTTTAACACTGAGGCCCCCACCAATCGCTAAAACGAAGCAACTGAAGCCCTTGTGTCAGCGCTCAGCCGCTTCGTGTCTGTTCGGCTTTTTCCGGAAATAAATGTATCGGAGTATAGGCCCATAGACTTTCTATTGAGTCCATACTCCGATAACCTGTGTTGGTGAATAAAATAATATTTTTCTATTGGAGCGCTGCGGTTTCCTCCTCCTTATTTGGATTGCCTATTTCCCCCGGAACCGGGGTTATCTACTGCGGGCACCCCCACTGAAGTTGGGAGTCTTGTATGATCCATATGATTTGGTTGCTGGCTGTGCTGCTGATATCTTTTTTCTGTTGTATGACATGCCATAAGTTTGTTAAACATTTAGCTACACTTCAATAAAAAAAAAAGACATGAACGGCACAACTGTTTGTGTGTATTAGTTTATTTACATTGTCTTTGTCTATAATTGTGACTTAACCACTTAACGCAACTTGACGCAACTGTCTGTCATGGTTTGCACTGCATTAAGGCACCATGAAGTACAGTTACGTCATGGTGCTTTTCTGTCACCCTGTCAAAAGACATGGTGACAGAACAATGACATCGGCTGTCACAGACAGCCGATAGTCACTGTGACTCGTCGGGGGAACAATCGCGGCGCCGCCAGCTATCGCAGTGATTGGTCAGTCAGTAGTGACTGACTAATCACAGTATTGCAGCATGGTTACCGGGATAAAAAATCCGGGTACCCACACTAGCCGATCGGCTGTTGGCAATAGGAGGCCTAACAATGGCCCCCTATCTGCCAAGTACGGCGGCCTGTTTGGCCCCGCCCGGAGGCGGGGCTTAAAAGCCTTCCGGCCGCAGATGAAAGATGGCGGCGGGCTCAGAAGCTGAGCCTGTGCCATCAGCCGAAGGGTATCAGCTGTATGTTACAGCTGACATCCTGCTGTAACGGCAGGGAATGGAGCTAGCGATCAAAAGTGATCGCGGCATCTTAGTGGTTTCCAGGAGATCGGTATCACTGCCATATGGTCGCACGGAAGCCAATCGTTGCTATGGGAACTGGATGCCAATAGTGGCTTACTGGTCTGCCACGTACGGAAGCCTATTAGACCCCGCCCGGAGGCGGAGCCTAATAGGCTTGCTGTCAGTGAATAGCTGACAGCTCTAATGCATTGTATTACGTGGGTAGTGCAATCTATTCAAATAAAGATGAGAGGTGCAGGTCTTCAAGTCCCCCAGTGGGACAAAAAAAAGTTATAAAAATGTTCAGCAAAAGTTAAAAAATTTACAGAAAAAAATGGATTAAAACTGATTTTCTGAAAAAAAAAAAATTACATTTGTAAATTTCAACTTTAATTTGCTTTAATTCTTGTGAAACGCCTAAAGGGTTAAGACACTTTCTATATGCTGTTTTGAATACTTTGAGGGGTTCAGTTTTTAGAATGGGGTGATTTATAGGGGTTTATAGTATATAAGGCCCTCAAAACCAGTTCAGAACAGAACCGGTCCCTAAAATAAGGCTTTTGAAATTTTCTTAGAAACTTTAGCAGCAATTTCTCACATTTCCAAGCCTTTTAATGTCCTAGAAAAATAAAAGAAGTTCAAAAAACGATGAAAACATAAAGTAGACATATGGGATATGTGAAATACCGTGTTTCCCCGAAAGTAAGACAGTGTCTTACTTTCTTTTTATCCCCAAAATCCCCACTATGTCTTACTTTCGGGGTATGTCTTATATTGCGTTGCGTTGCTCGATTTTCTAGATAGTCACTGTTCATGGTGCTGAAAGAGTTAAACTGTTTCAGCACCATGGACAGTGACTTCCGATCCCAATAAACATGAACCTGTCAAAAAAAAAAGAAGTTCTGACTTACCGATAACTCCCGGCGTCTTCCTCCAGTCTGACCTCCCGGGATGACGATTCAGGCCAAGTGACAGCTCCAGCCAATCACAGGCCAAGCACAGCCTGCAGCGGTCACATGGACTGGCGCGTCATCCAGGGAGGTGGGGCCCGATGTCGAGAGGCGCGTCACCAAGGACGCGTCACCAAGGCAACGGCCGGGAAGTTCTCGGTAAGTACGAACTTTTTCTTTTTTTCACGGCATTCACTGTCGAGGGTGCTGAAAGAGTTAGCTCTTTCAGCACCTTGGACAGTGACGGGCGTCGACTAGACTCATCTCTGATGGCGGCTGCGCGAAAATCACGCAGCCGCACATCAGAAATACCCCCGTGTTTCCCCGAAAGTAAGACATATGTCTTACTTTCGGGGTACGGCTTATATTAGCCGACCCCCCTGAAACCCCCGATACGTCTTACAATCGGGGGTGTCTTACTATCGGGGAAACACGGTAGTTGCTATTTTGTGTGGTATTACCATCTGTCTTACAAGCAGATACATTTACATTTTTTTAAAAATTCAATTTTTTGCAATTTTTTCTTAATATTTTGGTGCTTTTCATAAATACACACTGAATGTGTTGACCAAATTTTACCACTAACTTAACCCTATTTTGGACCTTAATGACCAAGCTATTTTTTACGTTTTTCAATCGTCGCATTCCAAGAGCTATAACCTTCTTATTTTTGCGTCGACATAGCTGTATAAGGTCTTGTTTTTTTGCGGGACAAGTTGCACTTTTTAATAGCACCATTTTGAGGTACATATTATTTATTGATTAACTTTTATTAACTTTTTTTTTGGGGGGAATAGAAAAAAATCTGACATTTCGCCACTCTTTTGCGTCCTAAATCTACGCCGTTTACCGTGTGGTATAAATAACACAATAACTTTATTCAGCGGGTTGTTACGATTGCAACGATACCAAATTTGTATAGTTTTTGTATGTTTTACTACTTTTACACAGTAAACGCTTTTTTTTCAAAATTATTTGTTTTTGTGTCTCCATATTTGAAGAGCCGTAACGTTTTTATTTTTTCGCCGATGCGGTTGTATGAGGGCTTTTTTTTTGCGGGAAGACTTGTAGTTTTTATTGGTACCATTTTGGATTAGATGCGACTTTTTGATCACTTTTTATTACATTTTTTTAAAGTCAGTATTCACAGAAAACAGCAATTTTTCCATAGTTTTTTATTTTTTTTACGGCGTTCACCGTGCGGGTTAAATAATATAATAGATTTATAGTGGGGGTCGTTACGGATGCGGCAATACCAAATATGTGTTACTTTTTAACTTTATTTTGTTTTTTTAATAGTAAAGCATTTTGTAAGGGGAAAAGTTGGGTTTTTCATTTTTTTTCCCATTTTTTTTTAAATTAACTTTATTAAACTTTTTTTTCACTTTTTTACTAGTCCCATTAGGGGACTATAATATGCGATTCTGCGATCGCATTTATAATACACTGCAATACTTTTGTATTGCAGTGTATTACTGCCTGTCCTTTTAACACAGACAGGCATCTGCTAGGTCATGCCTGCGGCATGATCTAGCAGGCATTCACTCCAGGCAGCCTGGGGGCCTTTATTAGACCCCCGGCTGCCATTACAGACACAGACACTCGGCGATCGTATCGCCGGGTGTCGGTGGGGGAGAGAGGGAGCTCCCTCCCTCTCTCCAAAACCACTCCGATGCGGCGCTCGCTATTGAGCACCGCATCTGAGGGGTTAAACGTGTGAGATCGATACTAACATCGATCTCACACTGCAGAGCAGGGACGCTCCCAGCCCTCAGCTGCCTCTATCAGCTGAGAGCAGGGAGATCTGACAGTTCCCTGCTCTGTAAACTTATTCCGATGCCGCGACGTAAAAAGTCTATGGCATCGGAATAAGGCCCGTTAGTGACCGACGTAGAAACACGATGGGTCGGTCACTAACGGGTTTAAGTCCAATGTGTCACGAGAAAACAATCTAAGAATTGCTTGAAAAAATAAAACATTTCAAAGTTATTTCCACTTCAAGTGATACATGTCAGATTTGGAAAAAAATAAATGGTCTGGTCCTTAAGGCCAAAACAGACTTAGTCACTAAGGGGTTAATTAACACAGACCACATTTTATTAGTAATCAATGCAGAAATCCAGGTAATTCCAAAGAGTACAAACACACACACACACACACACACACACTATATCTAAACTAGAATTTTTCAATATCTCACCGGTATTTGCTATTAACCCCTTCCCGACATTTGTCGTAAGTATACGTCAGGGAAAGCTAGTGCATCCCGCATTTTGCCGTACGACAGAAGAGGAGTCCGTGGCATCATCGCCGGATGTCAGCGGTGCATTACTGCTGACATCCGGCTGTAATGGCGGGGACCGAAATTAGCTTCGATCCCCGCCATTAACCCCTTAAATGCAGCGGTCAAAAGTGATCGCTGCATTTAAGGTGTTTGCAGCTCATCGGCACCCCAGCAATAAAATTGCCAGGGTTCCGATGACTGCAACGGCAACCGGAGGCCTAATACTGGCCTCCCGGTCTGCCTAGCACGGAAGCCATTCAGGCCCCGCCCAGAGGCGGGGCCTGAAAGGCTTTCGTAGCCGATGGCAAGATGACGCCAGCTCAGGAGCTGAGTCGGCGTCATCAGCGGTGGATGTCATTTGTATGTTACAGCTGACATCCACCTGTAACGGCAGGAACCGGAGCTAGCTCCGATCCCTGCCATTAACCCCTTAGATGCAGCGATCGAAATCAATCGCTGCATCTTACAGGTTGCTAGCAGATCGGCAGCCCTGCCATGTTGTAGCAAGGCTGCCGACTGCTGCTATGGCAACAGGAGGCCTAACAATGGCCTCCTGCTCTGCCATTACGGAAGCCAATTAGGCCCCGCTGAGAGGCGAAGCCTAATCGGCTTGCTGTCAGTGAATGACTGACAGATCAAATACATTGCACTACAAAAAAAAAAAATCAGACAGTTGGACCTTCAAGTCCCCTAGTGTAAAAAAAAGTTGTAAAACATATAATAAAAGTTTCAAGTAACAAAATAAAACACAATTGTCCTTTTCCCTTATCCAGTCCTTTATTATTGAAAAAAATAAACCGTACGTATTTGGTATTGCTGCGACCGTAACAGCCTGAACGATAAAAATATTATATTATTTTTCCGCGCGATAAATGGCGTAAAAAATAACCCTTAAAAAAAATACCAGAGTTTTTTGGACACTTTGCCCTACAAATATTGGAATAAAAAGTGATCAAAAAGTCTCATGTATCCAAAAATGGTACCTTTAAAAACTATAGCTCGTTTCGCAAAAAACAAGCCCTCATACAGCTCCGTCGACAAAAGTAATTTTGTTGTGCAAAAAGTTGTAAAACATAAAATAGTGCTATAAGTATAAAAAAAACTATGCCAGAATTGCTGTTTTTTGGTCACCTTCCTCCCAAAAAATAGGATAAAAAGTGATTACAAATTCGCATGTACCCGAAATGGTGCCAATAAAAACTACAGCTTGTCCCGCAAGAAAAAGTCCTCCTACCACTGCGTCTATCAAAAAATAATTAGGCCCCATAATCCACTAGGTGCTCCTTTGCTTCTGAGGCCTGTGCTTCAGTACATTAGTGTGCTAGGGCCACATGTGGGATATTTCCTAAAACTGCAGAGTCGGGGCAATAAATACTGAGTTGCGTTTCTCTGTTAAAACTTTCTGTGTTACAAAAAAAAAATATTAAAAATGAATTTCTGCAACAAAAAAATTGTAATTTGTAAATTTCACCTCTACGTTGCTTTAATTCCTGTGAAACGTCTAAAGGGTTAAGAAACTTTATAAATGCTGTTTTGAATAGTTTGAGGGGTGAAGCTTTTAAAATGGGGTGACTTATTGGGGGTTTCTAATATATAAGGCCCTCAAAGCCACTTAACAGCTGAACTGGCCCCTGTAAAAATAGCCTTTTGAAATTTTCTTGAAAATGTGAGAAATTGCTGCTAAAGTTCTAAGCCTTGTAACATCCTAGAAAAATAAAAGGATGTTCAAAAAAACAATGTTAATCTAAAGTAGACATATGGGCGATGTTAATTCGCAACTATTTTGTGTGTTAACTGCCTGTCTTACAAGCAGACAGATGTAAATTTAGAAAAATGCTAATTTTTGCAATTTTTTGCAAAATTTTGCTGTTTTTCACAATTAAATACGGAATATATTGAGCAAATTTTGCCAGGAACATAAAGTTCAATGTGTCACGAGAAAACAATCTCCGAATCGCTTGGATAAGTAAAAGCATTCAGAAGTTATTAACACATAAAGTGAGACATGACAGATTTGAAAAATGAGGCTCCATCAGGAAGGTCAAAAGTGGCCAAAGAGGGAAGAGGTTAAGGCCTCATGCCCACTTCAGTTTTTTCCTTCAGGGTGCTATCCGTTTTTGTCACTGATGGCACCCTGAACCCATTGATTTCAATGGGGCCATGCACACTTCCGTTGTTTTAACGGAACCGTGCGGCCGTTCCGTCAAAAGTAGGGCAGGTCCTACTCCTATCCATTTTTGACAGAACAGTCTCGGCCTTCTCATTGAATTTGGTCCATGAAACAACGGACTGCACACGGAAGCCATCCGTGTGCAGTCCGTGTGTGACGGGACCGTCAATAACGGCCGTTCAACGACCGAAGCGTGCATGAGGCCTAAAGGAGCATTTCTATATAGCAAATATTTTTACTATTCAGTTTATTCCAATATTTGTAAATGCACAAAATAATCAACAATAAAATAATTTTTTTTTAATTAATGTTTACAATTGATCGTCCATACATAATATTTATTGTAAAATAGTAACATGTATATGGTTGTACTCCATTTTGTACTGCTGTACTGTATTAGTAGTGCAGCTGATGATACGGGCATAATTGTCCATAGTATGTATGATTGGTGTAAACATCCATCTTATGGTCGTAACAATATCGGTAGTCTATTATGCTCAATTGGCGATGGAAGATGGTAATGTATAAATTTACCATGTTCAGACGTAACGGGTATGTTGCAGATTTTTTTTTATTCCGATTCCGTACATTACAGTACAATACCTTTTTTAAAAAAAAAAAACCAACTCTCATATAATGGGGAAAATGGGGTGGAAATCAGCAGCATGCCTGTTATCTTGCATATTTACATGGATTTTTGTCTGGGATTTATCATTCTCATGTATGTGTTAAAGACAGCTCAGCAATGCTTCAAACAATGCTGTCTTTCTGAAGCTGTCACAGCTTGTTCAAAACATTCCTGCTTACATGCTACTTGCCTGTTACACATATATGAGAATCTGTATCCTGTAATTTTTATAATTTGGCATCTACTACATGAGTGGGCCGCAGAAGTATTTGGCTACTTACATAGTTACATAGTTTAGTATGGTTGAAAAAAGACACATGTCCATCAAGTTCAACCAAGGGATGGGAAAGGGGAAGTAAAAAAAATTCTACCCATAAGAGCTTATATTTTTTTGTTCTAGGAAATTATCTAAGCCTTTTTTAAAGCCATCTACTGTCCCTGCTGTGACCGGCTCCTGCGGTAGACTATTCCATAGATTCACAGTAAAGAAGGCTTGTCACCTCTGCAGGTTAAACCTTTTTTTTTATCCAGACGGAGGGAGTGCCCCCTTGTTTTTTGAGGGGGTTTTAAATGGAACAGGATTTCACCATATTTTTTGTATGTGCCATTAATATATTTATATAAATTAATCATGTCCCCTCGTAGTCGTCTTTTTTTCAAGGCTAAATAGGTTTAAATCTTTTAATCTTTCCTCATAACTAGATTCTCCATGCCCCTTATTAGCTTCGTTGCTCTTCTTTGTATTTTTTCTAACTCCAGGGCATCTTTTCTATGAACTGGAGCCCAGAACTGAACTGCATATTCTAGATGAGGCCTCACTAATGCTTTGTAAAGTGGTAATATTACATCCCTGTCCCGCGAGTCCATGCCTCTTTTAATACACGACAATATCCTGCTGGCCTTTGAAGCAGCTGATTGACACTGCATGCTGTTATTTAGTTTATGATTTACAAGTACACCCAGATCCTTCTCAACAAGTGACTCCCCCAGTGTAGCTCCCCCTAGGACATATGATTGCAGGTTGTTCGTACCCAGGTGCATAACTATACATTTATCTACATTAAACTTCATTTGCCAAGTGGACGCCCAAACACTCCGTTTGTTTGTTTGTTTGCAATTCACAAACATCTTCCATAGACTGAACATTACTACATTGCTTGGTGTCATCTGGAAAAATAGAAATAGTGCTATTAATCTTATCCTCTATATCGTTAATAAATAAGTTGAATAATAGTGGTCCCAGCACTGAACCCTGGGGTACACCACTCATAACCGGGGGCCATTCAGAGTAGGAATCATTGACCACAACTCTCTGGATAGGGTCCTTGAGCCAATTCTCAATCCAATTACAAACTATACTATCTAAACCTATAGTCCTTAATTTACCCATTAGACGTCTATCAGGGACAGTGTCAAATGCCTTTGCAAAGTCCAAAAACACTATATCCACAGCGGCACCTCTATCTAGGCTACTGCTCACCTCTTCATAAAAACAAATCAGGTTGGTTTGACAGCTTCAGTCCTTCGTATTACAAGCGACAGCCAGCATGGTTTTACTATTTTTTTGTCACATACTCCTGTATATAGTCCCTCAATAGCCCCTCAAACTTTTTCCCCACAATGGATGTTAAGCTTACTGGTCTATAATTACCCGGGGAAGACCTAGAGCCCTTTTTGAAAATAGGCACCACATCTGCCCTGCGCCAATCCCTTGGCACTGTAACAGTCACTAGAGAATCTCTAAATATTATGGAGGCTACAGTTGATTCTGCAGCAGCATCAGCGTTTGCAGGTAAGCAGCTACATCGACTTACCTGCAAACGCTGATGCTGCTGCAGAATCAACTGTAGCCTCTGGTGCCGGTGTCCTCGCTCGTCTGACACGATGCAGGACCTGTGAGTGACGTCACAGCGTGATCTCTCGAGAACACACTGTGTCTGCACTGCCAGAAACTGGGCGTTCTGAAGAGAAGTGGATGATACTTCTCATCAGAACGCCCAGCTAGTAAAAGTATTAAAAACACCCCGATGTACGCACATAATACACGCCCACTTGGACTTTTACTTTTAAACAACACCCACTTGGACTTTTGCAAGCCTCATTTGCATAACTACAAAAATGGTCATAACTTGGCCAAAAATGCTTGTTTTTTAAAAATAAAAACGTTACTGTAATCTACATTGCAGCGCCTATCTGCTGCAATAGCAGATAGGGGTTGCAAAATCTGGTGACAGAGCCTCTTTAAGAACTCTAAGGTATAGCCCATCTGGTCCCAGGGCCTGTGTACGTTTTTGTTTAATTTAGCTTGCACCATATCTACATTCATCCAATTCAGTATATCAACTGATATATTAACAGCACTGGCACCGGTTACATCAGCTGCTCTTTCTTCTGTAGTATATACAGAGCTGAGGAACCCATTTAGTAACTCTGCCTTCTCTTGATCCCCTGTGAGCAACTCCAAATTACACTATCTAGGGGTCCTACATGTTCAGGCCTTGGTTTTTTTGCATTTATATATTTGAAGAATTTTTTGGGATTTGTTTTAACTTTCCTTGGCCACCAGCCTTTCATTTTGTATTTTTGCTGATGTTATTACATTTTTACAGTTTTTATTAAGATCTTTATAATTTACAAAGGCTACCACTGTACCCTCAGATTTTTATTTTTCAAATGACCTTTTTTTGTCACATATTGCCCTTTTTACAGAAGGTGTAAGCCATGTGGGGTTTAATTTTAGTCGTTTATACTTGGTACCTATAGGAATACATTTTGCACTATAATTACCCAAAGTAGATATGAAAATCTCCCATTTATCATTTGTCCCATTATTTAACATTAGTTCTTCCCAGTCTATGTCCTGAATTGCATCCCTCATCCTGGGGAAATTGGCCTTCTTAAAATTAAGTGTTTTTGCCCTCCCAGCCTGTGTTTGTTTTTTACAGTATATGTAAAATATAACTATATTGTGATCACTGTTACCTAGGTTTTCACGAACATTGACGTTCCCAACAAGCCCTGCATTATTAGAAATGACCACATCCAATAGAGCTTCACCTCTAGTCGGGTCTTCCACAAACTGGCCCATAAAATTTTCCTGCAACAGGTTGAGGAAATGTCTCCCCTTTGCAGTTGAAACCGATCCATGACACCAATTAATATCCCGGTAATTAAAATCTCCCATTATCACTAAAGTACCCGCCTGTGCAGACAGCTCCATCTGTTTATATAGCTGACCTTCCATATCCCCCGTTATATTGGGGGGGGTCTATAGATTACAACAAAAGTAATTTTTTCAGTGTTTACCTCCCTTTGTAATTCTACCCACAAGGTTTCAACCTCCTCACAATCTTCACCCACTATTGTCTCTTTCACACTCCCTTTCATATCACTTCTCAAATACAGACATATTGCCCTGTTTTTCAGAAACCGTGTAAAACCCTGTAGATTTACAGCCCAGTCGTGTGAAGAGTCTAGCCATGTTTCAGCAACACCCACTATAGCTATATGTTCCTTCAGTACCAAGGCCTCCAGCTCCCCCATTTTGCTTGCTAGACTTCTGGCATTTGTGAGCATACACTTTAACTTGCCTTTTTAAATTTTTCACTTTCAGTATTAGAAATGTGATTATTTGACATTATTTGGGCATTTTTATTTTCATTACTGTTCTGTAACAAAAGGATCTCCTTATCTTATTGCCTAGTCCTCTCCCCGCAGTCTGTTTCTCCCCCCACCAATAGAGTCTGACCCCTCTCTAACCTAACTACCCCTTTTTTTTTTCTACATTGGCCTCCCTCCTCAGCCCTAGTTTAAATACTCCGCCACCCCAGCTAGAATTCTCTCTCCCAGCACAGCAGCCCCCTTCCATTTAGGTGCAAATCCTCTGCAGAATACAGTTTGTACCCCAATGAAAAGTCAGCCCAGTGCTCTAGGAACCAAAAGACTTCTCCTCTACACCAAGACTTAAAGAGACTCTGTCCCCACATTATAAGTGGCCTATATTGTACATGATGTGATAGGCGCTGTAATCTACATTACAGCAGTGTTTTTTTAATTTAGAAAAACGATCATTTTTGAGTTATGACCTATATTAGCTTTATGCTAATGAGTTTCTTAATGAACAACTTGGCGTGTTTTACTTTTTGGCCAAGTGGGTGTTGTACAGAGGAGTGTATGACGCTGACCAATCGGCGTCATACACTTCTCCCCATTCATTTACACAGCACATAGCGATATAACTATATCGCTATGTGCAGCCACATAAACACACTATAACGTTACTGCAGTGTCCTGACAGTGAATATACATTACCTCCAGCCAGGACGTGATGTGTATTCACAATTCTGACACTTCGCTAACACAATCCCGACACTACAGCACAGCAAGCGTAATCTCGTTTGAAATGACCGTTTACAGCATAATCTCGCGCGATTACGCTGTCCGTGCTGTAGTGTCGGGATTGTATTAGCGAAGTGTCAGGATTCTGAATATACATCACGTCCTGGCTGGAGGAAATGTATATTCAGTGTCCGTACACTGCAGTAACGTTATAGGGTGTTTATGTGGCTGCACATAGCGATATAGCTATATCGCTATGTGCTGTGTAAATGAATGGAGAGAAGTGTATGACGCTGATTGGTCAGCGTCATACACTCCTCTGTTAATGCCCACTTGGCCAAAAAGTAAAACACGCCCAGTTGTTCATTAAAGTGATCCTGTCATCAACATCTTACCTTCTAAAATCTCCTGACCCCTCAGTGGCCGCAGCTGTCCTTAGTTAATTTATGTGTTCTTCTCTCCTCACGTCCTCCTCTTGCACGAAATATTGTAATTTTAACTTTTACCCCCTTTTATGGTAATTATTTTTACTTTGTGACGGAGGATCTTAACACCGCCCACCTACGCCGCCTGTCAAGCCCTAAATACCGAAATCTTGTTACAAATATTGCGCATGCATGCTTCAACACCCTTCCCTACTTCATTCATACAGAAATAGTTAACTGCGCATGCGCCGCGCGGCTACACACACCCTTTTGTCGTCGTATTTCATACGTCATACTGTGAATCGTTGACACGTTAGTGTCGGCGATTCAGTATGAGTAAGTGACCGGAATGAAGGGGAAGTAGCGCTCGTACGAGCGGCTGCAACCCCTTCAAAACAGCTGATTGGCGGGGGTGTCGGACCCCAACCCATCAACAAGATACTAAAATTAACCTTACCTCCTCTTCGGCCGCAGGTCCTCACTCCAAGTGTCGGGATGCTGTGCACTGCTTTATCCACTCTGCTGTCAGGAGATGGGGGCTGGATTATGAGAAGAACCGACGGCATATGATGACGTAACACTGAGCGCCGAGCATGCGCAGTAAAATAATGTGAGAACAGCTGCTTTAGTGTCTCCATGCGCAAGTACGGGATTTGTGCAGTGGAGTGAGAGAAGCTGTCAATCAAAAACAAGGAGGCGGAGTCAACTCTGAAGCGCTGGAGGAATGAAAATTGTCTCTTTTCGAGTGAAGATTTGACTCTTTTGTTCTCATTTGCATACAGCTCTGGACCACTGAAAAACGGAATACTAAAGGTACAGAGCTTACTTTGAACATTTATGGACAGTGACGTCAGGGGCTCCTCCTGGAGTGGAATCCCCGGCCAGAGCTTTGCCGACGCTCTGGCCTGGGATTCTGCTCCAGGAGGAGCACCTGAAGTCACTGTCCGTATACAAAGGGCTCTGTGGCATCATCTACAGGGGGCACTGTGGCAGTATCTACAGGGGGCACTGTGGCAGTATCTACAGGGGGCACTGTGGCAGTATCTACAGGGGGCACTGTGGCAGTATCTACAGGGGGCACTGTGGCAGTATCTACAGAGGGCACTCTGGCAGTATCTACAGAGGGCACTCTGGCATTATCTACAGATGGCACTGTGGCACGATCTAAAAAGGGGCTGCCCATTCTTGACATTCTTGTGTCTGCCAAACGCTGCCAACTGAGCCGCCAGACTGCATTTAGCGTCACTTAAACTGAATTGTTAAATTAAGCACGTGGAGTAAACTCGCAAATTTCCGTTAGGTTTAAACCTAGCGGTATTATTATAGTAGTGTAGTAGTATTATTATTGTAATGTTATAGTAGTTCAAATAACTGATTGATTAACAATAATTTTGTATTTTATCAAATTTGATGCGGCCCGTCAACTTCACATTTTTTCTCTGTGCGGACTGTTTACCCGGCCAAGTTTGAGACCCCTGGTCTAGGGGCTCCCTCATAGCTGTGAGAACTATAACTTTGCAAGGAATTATTTGAATTCTGTTGGTCATTTGTGAAGCAAATACTGTGTTTTTCTATTATCTCATTTACCATCTCTTGTTTTTTGTGTCTAGGGTGCCTACTGACTATAATTCTCTTAATGCGTGCTCTGGATCCATTACTTTATGAGAATGAGTCTCTCTGTTACTTCGATACACTCAAGGTATATCACAGTATGTGTTGTGTGATCAATTAAATAGCCCCTGTATTTCTGTTATGCAATATTTTTTTATTGTTCCTTTCAGTAATATTTTCATGGATTGTACAGTGACATATTAAACATATACACACACACATACACGCTCATAGCAAGGCAGAAACCATCATCCTTCCCTGCAGGGAAAATGTGACTCACTGATATTCTGATAAAAGCAAGTCTCTGCATTTTTCATTATGAATGTCAATTAATGTGAGCATTTCATAAAGGTGCTGTGTTGGAGTTTTTAAACCTTTTGCCGTGCTGCGCCGCAATAGTATTTCGGGAGCAGGACTGCATTCCCGCACTCCAGAAAACTATTGCAGTTCTATCATAAACTGTCACTGCAAGTGACAGAGCGGGGACAGAACAGTAATGGCAACTGTCATGAACAGCTTACCATCCTTGTCATCTGCTAGAGGACCATTCAGATCGGTCCCTTGCCGGTGGTTCCACATTTCGTGTTTTTTCTTTTTTTCCCCCCTATGTCAACTGTATCTGCGTCCTCCGGACAATGTGGGGGCACTATATGGTGTTGGGGGGCTCTATAGGGGCATTATACTGTGTGGGGGAACTATGGGGCATTGTATGGTATGGGGGCATTATACGATGTGGGGGGGCAGCTATGGGGGCATTATACTGTGTGGGCGGGCAGTGTCGGGTTATATTATATACAGTTGTATACAGCAGGCTCAGGGCATATATATTCAGTGGAGTGGCATTCAAAAAGGGGTGTGGCCTAAATAATCGTTTGTTAATCGTAATCGAGGTTACCTGTTCAAGTAATTGTGATTTTGATTTCGGTCATAATCGCCCAGCCCTACCTATAAAAGTGGACACCACAGGTTACGAGGAAATACATTTTTTTTTAGACACTTTTTTTTTTTTAATCTGAATTGGTTGATTTAATAGTCATTAACTAACTAACGTATACGCAAAAGTTTCATGCCACTCATCCTGACTCCAATATTGCCAGGACCTAACGATGGGAACCTATTAACCCCTTGGCGACATGCCATGTATGTGGCAGCTATCAAGGGGAAGTATGTTACAGCAGACACATCACTGCAATGGGCGGAATAGAAGATCACTTTGATTCCACCTGTTTAACCACTTAGATGCTGGGCCAACAGCGACTATGGCATCTAAGCCGATCGACAGAGGGGGGCGATCGCGGGGTGCCAATGTTTGTTATAGCAGGCTGGGGGCCTGATGAAGGCCCCCTAGTCTGACATCTTTTTGCTCTGGCAGGGCTTAATAGGGGCCATTAAAATCTCAATACTAATGTCTTGCAGTATATTGTGCAAAAAATCCAACGTTCACTGGTTCAAGTTCCCCAGGGGGACAAAAAATTCAAAGCCGTTTTTATTTTTTTTATGTACAAAAAAAACAACCTTTTCCTATTTTTGAAAAAATTTACATAACTGGTATCGCCACATCTATAAAAGTCTGGACTATTCTAATATAATGTTATTTTAACTCACACGGTGAAGGCTGTAAAATAAAAACACCAGAATTGCTGTTTTTTTATTAGTTTATCTCCCCAAGAAATGAAATCAAAAGTGACCAAAAAGTCACTTACCCCAAAACTGTAGCTCGCCCTGCAAAAAACAATCCCTCCAGCACCGCACAATTGACGAAAATATTAAAAAGTTATGGCTCTCAGATTATGGCGACACAAAACTAATTTTATTTTGAACACATAAATATATATATATATATATATACACACACACTACCGTTCAAAAGTTTAGGGTCACCTAGAAATTTCCTTATTTTTGAAAGAAAAGCAGTTTTTTTCAATGAAGATAACATTAAATTAATCAAAAATACACTCTATATATTGTTAATGTGCTAAATGACTATTCTAGCTGCAAACGTCTGGTTTTTAATGCAATATCTACATAGGTGTATAGAGGCCCATTTCCAGCAACCATCAGTCCAGTGTTCTAATGGTACATTGTGTTTGCTAACTGTGTTAGAAGGCTAATGGATGATTAGAAAACACTTGAAAACCCTTGTGCAATTATGTTAGCACCGCTGTAAACTGTTTTGCTGTTTAGAGGAGCTATAAAACTGACCTTCCTTTTAGCTAGTTGAGAATCTGGAGCATTACATTTGTGGGTTCGATTAAACTCTCAAAATTGCTAGAAAAAGAGAGCTTTCATGTGAAACTCGACAGTCTATTCTTGTTCTTAGAAATGAAGGCTATTCCATGCGAGAAATTGCCAAGAAACTGAAGATTTCCTACAACTGTGTGTACTACTCCCTTCAGAGGACAGCACAAACGGGCTCTAACCAGAGTAGAAAGAGAAGTGGGAGGCCCCGCTGCACAACCGAGCAACAAGACAAGTACATTAGAGTCTCTAGTTTGAGAAATGGATGCCTCACAGGTCCTCAACTGGCAGCTTCATTAAATAGTACCCGCAAAACGCCAGTGTCAACGTCTACAGTGAAGAGGCGACTCCGGGATGCTGGCCTTCAGGGCAGAGTGGCAAAGAAAAAGCCATATCTGAGACTGGCTAATAAAAGGAAAAGATTAATATGGGCAAAAGCACACAGACATTGGACAGAGGAAGTTTGAGGTGTTTGGATCACACAGAAGAACATTTGTGAGACGCAGAACAACTGAAAAGATGCTGGAAGAGTGCCTGACGCCATCTGTCAAGCATGGTGGAGGTAATGTGATGGTCTGGGGTTGCTGGTGAAGTGGGAGATTTGTACAAGGTAAAAGGGATTTTGAATAAGGAAGGCTATCACTCCATTTTGCAACGCCATGCCATACCCTGTGAACAGCGCTTGATTGGAGCCAATTTCATCCTACAACAGGACAATGACCCAAAGCACACCTCCAAATTATGCAAGAACTATTTAGGGAAGAAGCAGGCAGCTGGTATTCTATCTGTAATGGCGTGGCTAGCGCAGTCACCAGATCTCAACCCCATAGAGCTGTTGTGGGAGCAGCTTGACCGTATGGTACGCAAGAAGTGCCCATCAAGCCAATCCAACTTGTGGGAGGGCCTTCTGGAAGCATGGGGTGAAATTTCTCCCGATTACCTCAGCAAATTAACAGCTAGAATGTCAAAGGTCTGCAATGCTGTAATTGCTGCAAATGGAGCATTCTTTGACGAAAGCAAAGTTTGAAGGAGAAAATTATTATTTCAAATAAAAATCATTATTTCTAACCTTGTCAATGTCTTGACTATATTTTCTAGTCATTTTGCAGCTCATTTGATAAATATAAGTGTGAGTTTTCATGGAAAAACACAAAATTGTCTGGATGACCCAAGACTTTTGAATGGTAGTGTGTGTATGTGTGTATGTGTATGTGTGTGTGTGTATGTGTGTGTGTGTGTATATATATATATATACACACACACACACACACACACACACACACACAGTGAAGGAAATAAGTATTTGATCCCTTGCTGATTTTGTACGTTTGCCCACTGTCAAAGACATGAACAGTCTAGAATTTTTAGGCTAGGTTAATTTTACCAGTGAGAGATAGGTTATATAAAAAAAAAACTGAAAATCACATTGTCAAAATGATATCTATTTATTTGCGTTGTGCACAGAGAAAAGTATTTGATCCCTTTGGCAAACAAGAATTAATACTTGGTGGCAAAACCCTTGTTGGCAAGCACAGCAGTCAGACGTTTTTTGTAGTTGATGATGAGGTTTGCACACATGTTAGAAGGAATTTTGGCCCACTCCTCTTTGCAGATCATCTGTAAATCATTAAGATTTCGAGGCTGTCGCTTGGCAACTCGGATCTTCAGCTCCCTCCATAAGTTTTCGATGGGATTAAGGTCTGGAGACTGGCTAGGCCACTCCATGACCTTATTGTGCTTCTTTTTGAGCCACTCCTTTGTTGCCTTAGCTGTATGTTTTGGGTCATTGTCGTGCTGGAAGACCCAGCCAGGAGCCATTTTTAATGTCCTGGTGGAGGGAAGGAGGTTGTCACTCAGGATTTGACGGTACATGGCTCCATCCATTCTCCCATTAATGCGGTGAAGTAGTCCTGTGCCCTTAGCAGAGAAACACCCCCAAAACATAATGTTTCCACCTCCATGCTTGACAGTGGGGACGGTGTTCTTTGGGTCATAGGCAGCATTTCTCTTCCTCCAAACACGGCGAGTTGAGTTAATGCCAAAGAGCTCAATTTTAGTCTCATCTGACCACAGCACCTTCTCAGAATCATCCAGATGTTCATTTGCAAACTTCAGACGGGCCTGTAGGATTTTAATCCATTACGGCGTAATGTGTTACCAATGGTTTTCTTGGTGACTGTGGTCCCAGCTGCCTTGAGATCATTAACAAGTTAACCCCGTGTAGTTTTCGGCTGAGCTCTCACCTTCCTCAGGATCAAGGATACCCCACGAGGTGAGATTTTGCATGGAGCCCCAGATCGATGTCGATTGACAGTCATTTTGTATGTCTTCCATTTTCTTACTATTGCACCAACAGTTGTCTCCTTCTCACCCAGCGTCTTACTTATGGTTTTGTAGCCCATTCCAGCCTTGTGCAGGTCTATGATCTTGTCCCTGACATCCTTAGAAAGCTCTTTGGTCTTGCCCATGTTGTAGAGGTTAGAGTCAGACTGATTAATTGAGTCTGTGGACAGGAGTCTTTTATACAGGTGACCATTTAAGACCGCTATCTTTAATGCAGGCAGCAAGTTGATTTGGAGTGTGTAACTGGTCTGGAGGAGGCAGAACTCTTAATGGTTGGTAGGGGATCAAATACTTATTTCTCTGTGCACAATGCAAATAAATATATATAATTTTGACTATGTGATTTTCAGTTTTTTTTTAAATATAATCTATCTCTCACTGGTAAAATTAACCTAGCCTGAAAATTCTAGACCGTTCATGACTTTGACAGTGGGCAAACTTACAAAATCAGCAAGGGATCAAATACTTATTTCCTTCACTGTATATAGTAGATATAAAAAGTCTACACACCCCTGTTAAAATGCCAGGTTTTTGTCATATATCTGATAAATTGACACCTGGCGAATGCAGAGCATTGTGCAGTTACAAGATCCTGCTCATGAAGTGTAGGGACAAAAAAATACATCCTGATACTGACCTTTTATTTATAGCGATGACACAAGCCCTGACCCCTAAATCAATGCTGTGTCTGTTTTAAGAGAAGGGATCAGGAAGGATACAACATATGTATCACGTGCCATTCTAAACTCTGTCCCTGTATGAAATAATGTTTTCGGACTAATCACTCCTTCCTTGATTACTTAATTAAATTACTAGTATACCCATTTTGTCCATTAAAAATTATATATTTAATTTCTATTATCAATATGCCTACGGATAAGGTTTAGTTTTTTTTTTTTAAATTTCATCCCTGAGCCTCGGCAATTAGGGGCCAATACTTTGTAAATTACTAAATTAGACCTAAAAGTGTGCATGGTGCTCTTTCCCTTCTGAGTTCTGTCATATATCCAGGCACATAAGAAGCTCTGTAAATGTAACATGGCATCTGAAAGACATTTGCGCTTCTTCCCTTCTGAGCCCTGGTGTGTGCCCAAATAACTGTTTATGACCTCATATAAGGTATTGCCACACACGGGAGAAATTGTGTAACAAAGTGTGAGGTACTTTTTCTCCTATTACCTCTTGTGAAAAATGTTGAGCTAAAACTATATCATTGAAAAAAATGTAATTTGTCAATTTAGTAGTTAAAGTCTATTAAATTCTATAAAATACCTGTGGGGTAAAAATGGTTGCAACATTCCTAAATTAATTTCTTGAGGGGTGTAGTTTCCAAAATAGAGTAAATTATTGGGGTTCAACTGTACTGGCACCTCAGGGGCTCTGCAAATGCAGCATGTCACCCAAAAGCCATTTAATTAAAATCTATGCTCCAAAAGCCAAATGGCACTTCTTCCCTTCTGAGCCCTGCCTTGTGCTCAAATAGTAGTTATTTGACCACATATGTGGTATTGCCATACTCATGAGAAATTGCGTAACAAATTTTAGGGTGGTCTTTCTCCTATTACCCCTTGTGAAGAAAAAAAAATATTGAACTAAAACTACGTACCATTAGTAAAGATTTTATTTGTCATTTTCACAGACCAATTCTATTAAATTTGATGAAACACCTGTGGGGACAAAATCTTAAATACATTCCTAGATGAATTCCTTGAGGGATAAAGTTTCCCAAATGTTTTTATGGGGGTGTTTTTTAAGTTTTGGCACCAAAAGACATTTTTAAACCTTTAATCGTGCCTAAAATATATTGTAATAAAAAGGACCCCCCCCCCTAAATCTACATGGGCGTCCTTCATTTTTGGTTGGCACACTGGGACCACATATAGGATACTTTTTAAAATCTGCAGAATCTGGACAATAAATATTTGGCTGCATTTCTCTGTTAAAATTTGCTGTGTTACAGTAAAAAAAATAATTTCGTTACGCCAAAAAAAAAAATTAATTTTGCAAAATATACCTCCACTTTGCTTTAAATCCTGTGAAACGTCTAAAGGGTTAGAAACTTTCTAAATGCGACTTTGAATACTTTATGGGGTACAGTTTTTTAAATGTGGTGATTTATAGGGGGTATCTAATATATAGGGCCTTAGTAACTATTTTGTGTGGTATTACAATCTACTTACAAGTAGATAAATTCAGATTTAAAAATTGCTAATTTTTCCAAATTTACTATCATTTAACGCTAACAAAGTACAATGTGTCACAAAAATCTCAGAATCACTTGGATAAGTAAATGCACTCAAAAGTTATTACCACATAAAGCGACATGTCAGATTTGAAAAATGGGGCTGTGTCCACAAGGCCAAAACTGTCTGTGTCCTTAAGGGGTTATTATATAGAATCAACAGGCTGCACTGAAAAGGTTCCAGCGATTTTATAGGGCAGAAAAATAGAGTGCTTTCCAAAAACTGGCAGATCTCTCCCCAAGGCCTCATGCCCAGTTCAGTTTTTTTTCGTCAGGGTGCTATCCGTTTTTTTAACTGATAGCACCCTGACACGTTCATTTCAATGGGGCCATGCACACTTCCGATGTTTTAACGGAACCGTGCAGACGTTCCGTCAAAAGTAGTGCAGGTCCTATTCCTGCCCGTTTTTTACAGAACAGTCTCGGACTTTTCATTGATTTGGTCCGTGAAACAACGGGCTGCCCACTGAAGCCATCCGTGTGCGGTCTGTGATTCACGGAACGGTCATTAGCGGCCGTTCAACGGCACACGGAAGTGTGCGTGAGGCCTAATACAACAGGCATTAGTCCATCCATTATCCCCTTTTCCTAATCTACCAAATCTGATGGATCTTGTCAGAGGAGTGCTAGCAGACAAAACCATAAAGGAAGAAGAATTTTTACTGCACACAGAATTTGCAAAGACTTTCAGGCTTCTATCAAAGCTGTATATAGTATGAAATGTTTGTGCTGGATGCACACAGTAGCCCAAATGTTTTTTTTTTGTTTTTTTTTAAACTAATTTTATTGAAGAATCGTAGTACAAATGCAATCATTATATGAATATAACAATACATAAGTTACAACAGAAATTGAACGAGTTACAGAGCAAGACTTCAAGGAATACACGCATGTAATCAAGCATATACTACAACATCAGCAGCAACAAAAACGGAATTTTTTTAGAACACATGTAGCCTCCATGTATCATCATCAGTTGTGTATCAACGAGAGTCCAACATCATTATAACGTTGCGGGTTATATTGAGTCAATGAAGAGGTACACCATGCTTCCCAAATCTTATGGAATTTAGCAATACTACCCCTTTGCCTATACACTATCCTTTCGTACGGAACAATAGAATTAACCAGAGAAATCCATTTAGCCGTGGTAGGAGGACGCGGGTCCGTCCAACGGATATCAATAGTTTTACGAGCCATAAACAACACCTCCCTAAGGAATATTCTCATGTAGTATGGCCATTCCTCATCCTGTAAGATACCAAACAGATACACTTGTGGAGTAGCTGGAACTGGTATGTGCACAATGTCAGTAGCCTCCCTTACAACATCTTCCCAAAAAGAGGAAACAGCTGGACATGCCCAAATCATATGCCAGAAATCCGACCTTGAAAAGCGGCATCTGTGGCATTCCGTACTCGGGTACCTACCCATTTTGTTCAATCTAACCGGAGTAAGGTAGCTGGTGAATTATGGATAGTTGTATCATCCTATTGCTGACCGCTGGAGATACAAATAGTGGAGAGGCTAGGATCTCCTCCCAATCCCCCTTCGACAAGTCTGGTTTCTGTGCAGTCCACCTGTCTTTCACCTGCAAGGGTGCCCTGACTAATTTGGCCAAAATAAGGGATGTATAAATAGCGGAGATCAAACCTCTGGGACCTAAACACTCCTATCAACGGGAACTGCGATAGGACCAACTCAGAGGATGGGTATTGGGATTGACGACTGCATCTGTGTAAATGATTTGAGGACATTATCCGTATAAACATCCCCAATAGTGCCCACCCCATACTGAATACAAAAGGACGGGGCTAAAGCATCTGACAATTGCGTGAGTATGGGGTTAAACCATAGTGGCATATCCGTTTCCACAGCAGAGTATCCATAAAGAGATTTCGCAGCCATCCACATTCTCTTTTAGCTCCGTAATCTCGCGAGATTTCGTTTCACTTGCCGGAATCTCACAAAAAAGATTCAGAAGTGTCAGGATTCTGAGTACACATAACGTCCAGGCTGGATGGTCATGTGTATTCATTATCAGGACACTGTAGTAATGTTAGGGTTTGTGTATGTAGCTGCACATAGTGATATAACTATATCGCTAGTGCAGTGTAAATGAATGGAGAGGAGTGCATGATGCCGATTGGTCAGCGTCATGCACTACTCTGTACAACGCCCACTTGGTCGAAAGTAAAAATACGCCCACTTGGGCATTAAGAAAGCTCATTAGCATAAACCAAAATCGCTCCTAATGTTGTGAAAATAGATTGTTTTTTTAAATAAAAAGCACTGCTGTCACCTACATTACAGCGCCCATCTCCTTATATAGTAGACAGGGCACTTATAATGTGGTGACAGAGCCTCTTGTCTATTTGCTAATATTTTGGCAAGTATTTTGTAGTCTTTATTCAATAACGAGATCGGGCAATATGAGCCACAATCCAAAGGGTCCTTGTCGGGTTTTAACAGGACAATGATAGTGGCATCATACATACTATCTGGTAATCTACCGGCGCCAGGGGCGTGAGAGAACATAGAGCAAAGTGAGGGGATGAGATGGTCAGCGTATTTATGATATACCTCAATAGGGATCCTGTCCGGGCCCGATGCCTTCCCCTTAGACAGATCTTTCAAAGCTTCTATTACTTCCTCCTCTGAAATTTCAGTCTAAAGCTTCCCTACCTGCTTCATTCAGAGTCGGGAATGAGATACCATCCATGTAGGACATGAAGTCAGTTAGATCATAGTTGGATTGGGAGGCGTACAGTTCCCTGTAAAACTGCGCAAATGTCTCTGCAATACCCGGGGAGTGCGTCCGGCATCTACCAGAATAATCTCTAATTTTTAAAATAGCTGGGCTTTGAGTATTTTGATGAATTAAATGAGCTAAAAGTTTACTGGACTGATTAACCAATTCATAGTATGTCTGTTTTGCAAAATCTAACTTCCTATTAGCTTTTTCCTGTAGCAGCAATAAGTATTTCCGACCAATTTGCAACTAGAGGTCCTTATTAGTGTCAGTAGGATCAGCAATGTATTTTTCCTCTAAGGCGAAATTCACACGAACGTGTGCGTTTTGAGCGTTGCAGTTCTGTGTGTCACAGGTGTTTGGGGCGTGGCTGCGTGATTTTCACACATATGCCATTCTTATGACACGCGGTTTTGAGGTTTAGAAAAAGAAATGAAGGAGGTGGTTTTATTTTTCCCTTCATTTCTTGATCTACTGCTGCGCGAATCACGGAAGTGCGTCCGTGTGATGCGCCTGGTTTTCACACACCCATTGACTTCAATGGGTGCGTGATGCGCAAAACACGCTCAAGTATAGGACATTTTGCGAGTTTTACGCAGCGGACACGGACTGTCTGAACGGCCCCCATTGAGTTACATATGTCCGTGCGACGCGCTTGAAACACGTTCGTGTAAATAAGGCCTTATTCACACGAACGTGTATTACGTCCGTGATACGCGCGTGAAAATCATACGCGTCGCACGGACCTATGTTAGTGAATGGGGCCGTTCAGACAGTCCGTGATTTTCACGCTGCGTAAAACTCAAGATGTCCTATACTTGCCCGTTTTTCGCCTATCATGCACCCATTGAAGTCAATGGGTGTGTGAAAATCGCGCACGGCTCATGGAAGCACTACCGCGTGCCGCGCGTGATTCGCGCTACAGTAGTAAAATAAATGAATGAAAAAAGACAAGCACCTCCTGCTTTTATGTTTTTGTAAACATAAAAACAGAGTGTCATCACGCTGCCATATGCGCGGAAATCGCACAGGCACGCACTATATACAGATGCCTCACTGAACTTTTGCGCGTGCAAAACGGACACGTTTAAGGCCTAAGGCTGTGCAATGCATCGCCGTATCAGACTCTTTTTTTTGGAGGAGTCTCGTTTTAAATAAGAAATAGTGGAGCGAAGGCAACCTCGAAGATAGGCATACAAGGTGTCCCATAAAATACTGGAATCTGCAAATAACCTGTGGTCAAGATTGAATACCTCTAATTGATCTGGAATTCTGTCTTGAGGACCGATCAGAGTCAACCAAAGGGGTGTATTTTCCAACTCTAGGGCAATGATGGGCCTGGAGGCTTAAAGCTGATCACCATAGGAGAGTGATCTGATGCCATCCTTGGTTTGTAAGATAGATTTTCAACCAAAGGTATAATGAGCGTGTTACCAATCATATAATCTATTCTTGACAAGGAATTTCTTCCCAGGGAGTGACAGGAATAGACCTTAGAATTCGGGTATTTACATTGAAATATATCAGTCCACCCCAATTCACGAAACAGCAAACTCAAGACAGAAAGTGTGGAAGGAATAGTATCATGGTCGGAAGAAGTCCTAAATCTATCTAGATATTGATCTACCACCATGTTAAAGTCTCCCATTCCCAACACTTTAGCGGCCGGATATGTTACAGCAAAAGTAGCAGCCATATGTAAAACCTGCAGTGAAGCTGGCGGGGGAATGTACATACCTAATACGACATATGGAACATTTTCAATGAGCGCATAAACAAAAACATATCTGCCTTCACTGTCTATTTTAGTATGTATCGCTTCCCATCTCTGATACTTATGCACTAAAATGGATACACTCCTAGAATAAGATGTGTGGTGGGAGTGGCTAGACCACTGGACCCAGGGCCTGAGAATGGTTTTGAATTTAGCAGGTATTAAATGCGTTTCTTGAAGGCATAATATATGAGGGTTGAATATACGTGTGTGCCCATAAAGCATTGTTCTCTTCTGCGGACTACCCATGCCCCTCACATTCCACGACATAACAGTTATAGAGTCCATTTATAAGAAGCATAACTCACGTATAGGGCGATTCCCAGATTCTGCATGAAGAACCGTAATCCCGCACTTTGCAAATACAACTTAGACTCAAACAGTAAAGCTAGCATGCGCATACATTTGTACAAAATCATTAACATAACACCTTTCACCCAAGGCATATTCCATAACCAGAAGGAAAAAAAACTGCAAGTAATATAACGAGACCAGCAATGCAGGGAGATGCACATAACATTGCCGGTGCATGCCTAAAACCATGGCACTGAGGTATACGGGGGTAAGACCCGCGCCATACAGCAATTGGTCTAGCTTCCATCAGCAAACATAAGAGATTAAGGAAATGTGGAGTGTTTCCCCCCATGGAGGGACTCCACATCCAGAAGCAGAAAAACTCGGACTTGCCAAACTATAAGGCCAACCGATCTCCATCATTCCTAGTCCAGGTTACTGTCATGCTGTAAAATTCCAAATAGCGTAAAATCCAATACGAAAGTAAGGCGAGTAATCCAAAATAGGCCAAGAGAGTCAGTGTTCCATTGCATAAAACTCAAAGAATAGGAGCAGACTAAGTTAGTTTCGACGGGGTGGGCGCTTACTTCTCACCCATTCATCCTCATCTTGTGGGGAGTTAAAGAAAATGGATCTTTCACCGTCTACTATCCTCAATCTTGCAGGATAAGACATGGAGTACGGGACACCCAGATCTCTCAGGCGTCTTTGGACTGCCAGAAATGTCGCACAGCGCTTTTGTAGGTCAGCCGAAAAGTCAGGGAATATGGAAACTTTTGCCCCATTATATGTAATTTCCGGGAGCCTGCATCAGGCGCAGGGTCATATCCCGGTCATTGCAGTTAAGCAGGCGGGCGAGCAACGGTCGAGATGGTGCCCCTGGAGGTGGTGGTCTTCCCGGCACCCTGTGGGCTCTTTCCACCGCGAAAGGTTGTGAGAAAGGCGCGTCAGGGAGTAAATCTTTTATCCATTGCAGGACGAAATCTCCCGGGTACTGACCTTCAACCCTCTCCGGCATGCCGATTATACGAATATTATTTAGGCGCAGCCTGTTCTCGAGATCATCTGACTTTTGTTTCCAAAGTTCAGCCGCCGACTCCAGATCAGCAATGGCGCTAGGTAAGGAAGCTGTCCTGTCTTCCACGCCAGACACTCTGTGTCTGAAAAGTCACTTCCTTTAGTGCGATGTGGCGCCGGGGTGCGGCCGCCATCTTGCCCTTCTCCCCGAGCGAATTCTTGCATCTTTTCTGTGGCCGTTTGACCTCTGGTGGGGCTCATACCGGCTTTGTTAGCTGCTCCCACCCGTCTAGATCGTCGGGATGGAATTTTGGAAGCAGTAGGATAAGTTCAGGATGATAATGGGGCGAGTTCACTGTGGAGCTACAGACCCATGCAAATGCTCCCGCTGCGCGCTAAGCCACACCCACCCCCCCCCAATAGCCCAAATATTTAACCTTGAGGACACAGCCTTTTTTAGATAAAGGAGAAAAAGCATGCCAACGTTTGTAAAGCAAACTCTTCTAAGCACGATAATACCTTATATGTGGTCATAAACTGCTGTTTGGACACACGGCAGAATGGAAGGAGCGCCATTTGGCTTTTGGAGATTTAGCTGGAATGGTTTTCGGGTGTCATGTCGCATTTGCAAAGCCAATGAGGGTCCAAAACACTAACCCCCCAAAAGTGAACCCATTTGGGAGACTAAACCCCTTAAAGAATCTATCTAGGGGTATAGTGAACATTTTAGACCAGGTCTTATGCAGAATTTATTGGAATTAGACCGTGAAAATGAATATCAACATTTTTCCCACTAAAACGTTGAATTTTTTTTTTCATTTTCACAAGGGATGAAGAAAGAAAAGCACCCCAACATTTGTAAAGCAATGTCTCCCGAATATGGCAATACCCCACATGTGGTCATAAACTGCTGTTTAGACACACGGCAGGGCTCAGAAAGGCAGGAGTTCTATTTGGTATGCAGATTTTGCTGGATTAGTTTTTGGGCGCCATGTTTCATTTGCAAAACCCCTGCGGAACCAGAGTACAATGGAAGCCCCCAAGAAGAGACCTCATTTTGAAAACTACACCCATCAAGGCATTTATCATTTGCATGGACATATGACAGGGCTTAGGAGTGAAAGAGCACAATGCGCATTTGAGGTCTATTTTGGTGATTTTCACAGCATTAGCCCACAATTGCAGGACTCTGAGGTTAAATAGTAAAACTGACCCCTATTTTGGACACTACACCCCTTAAGGCATTTTAAGGGGTGTAGTAAGCATTTTGACCCCACAGGTGTTTTTTCATTAGAAATTAATGCTACGGATGGTGCAAACTGAAAATTGCAATTTTCCACTGATATGCCATTTTAGTGCATAATATGTTGTGCCCAGTTTGTGCCACTGAAGACAAATATCTCAAAGTGGTAAGCGGGTTCTTCCGGGTATGGCGATGCCATATTTGTGAACGTAAACTGCTGTTTAGACACGCTGTAGGGTTCAGAATGGATGGAGCGCCATTTGGAGCGCAGATTTTGCTAGGTAGTAGCTCTGTTTGGGGTTTTTACTGATATTTCAGTTTATAATGTGGGGACATATGTAAGCTGTGCGGAGTACATCAGGGCATAATAAGAGGGTATAATCATGCGGTAAATAAATAATATTTCACAGATGTGTGGCCAGTGTCGCACTGATAAATGACGTCCAATCTTATTCGCTTTTGGAACACTGCACGTTTTGCATCACCATAGTCTGAGAGCCAGAACTTTTTAATTTTTTTCTCCAACGGAGCTGTGGGAGGGCTTATTTGTTGCAAGATCTGTAGTTTTCATTTGTACCGTTTTGGGGTAAATGTGTTTTGTTTTTGTTTTTTTGTTTTTTTTATCACTTCCACTTTTTGGCAAGCAAGGTGACCAAGAACCAGTAATTCTGATAATTTTCTTTTATTCTTTTTAATTTTTATACAGTGTTCACCGAGGGCTATAAATGACATTTTACTTTATTATGCGGGCCGATACCATTACGGTGATACCATATGTATATAGTGTTTAAAAGTTTTGCAGCGTTTGCACAATAAAATCACTTTTTTTTTTTTTAAATAATACATTTTTTGTGTCTCCATAATCTGAGACATAAAATTTTTTATTTTTCAGTCCAAAAAGCTGTGTTAGGGCTTGTTTTGTGCGGGACAGTTTGTAGTTTTTATTGATACTATTTTGGTACATGCAACTTTTTGATAAATTTTTATTCTTTGTTTTGGGAGGGGTGGCGACCAAAAAATAGCTATTCTGGCATTGCTTTTTATTTATTTATTTTTGCTGTGTTCACCGTGCGGGGAAAAATAATACTATAATTTTATAGTTTGGTCGTTACGAACGCGGTGATACCAAATATGTGTACCTTTTTTCAACGTTTTCATTTTTTTCCTATAATGAAAGACTTATAGGAAAAAAGGCAGTGTTTTTTAACTTATAGCTTTTATTTTTATACTTTTGTACAACATTTTTATTTTTTGTCCCACTAGGGGACTTGAAGGCCTGCACCTCTGATCTTTATTCTAATACATTGCACTACCCACGTAATGCAATGCAATAGAGCTGTCAGTCATACACTGACAGTAAGCCTATTAGGCTCTGCCTCTGGGTGGGGCTTAATGGGCTTCTGTACATGGAAGACCAGGAGCCATGGTTAGGCCTTCAGTTGCCATGGCTATTAAACAATAAATGGTGTATCCAGCACTCAGTATAAAATGTTTTGCCTTTATTCAGTCATTTTAAAAAAAAAAAAAATTAAACTCGTTTTATTGAACTCAAAGCTTGCAATAAAGAAAATACAATGTTACAGTATATCATACATCAGTTGATTGAGAATGATTACATACCATTCAGATCACCTTATACACAACACAGAGCACATTTTTTTAGGCAATAGTTCCGGGTAACATCTCGGCAAATCAGTTGCATGACATAAGTTGATATAATTCCATATACATACATGCATAAGAAAAGTGCAAAAAGAATAAAGTACAGCACTCAAGGACATTATCCCAACAGATCTATCCCTCCCCACCTTATTCGGTCATTTTAAAACAGAAAGATTAAAATAAAAATCCCGGGACCACGCTCATAGCTTCAATTGCCATAGCGACCATTGGCAGCCCCGCAATCGCGTCACGGGTTTCCGATCGGCTACAAACCACTAAGATGCCGCGGTCGCTTTTGATCATGGCATCTAAGGGGTTATTGGAAGGGATTGGAGTTAGCTCTGTTCCCTTCCGTTACAGCAGGGTGTCAGCTGTAACATACAGTTTCTAAGCCAGCGCCATCTTCTTTTTGCGAACGGAAGCCTTTTAGGCCCCGCCTCCGGGCAGGACCCAGCACGCTTCCGTACTTGGCAGACAGGAGGCCATTGTTAGGCTTCCGGTTGCCAAAGCAGTCATTGGTACCCCCACGATCGCGTCACGGGGGTGCCGATCTGCTAGTAACCCCATAGATGCAGCGCTCGCATCTAAGGGGTTAATTGGCTGGATTGGAGGCTAGCTTCGGTCCTGGTTTTGCAGCAGGGTGTTAGCTGTAATATGCAGCTGACACCCGCTGGTGATGGCGCAGGCTCCGCTTCTGAGCCCGCACCATCACCACAACGTACAGTTACGTCGAGTTGCGGGAAGTCATTGCCCACAGCGACGTAACTGTACGTCGGATGTCCTTATGGGGTTAAAGAAGGTAAGTGACATGTCCTCCAGTTGTTTGTCCCAAATAAATAGAGTTCCGTCAGGCGAGCCATTGTCACTGATCATCTGCATTATGTGCAAGTAGAATAGCTTTGTGACTTGATGTTAGTTTGCTATATTGAAGCAATAGTTTAGGGATTTCATTGAAGTGTTTAATTGTTGATGGTGAAGACCTGTCCGCAAAGTTTTTATAATATTTTGGTAAGAAAATCATGAATGATTACATAACCGGTGCAAACGTGTTTAAACATTTGCTCTACCCTGTGAAGGAAGTATATAAAAGTGGAGTGAGGTTAGACTTCTGTTTTTTTTATTTTATTACAGGTCGTGGACCCAATGCGCTCTGGGTACTATGATGACCTGCGCAGCAAGTTCCAGATAGAAAATGCTATTTTGAAAATGGAATATGCTGAGGCAAATGTGATTATTATTTCAAATAAGGTAATATGTACGTTCATCCAATTGCATTCATAGAAAGATCATTTATTATCAATATGTAAAGTATCTCATTCTCTTCTCAGGATCTTACACGATTGTATCATCTAGACCACTTGTTATTGCTCAGTCATATGTGTCTTTCGAACAATAAGCTTCGTACTCTTCCCAGTGATTTGTCCATGTTACGATATATTGAGGTATGTGTCCAGTGGTTTGTATTTTGGTGGGGCCTCTCAGCTGCTTTTAAAGAGGGCTGAACAAGTGTGGGACTTGTAATTAATATTCATCAGGAGCCATTTTGAAAAAAATTCAGGACCGCTTCAGTGTAAGTTTCTGGAAAAAATCAGTCACATAGAGCAGAATATATTTATCATATGATTGCTCCAAAGACACAGAAAATAAGCATTTTGGTGATAGAGGCTCTTTAAGGGTATATTCACATGTAGCGTTTGAAGTGCAGTTAAAAGCTGCATCAAAAAGGCATCTGAAAAACCTAATTTGATTTTATCGCGATTTGGTGCGTTTTTCGTTGCGGTTAAAAACACGACCGCATCAAAGATCCCCCAGATGGCAGTAAAAACTCATATTTTTGATGTGGTTTTTAACTGCACCTCCACTTAAATAAGGTTTCAACTCTTTGTATATTCCGTTTCATAACTTTCAAAATGTAATGTACCTTCTTCCAAAGTTCTGTTGCGTAAAGCACATGAGGTTGACACATTTTCAGAATTATTTTGTATACTATAGTAACTAAAACATGATAAGCCTAATGCTAAGTTGATATGTGCTAGTATTTTAGATTTTTTTTCAGTGTGGTTGGGCTATGTTGTGTTTTTAAGAAACTGCTGCATACTTTCATCCGGTTCTAAGCATTTTCTCCTATTCACTACAGCATAAAGTTATCAATTATTATGAGATTTCACTTTGATTTTTAACCCCTTCCTGACATTTGTCCTAAGTATACGTCATGGGAAGCTTGTGCTTCCCGCAAAATGTTGTATACATTCGACAAAAAGATGCCGCAGGCTCAGAAGCTGAGCCCATGCCATCAGCTGTGGGTGTCAGCTGTATGTTACAGCAAAAGATTAGTGCCACAGGTAGGTCTTTCTAAAACTGGGAAACACCGCATAATAACTAAAGAGCTGTCTTTTCATGGTGGCACAAGCTGGTGACAACATATCTAGCATATCTTTTCTATGGAAAATTCAAATTTTCAGTCTGCAATGATGTCACTTCTGGGGGTATTCACTGTTTTGGTCCCACAGGGGCTTTGCAAATGTGACATGGCGCCCAAAAACCAATCCAGCAAAATCTGCACTCCAAAAGCCAAATAGAACTCCTTCCCTTCTGAGCCCTACTGTGTGCCCAAACAGCAGTTTTTGCCATACTCGGGAGAAATTGCTTTACAAATGTTGGGGTTCTTTTTCTCCTTTATTCCTTGGGAAAATGAAAAGTTGTTAGCTTAAACTACATCTTATTGTAAAAAACGTCATTTGTCATTTTCACTGACCCATTCTAATAAATTCAGCAAAACCTGTGGGATAAAAATGCTTACTTACACCCCTAGATGAATTTCTTGTGGGGTGTAGTTTCCAAAATGGAGTCACTTCTCTGGTGTTTCCACTGTACTGGTACCTCAGGGTCTCTGAAAATGTGACATGGCACCAAGAAACCAATCCAGCAAAATCTGCGCTCCAAAAGCCAAATTGCGCTCCTTCCCTTCTAAGACCTACCGTGTGCCCAAATAGCAGTTTTGGGGTATTTCCGTAAAAATTGCCCAAAAATTGCTTTACAAATGTTGGGTGGCTTTTTCTCCTTTATTCCTTGTGGAAATTTTTTATTTTTTTTTAGCTTAAATGACATCTTATTGAAGAAAAATTTTTTTTTTCTTTTCACGCCCAAATCCTATTAAAATCTATGAAACATCTGTGGGGTCAAAATGCTCACTACATCTCTACACATACTCATAAAACTGCAATAAAAAATACAGTTTTAAATGTAATAAGGCTGGGTTCACATGTCGCAGTCAAAATGCATTTGGACTGCGATGTGTGAATCCAGCTTAATGCTGCAGTTTTAGGATGCTTTATAACTTGCATGTGAACTCATTTAGGGTATGTTCACACGCTTAGCAAAAAAGTCTGAAAATACGGCGCTGTTTAAGGGAAAGCAGCTTCTGATTTTCAGCCTTTTTTTTAGCAACTTGTGTTTTTCACGGCTGTTTTTCTATAGAGTCAATGAAAACCGGCTCCAAAAACACCTCAAGAAGTGACATGCACTTCTTTTTCGCGGGCCTTTTTTTACGCAGCCGTTTTTAAAAACGGCGGTGTAAAAAAGCGGCCCATCGGAACAGAACGCCGTTTTTCTCATTGAAATCAATCGGCAGATGTTTTGGAGGCGTTCTGCTCCAGATTTTTCGGCCGTTTTACGGCCCGAAAATAAGCCATGTGAAACATACCCTTAGGCTGGGTTCACACGAGCATGTTACGTCCGTAATGGACGAAACGTATTTCGGCCGCAACTACTGTCCCGGACTACTGTCCTGTACTGTAATCATGTTTTCAGTACGGGACAGTAGTTCCACGGAGAGGCAGGGACTCCTAGCGTCGTACATAACTATGATGCTAGGTGTAAAGGATCTGCCAGGCACAACTTCTGTGGATACGCCCATGGGTAATCAGACTGCACCTGGTTCTATGTCTCTGAGACTGACTCCATCTTCCACCACTCAGGATGGCAGGCTTAGGAGTGGGAGAGCCTATCGCAGCCTGGCCAGATGGAGCTAGCTCCCGCCCTCTGTCTATTTATACCTGCCTTTCCTGTTCCTCCTTTGCTTGTGATTCTTCTCGTGTGGTTTCCTGGCCCAGCTACAGCTTCTAACTATTTGATCCTGCTCCATACTGACCCTGGCTTACTGACTACTGTCCTGCTCTGCGTTTGGTACCTCGTGCACTCCTGGTTTGACTCGGCTCGTTCACCACTCTTGTTGCTCACGGTGTTGCCGTGGGCAACTGCCCCATTTCCCTTAGCTTTGTGTACCCTTGTCTGTAGCCTCCTGAGGGATGATATGACAAAGGCTTTATTCACATGAGCGTATTTCTCGTCCTTGTTACGCACGTTAAAACAGCGGACGACACAAGGACCTATGCAATTCAATGGGACCATTCAGACATTCAGTGTTTTTCACGCAGTGTGTGTCCGCTGCATGTCTTATGCTTGTGCGTTTTCTGCGCATCACGCACCCATTGAAGTCAATGGGTGCGTAAAAATCACGGACCGCACATGGACGCACATCCGTGTGCCATGCGTTTTTCATGCAACAGTTGCTAAAGAAATGATGAGGACGAAACCCACCTCCTTCAGTTTATTTTATTGCCGTAAAAAATGCGTGACATACAGATGAAATACGCGCATAAAAACACAGAGTACATGGATGTCACATGGAACTGCAACGCAAGAAAAACGCTGCTTTTTTTACACGCGCAAAACAGACAAGTTCGTGTTAATAAGGTCTAAGGTAGAGTTCAGACTGCGGTTTTAAAATCAGTTTTTGGGTTTTCTTTGGTAGATAAATTCCTGTCTCTCAAAACGCGTGTTAAAAACACAATAAAAAAGGAGTGTGAATCCAGCCTTATTTAACAGCCACCCATGTACTTCATGATTACACTATTCATTTCAGCCCATAATCTAAGAACACCTACAAAGTCTGCAGTATGGAAGTACATTCACAAATAAATAGCCACACATCTATTTATTGCAGAGATCGCTGCTGTGACCGAATTCCACAAGAATGGAAATGAGAAAGTTTAAGTACTTGATATGCCACATTTGTGCAGTTCCAGAGAAACGATATAAGCCCTTGTGCGTTTTGCATCTGGTATTGAATATTTTTAGCCTTTTTTTTGTTTGCAGTGGTTGAAATGCTTTCTTACTTTTTCAAGGTGCTTGAAGTGGACAATAATGAAATTTCTCGTCTAGAAGGAGTGTGGAGTTTACCAAGGCTTGAAGAACTGTCTTTGCAGTTTAATAGTATCCTTTTAAGTTAATCATTAAAAAAAGAAAGCAAAAGCCATTAATAAATGTTAGACTGTTGGGTTGGACCTTGGGTTGGAAGAGGTGCCAAATAGTTTCCTACTACATGGTTGCTGCCTAATGCAGATTCTGCAATTTGTAAAAAAAAAACTCCCACCAGAGTTTTGCATCTTGGACATTTATGGTATATCCACAGGATATGTCATAAATGTCCGATAGATGCGGGACCCACCTCTGGGACCCGCTACTATCTCTAGAATGGGACTCCCTAAACCGCGTTCTAGCTTGCTTGCCTCCCACTGCTTCCCGGCCACTTCCTAATTAGGTGGTCAGGAGTTACGGAAACAGCCGAACTCGCTGAGCAACGCTGTTTCCGGAATTCGACAGATGTGGAAACCGTGTAGTTCGCCGTGCTACGCTGTTTCCGGAGCTCCCATTCACTTCTATAGGTGTTATGGAAATTGTATAGCTAAGCAAACTCGGCTGTTCCCGAAAACTCCCGACCACCTAATCAGGAAGTGACCGGGAAATACATTTATTTAATAATTTTGCTTTTGTGTGAAGCCTAGTTCACACAGACTTTTTTTGTAGGCAGAAAATATCTGCCTTAGGCCGGATTCACATGAGCGTGTTAAATGTCCGTGGGATGGCCGTTGAAACAGCGGCAGTCCCACGGACCTATGTTTCAACGGACCGTGTGAAGGGTCAGTGGGAAAATAGGACATGTCCGTTCTTTTCACGCATCACGCATGCCTCCATAGACTCAACAATGGGGGATGCGAAACATCGCGCCCCGCAGCGCTGAGCACGGATCCACATGCCGTTTTTCACGTCCGAGATGTGCCACACTCGTGTGAATTAGGCCTTAAAATCCCTTCAAGAATTTTGAGGCAGATTTTGAATTGCCAGCGTTACTGTGATGCTTTTTTTAGGCACAAAACGCCCAAATTGAGTGCCGCAGGTTTTTTTTCTGCCTCCAATTGCTTTCAGTGCGTGGTCATAGGTGGATACAGTTTGAAGAAAGACCAGGCCGCTTTTTTTTCCGCAACTGGCCAATAGCCACCCGGTGGGAAAAAAAACACCTCTGCCCCCCATTGAAATCAATGGAGGGCAATTTGGGCCCTTCTTTGGAGCAGAATAGGACGCGGTTTCCGCGTCAAAATCAGCACCAAAAAACTGGCACTGACCCTAAAGGTATGTTCACACGCACTGTTTTCAGACGTAATTCTGGCGTTATACGCCTCGAATTACGCCTGAAAAGACGGCTCCATTACGCCTACAAACATCTGCCCATTGGTTTCAATAGGTTTTACAATATTCCGTTCCCACGAGGTGTCATTTTATGTGTCACTGTCAAAAGACGGCGCGTAAAAAGACGCCCGCGTCAAAGAAGTGCATGTCACTTCTTGGGACGTTTTTGGAGCCGTTTTTCATTGACTCCATTGAAAAACAGCTCCAATTACGTCCGTAAAATACGCAGCGAAAAGCGCAAGTTGCTACAAAAACGTCTGAAAATCAGGAGCTGTTTTCAGGCAAAAAACGGCTCCGTAATTTCAGACGTATTTTGCTACTGCGTGTGAACATACACTAAAAATGTCAGGTAACATTTTAATTTTGACAACAAATCAACATAACAATCCACAGCAAGAATCTGAACATTCGTTCATTTATTGTTCCTGTAACCCAGCTTTCCCACAATCCTAGGAGGCAAATCTGCCTAGATATAGTATGTTTTGGGAGTGAAGAGGGGAATTCATTTAGGTAGATTTAGCGTTCAGTAGTCTGTTTCAACTACACTTAATGTGTTACCCAGCTTTCCCAGGTACCTGAATGGCAAATCTCCCTAGCTATGCTACAGAATGGTGATTCATCACTGCATAACTAGACAGATTTTGCTTTCAGCAGTATCCATTACAGGGATTCCTATCCAACTTTCCCAGGCTCCTTACAAACAAATCTGACTAGTTATGCGACGATACGAGAGCAGGGATTTATCAATGAAAAACTAGGCAGATCTGGCATTCTGCAGTCTGGGAAAGCTGGGTGATAAACTCTGCGGAGATATAAAAACGCCCGAATTACGCCTGAAAATAGGTCGTGTGAACATACCCTTAGTTTGCACATATAGTTTTGGGACAATGGTATGTAGTGTGTAAAGGCCCATTTCCATGGGCTAATGATCGGGCGAACGATGATTGACCCATGTTTACTTGTTGTCGATCAGCAGACAAATGAGCCAACTCTCATTTTTCTGCTGATCGCATCCTTTAAGCAGCCTATGAAATCATCGTTGTCGGCAGCACATCCCCCCCCCCATATACAAAGGATGTTATGCCGACAATATGCAAACTGTATGGGGATCGAAAGATTGTATTAAAGATCATTCGCCCCATACAGTTTGCATCGACCCCTGTAAAAGGACCTATAAACAAGCGCCGATGTTAAATTGGCGTAATGGGCAGAAATCTGCCCATGTAAACCCACCTTAAGAGTCAAAGTACATTGGCACCCTGCTTCTGTCAATGATTGAGTATGAGTAGAATTGATTTTGTCATAAAAACTGACTGGTATCCTGCCACTGAGTTGGTGGTGTACAACCGGTAAGTGCCACTATTAGTGTACGACCGCTGGTACTGTTACCGCAACGTTGGAGATTCTTTCCGACAAAATGGCCACGCTCACTATGTAGATAAAAAAAGTATGACTTTAACCTTGTCCTCTCCTCTAAAACTTCCCGGCTAACATGCACTAGCATTAGAATGGGGAGAAAACATGACTGCGTCTCAAGACTGGGTTCACACATTGCAGATTTATCTAAGACTGTTATTGCAGCATTTACCCTTTGCAAAGCAAAAGAGTGAGATCTGCGTCAAATCTGCGACGTGTGGACTCAGCCTAAGGCCCCATGCACACGAACGTAAAAACGCCCGTAATCACAGGTCGTAATTACGGGCCCATGGACTTCTATTGGCCACGGGTACCTCCCCGTATGCTTACGGGAAGGTGCCCGTGCCGTTGAAAAATATAGAATATGTCCTATTTCAGGCCGTAATTACGGCATGGGCAGGCCCATAGAAGTCTATGGGGCTCCCGTAATTACGGATGACTACGTGTGTGCACCCGTAATTACGGGACCGTTGCGAGGAGACGTCAGGGGATAGTCACCGTCCAGGGTGCTGAAAGAGTTAAACGATTGGCAGTAACTCTTTCAGCACCCTGGACAGTGACTTCTGATCACACTATAGATCAACGTGTAAAAAAAATGGAAGTTCATACTTACCCAGAACTCCCTGCTTCTTCCTCCAGTACGGCCTCCCGGGATGACGTTTAATCCCATGTGACATGGAATGCCGCGTCATCCAGGGAGGTCGGGCTGGATGTCGAAAGAGGGACGCGTCACCAAGACAACGGCCTGGTAAGTATGAATTTATTTTACTACGGAAAGGGCTGCCCCTTCTCTTTATCCTGCACTGATAGAGAGAAGGGGCTGCCAATTAGTGCAGTGCAATTTTGCAGCGAAAACGGATACGGGTGGAATACTGGTGACAATATGGGTCGAAATACGTGTGACCAAGGACCCGTATTTACGCCAGTATTTACGGGAGGAAGAAAATACGTTTGTGTGCATGAGGCCTAAGGGTAAGTTTACACGTAACGTAAATACTGCAGATTTTTCGTGACAAATTTAGTTGCGGAAAATTCGCAGAATAGGGGTGTGTTCACATCAGCGTTAGGTTCCCTTGATAGGTTCCGCTAGACCTGTCCTTCTGAGGAACCCATCAACGGAAAGGCAAACAGAAATCACAGCTTCCGTTTGCATTACCATTGATTTTAATGGTAATTCATCCGTTGCAAATGGTCTCCGTTTGTTTCCATTCCGTAAGGTTTCTGTTTTTGGACGGAATCAATAGCGCAGTCGACTGAACTTTTAACAGCATCTAAAATAAATATTCACATTGATAAATTCTACTATACTTTTCTCTGTGCTGTTATTTAAAAAAAAAAAAATTTTGCTATTCCTTAGTGAAATGTCTTAGAAATAGAGAACATTTTGAACCTTCAACCTCTTTGTAGCTGTCCTCGATTATCAGTGCTGCGATTACAAGGAAACCCCATCTGTGAAAAAGTAGATGCCCAGGATCAGCTGACAGCTCTTCTACCACATGTGGCCCTTATTGAGATGTGATGCATTTATTATACCACTTATTATTGTCACAATCTAAATAAACGATTTATGTTGTGTTTGTGCTATTCCTTTTGTGATGTTTTGTGAAAGGAGTGGGAACATTAAACTTCAGGAGTGGATCTGTTAACAACGCATGTAAAAAAAAACATTGCAACAGCACTCTGCAAACGCACTGATCTGCTAGGCTGGATTCACGCGAATTTCACCCCTGTAGATCAGATTTGTTCTGGGATTGTAATCCGCTACGGATTTTTCGCACTGCAATTCTACAGCATTTACTTTTCATGTTAATCCAGCCTTATGCTACCAGCAAAAGAGAAGAAAAGGGATCTTGTATCATCCATATATAGCAGAATTCTGTACTGAAAATATTTTTGGACTGATGCATAGTTGTCCGAGGCCATGTCTACTATATACCCTATAGGCCCCCGTGAGCGATTGCGTGTTGCGGGTGGTTGCTATAGCAGCCAGGAAGCCTAACAATGTCCTCCTGGTCAGCCATGTACGGAAGCCTATTAGGTCCTGCCAAAGGCCACACGGTGCGTCATTGACGCGGTTTTGTTGCGTTTGAAAACCGCATGCGGTCAACTGCATGCATTTTTTTTCTCTGTAATAATGCAGTTCTGTTGCTTATTTTATTTTTTTTCTTTATCAAAGATTTTTATTTTGAAAATATACAAAACATAACAGCATACACATGGTTTCATAAATTTGCAAAATTCACACACAGTGCAATATAACCACTTCAATATCGCATAAAATATACAAAGACATAGAAACTACAGTAGGAGGTAACCTCCTAATCAGTAAGCAAAAACTAAATAAGAATGCAATGAGAATAACAATACCATAAGTGCAACAAAGATAGTGCATTATTTAGGGAAGCCAGTCCCCACAGTTGGATAAAAATTATCGCATATAAGTGCACATTATACGTCAGATTAACACAGACACAAGACAACAAGGGGAAACACATACAGACCTAGCACGCAAAAGGTAGACTTGTATATGTGTTCAAAAGAGGCCATCCAGCCAGAGAGGTAGATCATTACCACCCCGGAATCAAGACCACACTGCCCAAGTGCGGACAAAGAGCTCAGCTTTACCCTGATCAGCAGACATCAACTTCTCCATCCTCATAATTCCGTTCACCTCCGTCACCCATTCCTTCAAGGAAGGTACAGTGCTGGACTTCCAATGACGAGGAATCACTGTTTTTGCTGCGGTCAAAAAATGCCGAAAGACACTCTTTTTGAGGTGTGGGAGTGATCCAGGAACCATGGAAAGTAAGCCAATGGAGGCCGAAGTCTGAACCTCAGTATGAAAAAGTTTGTTACCAAGATCAAAAATTTTTCCCCAAAAGGGACGAAGCTTGGGACAATCCCACCAAATGTGCAGCATGGTTCCAGGAGCCTCCCCACACCTCCAGCACTCATCAGATACATCAGGGAATATCCTATGCAGCAAAGAAGGACAGCGGTACCATCTGGTGAGAATTTTATAATTTTTTTCCTGGGCAAAGCACGAGGTCGGTAGCTTATGTGCCAGGAAGAAAGATGTGCCCCACTCCTCAGCAGAGTGTAGAGTCCCCAATTCCTCATCCCATGCGGTAGTGAATGTCAGCTGAGAGTAATCGTATTTAGGTAGAAGGATCCCGTGTAAATAGGACAACACATGAGAGGGGGCAGTAGTCAACAACAAGTAGTGCTCCAGAGGAGTCTTATCCTGCAACAATACAAGGCGGTCCCCCATGGAAGAAAGATAGGAGTGCAACTGAAAATAGGACCACCAAACCGGACGTTCCCCCAGGCAGGTCTCAGAGACAACAGACTGTGACAAGATTGTACCCTCAGGTGTAAGAGTCTTAGCCAAGAAACCACCGTCCTGTCTCTCCCAACAGAGGAATGTGTCCACACCCACCGCCGGAGGGAAGGAAGGATCATCAAAAAGAGGAGTTAGAGGACCTGGACGGTGAACAATGTCCATCGTAGCAATGATCCGCTCCCAGACTACAAGAAACTGACGTGTGAGGGAAGGCAGAGAAGATGAAGGTCGCTGAAGAGCAGACAACCAAGGCAGAGACGACAGTGCTAGGGGAGACATAGCCTTCTCAATGCGCACCCATTGCTTACCCGTACCTGAGCGGAACCAGTCTACCAATCGCATGAGGACCGCAGCTTGGTGGTAGCGTTTAAAATCCGGAAATCCTGCCCCCCCCCCCCTCCACTTTCGGCCGACTAAGGACAGCAAAACGAACACGAGGCTTAGAGGAGCCCCAAACAAATTTTGTTATGGCCCTATGTAAGGTTTTGAAGAAGCTCGTTGGAATTATGATAGGGACGGTTTGGAATATGTATAGGAATTTGGGCAGAATGTCCATTTTAACCGCGTTAATGCGCCCAAACCACGATATGCGGTTCCCACCATATGACATTAAATCCTTCAAGGTGCGCTGCAGAATGGGTGTGTAATTCAAAGCGAACAAATCCGACTGTTGTGTGGGAATATGCACCCCCAGATATTTTAGAGATTTAGATTGCCATTTGAACGGGAAAACACGAGCGAGATGGGTGGCTATAGCAGTATCGAGAGATATATTCAATGCCTCCAATTTAGAATAGTTGACTTTAAAATTACTCAAATGACCAAATCGCTCAAATTCCCCGGTCAAAGATGGCAAGGAAATCATGGGAGTCGTAATGTACACAAGGAGATCATTGGCATACAATGCTAGTTTGTGATGTTTCGCGCCAACACAGACGCCATTAACATTAGGGTTGTTCCGCAGTGCCACGGCCAGGTGTTCCATGACCAAAACATAGAGTAAAGGTGAGAGTGGGCACCCCTGTCTCGTGCCATTAGTAATAGACAAAGAGTCAGATAACAAACCATTAACTCGAACCCGGGCCGTAGGCCCATGATATAATGCCATAATCCTATCCACCATAGTGGCGCCAATGCCAACCTGTGTCAGGACACTGCGGAGAAACACCCAATGTACCCCGTCAAAAGCTTTTTCAGCATCGACCGAGAGTAAACACATCGGTATCTTATGGGATTGGCAGTATGATGTTAAAAGGAGGGTCTTGTTAGTGTTGTCCCGCGCTTCCCTACCACGCACAAACCCCACCTGGTCATCTGTGACCAGATCGTGTAAGAAAGGCAAGAGTCGAGAGGCCAGCAACTTCGCAAAAATCTTAACGTCTACATTTCTCAATGATATTGGTCGAAAATTTGCGCACGACGTCGGATCCTTGCCCGGTTTTGGTAAAAGGGTTATATGAGCCTCAAGGGACACGAGGAAGACACAGAATTAAAAACTTTCGTCAAGAACGGAGCCAATTGATCCTTAAATGTCTTGTAGAATTTATTATTAAACCCATCGGGTCCCGGACTTTTGCCCAAGGGGGAGTCTCCAATAGCGCGCTCCACTTCCGTTTCCAAAAAATCTTCCTCAAGTCCCAAGGCCTCCCCGTCCCCCAATGACGGCAACGCAGTGTCGCACACATACCGGTCTATTTTATCCCGCAACGCATCCGCCTGCATATCCTGAAAATGGCCTTTAAGATTATATAATGCCGAGTAATACTGTCTGAAGCAATCAGTGATGCCCACCGGATCATGAACCTCACCGCCCGAGGGAGAAGTAATTTTAGGGATATACGACGCCTGGGTGCGAGGATGTAGTATCCGTGCCAGAGATCTGCCACATTTGTCTGCAAATTCGTACGAATGTTTTCGCATACGGTCCCTGAATCGAGCGTGTGACTGGTCTATCAGAGAACGCAAGGATTCTCTCGCTGTAGTAAGTTCCGCAAATATCTGTGAGGAAAGCGCACGCTTATGACAGGATTCAAGGTCCCGTATCTGAGCAAGGAGCCGCGCAATGGCTACCCCTTTTTCCCGCTTCAAACGAGCCCCATGTTGGATCAGGACTCCCCTTACTACACACTTTAGCGCCTCCCACTGTAATGGTAATGGGGTGGTGTCACGTGTATGTACCTCAAAAAAAACGGTTAGCGAGTCCTTAAGGGCTGACACACACACTGAGTCACGCAATAAATTATCGTTAAGTTTCCAAGATTGGAAATTGGGTACCGAACTAGGAAACGTGAGTGTCAGAAATACAGGGGCATGATCCGACCAAACCATAGGGCCCACCTCAGAGGTAGGATGCCAGGTAAGCAAATGGTGGCTAATCAGAAAGGCGTCCAGCCTACTGTACATATTGTGTAGCGGGGAGAAGTAAGTATATTCTCTTACATGAGGATGCAGAATCCTCCACACGTCAATCAATTGCATGGAATGCATCACAGTTTTCAAGGTTCCGAAGTGGGACTTCGGAACCGCAGACCTGCCCGAGGAGGTGTCAAGCCTGGAATCGAACGTCAGGTTAAAATCACCGCCCACAATCAAAACTCCCTCCGTGAACTCCTCCAATTTCCGCAAATACCCGCAGCACACTCGCTCCTGATCCTGATTGGGGAGGTACACATTAGCCAATGTGAACAGCTTATTCCGAATGGACAGTTTAAGAAACACATACCGACCACCCGGGTCAACCAGGACGTCTACCAGTTTATGAGAGAGTGACTTGTGAATACATATACTAGCGCCCTTGGACTTGGATTCCGGGTTGGCACTGTGGAACCAGACTGGATAATAACGATTTGTAAACTGTCGAGTGTGGCCCACCTGAAAATGAGACTCCTGTAAAAGCAGGATATTTACACGCTCTTTGTGCATGTTGTACAATTTCTGCGAGCGTTTTTCCGGGACATTAAGCCCTCTAGCATTAAAGGTACAGACTTTCAACTGTGCCATCTCCAACGCCCGTAGGTCTAGCAAGTCAAGAAATGTGCTACCACAATGAAGAGAAGGACAAGACAGACAAGGAAGGGAGACACGACAACAAGGACAAACAAGCGGGTGAAACAAGCACCCACTCCTTGATCTAATCTAGGAGAAACAATCCAATATACACCGGATATAACCAGTGAGACCCTAAGAGGAGAAGTGTCAGGACAAGGTCTAGCCAGCGCCCCGCACCCCCCAACCCAGCAATTTTTATATAGCAAATAACGATATAACAGAAAAGAAAGGAAAACCAAGGCACTTAGAATACCCAAAAATAATTAAATAAGAATATACATTGTTAGTAGGGCCCTAAAGAAACCCCAGCAGAGAACATCCCTGAATACATTCATTGTCAGCATAAATGTACAGACAGGTTAGCAATAAAGAAAAATAATAAAAATAAACATTCACGATTGTGGCATATTAACAGCAATCAACCGACATCAGTAGCCACCAGGTCTCCAACAGCAATCACCTAAAACATAATGCAGACCCACACAGTAATGACCACATGTAACTCCGAATATAATTGCCTCAGCTGATGAACACAATAACCATTGTAATTAGGCTCCGACAGCAGGCTGCAATTAGGAGACATTAAAAGGGCATCACATCGGCTCCGCAGGACGACCATCATGACGCCTCATAGGAGAAGCAGGAGAACGACCTCGCCTGCGTGATCGTGGACGCGGCGGCGGGATGGGAACATAAGGCCAATCAGGGAGAGAGACTCTAGGCAAACGGAGCGCAGCGCAGAAATCCGGAACATCCCCCGGGTCACGAACACTCAGCAGTGCCCCGTCCCTGCGAACCTGCAACTGAAAGGGGTGACCCCAGGAATAGGAGATCTCATGTTCTCTCAAGACATCCAGCAAAGGACGTAGCACCCGGCGCTTGTCCAGAGTCATCCTGGACAAATCAGACAGCAGCTGGATCTTGACTCCCTGTAATAAAACCTCGCCTTTATCCCGTGCCTTCCTCATAATCTGCTCCTTAAGAGAAAAGAAATGGACACGGCATAGCACATCTCTAGGCCTATCAGGATCCGGGTTACGCGGGCCTAGAGTCCTGTGAGCTCTATCCAGCTCCAGAGGATCATCAGCAGGGCGCCCGAGTAATGAATTAAACAGAGACTGTAGAGCAGGAATGAGTTGGCCCGGAAAGATATCCTCAGGGATGCCCCGAAGCCATATATTATTACGGCGATTCCGATTCTCATGATCCTCAGCAAGGTTAAATAATGCGTGAATCTGATGAGAGTGTTGATCCAATCGGTCGGCATGAGAAACTTGTTGCTGTGTAATACCGGAAACATCGCTTTCCATCCGCTGTACTTGATCGGACAATTGAGATAAATTGGTAGTAAGAGATTGTATCTCTGATTTATACGTCGTCTCAAGACAGTTTACATAACATTCCATGTCCTGTTTAGTGGGCAATGCTGATAACTGTCGTCTCAGGCCCTGTAAATCATACCCTAGGACAGCAGAACCACCTATATGAGAGGAGGGATGAACAGCCATATCTCTGGGAGAGGTAGAAGGCAATATTGCAGGCCCCAGCACATGAGGGGAGGATAAGGGAGAAACCCGGCCGCCATGACAGGCACCACGTGGGTCGCAGGCAGCGCCATCTCAGCCCCAGAAGAGCACGGCTCAATCCCATCCAGCAGGGAGGGAAACTGCCCCTGAGAGCCCGATATCGAGGGGAAGGTACTAGCGGTACCTGATGCAGCAGCGCCGGCCGCAGATGATAGCCCCTCTGGAAGCGAAGTCCCGGCACCATCTCGCCTCCCCTCCAGCGGCGCCATCTTAGATGATGTTACAGCAGCAGCGTCGGTCAGAAATCTCTGGATGGAGCCGGCTGAAGACATCTGCCGTGTACAGTAAGGAGTCCCCGTGGAGGCCTTGGATTTCCTGACCATCAGGGTGATAAAATTATGCTTATTAATGTGCTTATGATCGGGTTAGGGAAGTGCAGGAACGGAGCTCTCAAGCGGCACGTCTGGTCAGCACCATGTCCAAGCCACGCCCCCCTGTTGCTTTTTTTAAAGGAAATAATTGATGGACATAGTTTTCACCCGTGTTGAAGTTTGTTAGGTGCTTCCTGTATGTAGTTCATTACAAGGCATTGCAGAACTGTTCGCAAAAACGCAAGCAGTTCAGTAACCACTCTGGCAGCGCGGTCATTAACTGCATGTGGTCGGACATTATAAAGATGCAGTTAACTGCACAAAAAACGCATTGTAATATAATAGCAGCAGTCTGTCCATAACAAACATTTCACCATGGACTTCTATTGAAAAATGACTTGCTGCAGTTTAATCCCTTAGTGAACAGCCTATTTTAGACCTTTAATGACCAAGCCATTTTTTACGTTTTTACGTCGTCTCATTCAAACAGCTATAATTTTTTATTTTTTTTTGGGTCGACATAGCTGTATAAGGTCTTGTTTTTTGCGGGACAAGTTGTAATTTTTATTAGCACCATTTTGGGGTAAATAGAATTTATTGAGTAACTTTCTTTAACTTTTTTCTGGGGGGGAATAGGAAAAAGACTGCAATTTTCGCCACACTTTTTTGCGTCTTAAATTTACACTGTTTACCATGTGGTATATATAACAATAACTTTATTCAGCAGGTTGTTACGATTGCAACGATACCAAATTTATATAGATTTTGGTTTCAACTGTATTTTTATTGAAAGTTTTCAAAATACACACAGGACATAAGGACACATGGGCAGGCCATACAATCCATTTGACATATTAGAAAATCCAATCGGACAAAACAAGACACCGGGAAAAAGACAAAAGGGAGGGGGGAAGAACACAAAAAAGGTCAATCAAAGTTCTAACTCTGAGATATCGGTAGCCAATACTTATCCCACACCACTTTAAACCTGTCCAACGTATTGTGAAGTGAGGCCGTCATATGTTCCATAGTGCGAATTTCCCTAATTCTAGTCAGTAAGTCGATGTGAGAAGGAGGGGCAGTCTGTCTCCACTTCCAAGCAATCAGGGTTTTAGCAGCAGTGAGAAAGTGCCGAAAAAGTTGAGCTAATGGTTTCTCCAAGGACCTAGGAGGGACATTCAGGAGATAATGAAGAGGGTCTAGAGGAATATCCTGCTGCAACACCGCCACCGCCAAATTCCTAACTACCAGCCAAAACTGTTGCACCAGGGAGCAGCTCCAAAATATATGGAACAGGTCTCCTCTCTGGTCTCTGCATCGCCAACAATCCGATGGGATACCCGGATTGAAGCCATGCAAGAGGACAGGGGTATGGTACCAAAAGATAAGAATTTTATATTGATTTTTCTTTACACCGCGTTCCAAATTATTATGCAAATGTTATTTTTCTAAATAGTCGATGCAAATGACAGTCAGTATAATCTTCAAGCCATCAACCGTTGGAGTATAATGCAAATTTTATTGAACAAATCTCCTAATGATAACAGATTTTTTTTAGAAGTAACAAACTCAAAATGCACTGTTTCAAATTAATATGCACAACAGAGATCAAAACATTTTAAAGGTTGTAAAGAGAACTAAAATGGTAATTTGTTGAATTTGCAGCATCAGGAGGTCATATTTACAGAAATCAAAAGCTCTTTCAATCAAAAAAAACAACTTAGCAGGCCAAGTTACATGTTAACATAGGACCCCTTCTTTGATATCACCTTCACAATTCTTGCATCCATTGAATTTTTGAGTATTTGGACAGTTTCTGCTTGAATATCTTGGCAGGATGTCAGAATAACCTCCCACAGCTTCTGTTTTGATGTGAACTGCCTCCCACCCTCATAGATATTTTGCTTGAGGATGCTCCAAAGGTTCTCAATAGGGTTGAGGTCAGGGGAACATGGGGGCCACACCATGAGTTTCTCTCCTTTTATGCCCATAGCAGCCAATGACACAGAGGTATTCTTTGCAGCATGAGATGGTGCATTGTCATGCATGAAGATAATTTTACTACGGAAGGCACGGTTCTTCTTTTTGTACCACGGAAGAAAGTGGTCAGTCATAAACTCTACGTACTTTGCAGAGGTCATTTTCACACCGTCAGGGACCCTAAAGGGGCCTACCAGCTCTCTCCCCATGATTCCAGCCCAAAACATGACTCCGCAGCCTTGTTGGGACATGGTGGCCATTCACCAACCATCCACTACTCCATCCATCTGGACCATCCAGGGTTGCACGGCACTCATCAGTAAACCACACGGTTTGAAAATTAGTCTTCATGTATTTCTGAGCCCACTGCAACCGTTTCTGCTTGTGAGCATTGTTTAGGGGTGGCCGAATAATAGCTTTATGCACACTTGCAAACCTCTGGAGGATCCTACACCTTGACGTTCGCGGGACTCCAGCGGCTTCAAATACCTGTTTGCTGCTTTGCAATGGCATTTTAGCAGCTGCTCTCCTAATCCTATTAATTTGTCTGGCAGAAACCTTCCTCATTATACCTTTATCTGAACTAACCCGCCTGTACTCTGAATCAGCCACAAATCTTTTCACAGTACGATGATCACGCTTAAGTTTTCTTGAAATATCCAATGTTTTCATACCTTGTCCAAGTTATTGCACTATTTCACGCTTTTTGGCAGCAGAGAGATCCTTTTTCTTTCCCATATTGCTTGAAACCTGTGGCCTGCTTAATAATGTGGAACGTCCTTCTTAAGTAGTTTTCCTTTGATTGGGCACACCTGGCATACTAATTATCACAGGTGTCTGAGATTGATTACAATGATCCAAAGAGCCCTAAGACACAATAGCATCCATGAGTTTAATTGAAAAACTAATAATTAAATGTTTATGACACTTAAATCCAATGTGCATAATAATTTGGAACACGGTGTATATGTAGTACAGAGAGACGTTTTAGCTGCTTGTGACCAGATGATCTGACACAATGAGGAAGGGATGGATTTATTCAACAGGGTCTCCCACTTTAACATATATCTATGCCGAGGTGGAGGAGAGTCATCCGGGGACAGCAGTATTGTGTAAATAGCGGATAGAAGCCCTTTACTGGTGGTAGTATGACGACACCGTTTTTCAAAGCTTGTAGGTGTAGTGACCCGATTGGATCCGAAAGTTTGTTGCATGTAATGCCTGTGATTGGCTGCAAAGGCCGCTGCAGCCTGTGATTGGCTGCAGAGGCGGTCACGTGGGATGAAGCGTCATTTCCTGGAGGCCGGCTTTCTGACGTCATCCTGATCTGCGTGACCGCCACTACAGCCTGTGATTGGCTGCAGCGGTGACATGGATGAAACATCATCCCTGGAGGCCGGACAGGAGGAAAGTAAGTATGAACTTATTTTTTTATTTTTTTTATTTCATTATAATTGTATTTTCCGAGCGCCAAGCATGGTACTGTCCAGGGTGCTGAAAGAGTTACCGCCGATGAGTGCAGCCCATTAACTCTTTCACCACGCTGGACAGTACCATGCTCGGAAACACGGAGTGCACACGGCCGCTAAAACGGGCACACGGATCCGTCAAAAACGGCCGTGAAAACGGTGTCGGAAGAGTGCACGAGGCCTAAGGCTGGATTCAAAGAAAACCGCAATTTTTGCATGGTTTTTGATTTTATTTTTAACGACGTTCACCGTGCGGGTTAAATGATGTAATACGTTTATAGTTGGGGTCGTTACGGACGCGGCGATACCAAATATGTGTAACTTTTCTACTTTATTTTGTTTTTTTAATAATAAAGCAGTTTGTAAGGGGAAAAAGTGGGTTTTTCATATTTAATTTTTTTCACTTTTTATTAAACTTTTTTAATAAGTAATAAAAAAAAGAATCTCCCTGTTTCCTGGATCAAGTTATTTATAATTGGAAAAAATCTATACATAATAGGTATGGCCATGTTCATATCAGCCGGAACTATAAAAATATCATATTATTTATCCCGTCAACCATAAAAAAAAAACAATAGCAGAATTTCTTGTTTTTGGCAACTTTGTTTCCAAAACAATGCAAACAAAAGTGATCAAAAAGTCTCAAATACCACAAAATCGTACCAATATAAAACTACAGCTTGTCATGCAAAAAACAAGCCCTCACACTTCTCAGTCAACAAAAAAATAAAAAAACTTATGTCTCTTGGAATATGGTGACATCAAAACATTATTTTATTTAGAAAAAAGTGTTTTAATTGTGTAAAAGTAGTAAAACATCTAAAAAGTATATAAATTTGGTATCGCCGTAATCGTATGGAACTGCAGAATAAATGAAACATGTTGTTTTATACTGCACGATGAGCGCCGTAAAAAAAATTATTATAAATACAGTGCCAGAATTGCTGTTTTTTTGGTCTCCTTACCTCCCAAAATATGTAATAAAAGCTGATCAAAATATCGCATGTACCCCAAAATGATACCAATGAAAACTACATCTTGTCCCTTTAAAATTGGAGACGATTACATTTTAGGGTCTTGTGCTACATATGGGGCTAGTGAAGAAGTCAAAGATTAGGCAATGCTGGAGTTCGGATATTTTGTATAATACCACTGTTACCCCTTAATAAGTGTGACACCTGCCTCAAAAAACAGGCCTGGGCATAAAGGATTAGTTCAAAGCGTACGTCAATATCCATGGATAATTAATGTTATTATTTACTCCATTATTATACCCCCTTATTATGTGCTGATCCTCCACTAAGTTTACATATGCCCCCACATTATAAACTGAAATACCAGTAAAACCCTAAACAAAACCACTACCAAGCAAAATCCGCTCTCCAAAAGCCAAATGGCAGGCCTTCCGAATCTGGCAGTGTGCACAAACAGCAGTTTATGACCACATATGGGGTATAACTGTACTCCAGGGGACCCGCTTAACAATTTATGGGGTGTGTGTCTCCAGTGGTACAAGCTGAGCACAACATATTGGGCACTGAAATAGCATATCTGTGGAAAAATTGCCATTTTCAATCTGCAATATCCATTGTGTACTAATTTCTGCAAAACCTGTGGGGTCAAAATGCTCACTACACCTCATGATAAATTCCTTTAAAGGGGTTTAGTTTCCCAAATAGTGTTACTTCTCAGGGGTTTTCACTGTACTGGTACCTCAGCGCAATGCAACATGGCATCAAAAATCTATTTTGTAAAGTCTTTACTCCAAAAACTAAATTGCGCTCTTTCCCTTTAGTGCCTTGCCATGTGTCCAAATGGCAGTTTACAACCACACTTTTGTGTAACAAATTTTGCGTTGTCTTTTCTTCTGTATTCCTTGTTAGAATTAAAAATAATAAACTAAAACAACATCAATTTTGGGGAAAAAATTTATTTTTCATTTTCACTGCACAATTATAATAAAATATATAAAACACCTAAGGGGTCAAAATGCTCACTACACCCCTAATTTTATTCTTTGAGGGGTGTAGTCTGCAAAATGGGATCACACTGGGGGAATTTCTACTGTACTGCTACTTCAGGGGCTTTGCAAATGGGACATGGGCCCCAGAAACCAATTCACCAAAATCTGCGCTGCAAAAGCCAAATGGCGCTCCTTCACTTCTGACCCCAGCTGTGTGCCTAAACAGCAATTTATGACCACATATGGATAATTTCTGTACTCGGGAGAAAATGTTCCACAAACATTGGGGTGCTTTTTCACCAATAGTCCTTGTGAAAATGAAAAATTTGAGCTAAAACTACATAATTTAAATTTTTACAGTCCAATCCCAATAAATTCGCTGAAACACCTGTGGGGTCAAAATTCTCACTACACCCCAGATTAATTCCTTAAGGAGTGTAGTTTCCTAAATTGGGCACTTTTTGGGGGTTTCCACTGTACTGGTATCTCAGGCGCTTTGCATAAGCGACATGGCATCAGAAAACCATTCCAGCAAAATCTGCGCTCCAAAAGCTAAAAGGTGCTGCAGTGTGCCCAAACAGCAGTTTATGACCACATGTGGGGTATGCTCATGAGAAATTGCCTAACAATTTTTGGGGTGCTTTTTCTCCTGAACTCCTTGTGGAAATTAATTTTTTTTTTTAGCTAAAACTACATATTATTGTAAAAAAATATATTTTAAGTTTTCATGTCCAAATTCTAATAAATTATATGAAAAACCTGTGGTGTCAGAATGTTCACTACACCCCTAAATACATTCCTTGAGGGTGTAGTTTTGAAAATGTGGTGTTTTTTGGGCGTATCTAATGTTTTCAAACTCTAAATGGTGCCTGGAAAACAATAAAAAGGAGACCCCAAAATCCACTAGGTGCTCCTTCACTTCTGTGATTAAGTCCACTGGCACACTAGAGCCACATGTGAGATATTTTTGAAAACTGCAGAATCTGTGTAATAAATATCAAGTTGTGTTTTTCTGTTAACTTGCTGTGTTACTGAAATAAATGGATTCATTTGAAAATCTGCCAGAAAAAATTAAATTTGTTAATTTTACCTCCACATTGCTTTAATTCCTGTGAAACACCTAAAGGGTTAACAAACTTCCTAAATGCTGTTTTGAATACATTGAGGGGTGCAGTTTTTAAAATGGGGTGATTTAGGAGGGGTTTCTGATATATAGACCCCTCAAAGCCATTTCAAAACTGAAGTGCCTAAAAAAGTATGTTTTGCAAATTATGTTGAATATTTGGAAAAGCTGCTAGTAAACTTATACGCGTTATAACGTCCTGAAATTTTTTTTATAAAAAAAAATGATGCCTACATAACGAAGACATATGGTAAACCTTACTTACTAATTTGTGTGGTACCATTATCCATTTTAGAACTAGAGGATTTCAAATGTTGAATAATGCTAATTTTTCTACATTTTCTTTACATTTTAGATTTTTTTATAAATGAAGAGTAAACAAATCGACCAAAATGTACCACTAACATAAAGTACAATGTGTTATGAAAAAACAATCTCAGAATAACTTGGATAAGTCAAAACCATTCCAGAATTATTACCATATAAAGTGACACATATTAGATTTTAAAAATGGGGCTGGTCCTGAAGGCCAAACTAAGCTGGGTCCCGAAGGGGTTGTATATCCTAGGAAAATATTTACCGTAAATACAGCCTCGGAATATCTTGAAAATTAGACTAAAGATAAAAAAAACTAGAATGTAACCGTCTAACTTTGTATAAGTTGCATAACAAGTTTACATCATGGTAAATTTTCTTCCCTTTAGAATCTGTCCACCCTGACTACAATGAATGATCAGGTAATAGAGCAGGTTTCACTTCTTTAAGACTATTTTCTTCTATGTTTTAGTTGACATTTTAGCTCACTCTTGAAGTATTGCAGAATTCTTGCTCTTCTACACATATATGGGGGTGGATATCACAGCCTGCTTTTACTGGCATTTTTCCAGAATATTTTGAGGATAGGGTTTTGGCTAATAAATGTTGATTGGGAGTAGCCGAGACCAGCTTTAACCTATCATTATAAAGTAATTAAGCTGTCCATAGACCTAACCTAAGAACGAGGAGGGTGGTGACTTCTTCATTCTCACTCCTGCACTTGTTCTACCTGTTTAGAACCTTGAACTAACACACCCAAGCGAAAACTTCCTTGTGAATCAGCACTTACTAACAAGTGCTTGGGTGCACATACAGCAAGCAATAGGATGACAAGCTTTATATACAAGCACACGTGTAGATATACAAATGAAATTCAGGCTGTATTCTTTTACGATATTTATAATGTTTCATTGCATATGCTGATGCTGATCTGATCTTGTTTGCCGAGTCAACAATTAGAAACATTTCAATGACCCTCACCACGTGTAATGAGAGTTTATTTTGCTTGGAAATTACCAGTGGCAGTCTTAATGTATGTGTATATACTTGAGATGACTATTTGTAAAAAAAAAATATGTCTTACCTATTCTAAAATCAGTCAACACATCCACACAAAACACTGCCAACACTTGCTTTATTAGACGGGCAAGAGCCTACTCCTGGTAACACAGAAATGCACCCTGAATCTGTCTAGCGTTAAATAGATTAACTTCTAGCACATTGGCGTTCAAGGGGTTAACAGCTAAGCGACTTTTCCACTTTGAGGTTGTGGAATAGCTGCAAGGAACAAATTTATTAATTTTAAGATTTAATATACCAAAGTACTGTGCTAATAAACAGGTTACAACCATGATGGAATAACAAGGACCTAATATAAGCAAAAATAATTCTAAAATAAGTTCTAACGGACCTCGTACTAATTAGATCGTCGAGAGATCTCGCTGAGGAGAACAGATTATATTAGGACACAGCTGCAAACTCATATCCGATGTCTGACCCAGTTGGTCTTTTGACGTGAGATTTTAAAGGGTCCCAGTTAGACCCCTTCACCCGTCTTCTGTGTCATGTGAGAGGAAGAGGGGTAATTACATGTACGAGCGGAAGGTTGTCCGATTATAATTCTAGCTCATGTCATGTCTTTTCATAGGAATCTGCCAGTGAGATATTAGGACCGGCAGGTTCTAATACATATTTTTACCAGTCTACTAGTATTCATACCAAATAAAGACAGGACATTTTAATAATTGAACCAACATGTAATTCTGTGGGTCCCCAAGGCCAAAAATCTGAGACGAGCGATGCGGCTACGCTCCCTCATCATAGATACATAGCTGGGCTGTTTAAAAAATGAGTTATGACAGGGATGGCTTTGAAGTATTACATATTCCTTTTGAACATTATAGAGGACTTTAGACATTTTTGGACCCTTAGGGCTTTGGAGATGAGCAGTGTACCCACAGATGCATTCATCTCCCACTTGATCTGCCACCAACTGTGACCCTCACAGAGGAACATTTTCTCTTCGTGTTTGTTTGCAAGCGTATTTAATTAAACACTACATCTGTCCACGGGGATTTAATTTGGACTTGATTCACATGATTTAAACATATCCCATACCAGTGTTCTGTGGTTCCATTAAAGGCCTAGAATAGAAACTGCTTTTGTTCTACTCAGTGGATATTGTGTTTTTCTATTCAAGTTTTTACTACTAATATATTAACCACATATAAAAAGTAAAATCAGCCGACAGGTTGTACAATATTGAATCCCTCAGGGATTCAAAAGGTGTTTGCCAGGACTAAAATGTTGATGCCCTATACTGCAAGTGCTGCTCCCCCTTTATTGTTTACACAGGCACCGCGGCTCGTCGGTACCAGCGTCTGTGCCTGGTACTGCGGCTCAGGCCCACGTGACTACTGCAAACACTGCGGCCCCTTTATTGTGATGATAGACCTAGGTCCTGGGGGTCAGACCCAAACGGATCAAACTACAGATAGATCATCAAGTCCCGGATAACCCCTTTTAGAGTTCATCTCAAACCTGATTTCTTATAAATCATACATAAGAATCATTTACTGCAGAGTTTACTAGGACTGTTTAATTTGAGATAATTTCATTTTTTAATTTATCGATTTCATGGCTGTATTCTACTTTTAAACATATATACCAGTATATATCTGGATGGTTTGGAATGCTTCCGCTGTCTCTAATTTGGTTGCTTATATCTGTATAGTAATGTCAGTTTTGTTGTAGATGGAGGAATGCAGCCGTGAATGACATACTTGACTAATGCGTTCATCACAGTGGCATTGGAAACATTTTAAATGTTACAGTGTATGAGTTCCTTCCTGTTTCATACAACTGACATAATTTATAAGTAGGCTATTAAACGGATGGAATTACGGTAAAACCTGGTCAGCATTTAAAGAATTATGCCTTTATACATGTAGTTATTTTTTATGCCTTGGCATGGTACATTTTTGGACTTTTACTTGGCTGTTATTAAAATGTACAGGTCTGACAAATGATTAATTAAAATTATGATCTTTAATATTAAGGTTAGTGTAAGGAAATTAGAACTTTGGAATACGCATAATTTTATTTTGGACAACTTACTTGCAGTGAGTATTATTATTTCTATGTCAAATTTCATATGTGAAAATAGAAATATTGAAGAGGTTTGTTCAGCGTAACAATTCTTCAAAAACGTGCGTTCTGGCTTAAGGGAGGCAGAGTGGTATGAAAGGATAGCCCCATCTCCTGAAAGAAAAATATATTTAGACAAACTTATTTAAAAAAATAAATTCACATTTAGAATGCAAATGTTAAATTTTGCTCTGGTAATGAAGGACCTAGACATAACTTGGTTAAACTAGACCAGTCTCCTTTTTCTATGAAACCAAAAGAATGCTTCCTGCCCTTCCATCTTACCTTTTCTACTGAGACACATTTTTTTTACAACCTTCTATACTATGTACTGTATATCACACATTCTTATGTATAAGTTACATACTTTAGTATCTTCTCACACATATCCAAAGCAACAGTGGAAAACAGTCATAAACCACACGCCCATTCACTATATGGTACCTTAGAATGAAAACTTCCTAGTTCTCCTGAATTTTCATGTGCAATAACCATGAAGTCTTTGGGGCAGGTTTACTAAGACTGGCATTTCCTACACCATTCTTAGCCGTCTGCTCTGCTGGAGTAAGATAGATTTATTAAAGAGGCTCTGTCACCACATTATAAGTGTCTGACACAAATGTTACCGAAGTGTCGGGATTGTGAATAGACATCCCGTCCTGGCTGGAAGCGATGTATATTCACTGTCAGGACACTTCAGTAACGTGTGTGTATGTGACTGCACATAGTGAGCAACGCAGGATCACTATGTGCGGAGTAAATTAATGGAGAGAAGTGTATGACGCGGATTGGTTACGGATTGGTCAGCGTCATACATTTCTCTCCACAACGCCCACTTGGTCAAAAGTAAAAACACGCCCAGTTGGGCATTAAGAAAGTCATTAGCATAAATCTAAAATTGCTCATAACTTGGTGAAAATGGATTGTTTTTCTAAATAGAAAAAACACTGCTGTTACCTACATTACAGCGCCGATCTCCGTATGTAGGAGATATGGCACTTATAATGTGGCGACAGAGCCTCTTTAAGTGGTGCATGCCTCTTAATATATCTGTCGCAACTTCCTGCTGGTCATGAATGCGGCTGTATGGCATAATGGTGGCGCAAGGACTGCGGCCCCGTGCCATCCATTCCCACCCGACAATCGGACACAAAATAAAAAAATGATACACACCTCACCGCTTCTATTCATTTCTAGCAACTGGCGTAGATTTTACTATAATTTCCATTTTTTTTGTGGCCATGCCCCATTCCATTAAAAGCACCAAGGGCGATGTAAGTAGGGCAAAAGTTACAATTTGCACCGAAAATTGAAAGTTTTGGGTCCTTTTGTGACTTTTCTACGCCAGTTCTGGCATATAGAAAGGTTGATGAATCCTCCTTTTTCTGTTCAACACTACTCCGTTGACACCGACTAGATCTTGAAGCAGGGAATGCTTGGTTTCCTGAGCTGGACCTGGCTTTCCCCCTCCTCCTCTCTATTTACAAGTTAGGGTATGTTCACACATACAAAAAGAAGTGGCTGAAAATTACCGAGTTGTTTTTAAGGGAAAACAGCCTCTGATTTCAAGTCTTTTTTTGAAGCCGTAAAATGAAGCTTTTGTTCATTTGAAGCTACTTTTGAGGCGTTTTTCATAGTGTCAACTGAAAATTAGCTCCAAAAACAACTCAAGAGGTGACATGCCATTTCTTTTACAAAGCTTCTTTTTATGGGGTGTTTATTTTTTAATTCAGCAGCGTAAAAATACGACTCATGTGAACAGCCCAGTGTATTTCTCATTGAAATCAATGGGAAACTGTTTGCAGGTGCATTTCAAGTGTATTTTGGAGCGTAAAACGAGGCGTTTACACTCCAAAATCAGCCTGAAAATAACCCGTGTGAACAAACCCTCAGGGTATGTGCACACGACCTGTTTTCAGACATTTTTCAAGCCGTAAACGTCTCAAAAAAGGTCTGAAAATCGGAAGCAGAATCCAATTTTCCTTAAAAAGATGGAAAGGGGGGGAAAAAAAAAAAAAAAGAACATACACACAGTCTTATAAACATGTATCCCAGCAACATCACAATATCCAATCCTTCACCCTCCATCCCCTTTTTAGAGAATAAATAAATGCATAAATAAATAACCTCCTCCTCGTCCTCCCTCCATTATTACCCAATATTGCTATTCAACAGGAGCATCTATTCAGTTGACATAGACTGAATCCAAGGAGCTTGTTTGTATTCCTGTAATAGCCATATTCCATATCTATATTTCTTATTAACAACTTTTTCCAATCTATCACATCACCAGTGGGCATGTTCAGGCCATCCATGTCCTTGCATAGGGCAGTCTGGCAAAAAAAAAAAGCAATATAGATACTAAATTTCTTAAAGATTGGGGTATCCCCATCCTTTCACTACCTCCCAGAAGCCAGACCAAGGGGTTGGAAAAATTAAACTTTGCTCTATTTGGTTTAAGACATCTGCCAAAAATTGATAAACCAAAGGGCATTTCCAGTACATATGAGTAAAGCTTGCTTCTGGTCTTTGACAACTGGGGCAATCTCCATTATCTTGATCAGTGAATTTACTCAGCTTCTGGGGGGTCAGATATAGAGACAATTTGCAATGAAATACTGTGTAATTGTATGTGATTTATTCAGAAGGGAGTTATTAATGCCATTATTTACCCTCCTCTATTCTATATTACATATTGTGCCCAACACTCTTTCCTATTTATCTTTTCCCATATAAATCATTACAGCACCTTTTATTATATTTACATTTTTTATAAATCACGGATAACAATCCTTGTGTTTTATGAAACATGGCCAGGGTAGTCAGGAGAGGCTTTATAATTTCATGCCCAACAAAAGTCTTATCAATAGAATGTTTAACAACTTTACACACACCTTGCAACAATTCATTCTCCACTTCAGTGATCCCCAGTCATCAGCTGTAATCTGTATCGAAACCTGGCATAAGTTTTCAGTTTCCCTGCAGTGCCACCACAGGAGAAATTGGGCATTACACAGTGCCCATTCAAATCAATTGGTTGTCTGTGTAATGCAGGACAGATCCTCTAGAGAAAGAGACACTCTTTGTAACTGCTAACTCATCTCTGACCAAGATCCTATATAGGGCCCCCCCCCCCTCTATTAATTCAGAATTCCCTAATAATGAATATGAAAATTGGTTTAAATTAAAATTGTATTGAGTTCTGAAAGAAAGGGGCAAACTAAACAACTTTTCCAACATAAAATAAACATTTTATATCTCCCAAATACAGTAATACTGTATATACCCCCGTTTGCAGGAATCTATGACCTGCAAACGGTATTTGTTCTAGGGATAACATCAGCCACCTAGCAGCAGCTAATGGATGTCGACGGCTGCTTCCCGATGCTGCTAGGCAGAAGGAAACGCAGATGCTCTCAGGACCCAACAGCTGCTCTCTCATGTAGGATCCGCAGTTCCCCTTATGCAGCAGCAGTTGCCTTAGGCAATCAGTCTGTCTCTGCAGCTTAGACATGGCCCCTGCTAATTTTCCCGCCTACGGATATGGCGGCTGTTGCACAACTGCACGCTGGCCTAGCTGCATGGCCTCGTTGAGGCCCAACTTAGCAGTTCCACTCAAGCTCACTTCAACTATGGTAGTAAACAGAAATTCTGCAGAGAGTACACAGCGAATTTCTGACATATTATTATCTGAGCAGCAAGTCAATTTGTGCACGTATTCTGTCCGTCATTTTTCCGCAGCATGTGGATGAGATTTGTTAAAATTGCTGCAGATTATCTGCCTGCAAATCCAGACAGAAAAGTGTGAACATACCCTAAGGGTGGTTATTTTCCCCCAAGCCCTTATACCTCCAACAAATTTTACAGTAGGCTCTTTGCAATCCAGTAGGCAGCTTTCTCCTGCCATCTGCCAAACCCACTTTTGTCCATCTGACTGCCAGATTGGGGAACAAGATTCATCACTTTAGAGAACACGTTTCGCTGCTCCAGAGTCCAGTGGCAGCGTGCTTTCTGTCACTCTAAGCTGACACTTGGCATGGCACATGGTGATCTTATGCTTGTGTGCAGCTGCTCTACTTTGGAAGCCCATTTCATGAAGCTCCTCGACACAGAGTTCTTGTGCTGATGTCACTTCCAAAGGCAGTTTGGCACTCTGTAGGGAGTGATAGTTGATTTTTACGTGCCACATACTTCAGCACTCAGCAAGTGAGTGTGAGTTTGCATGGTCTACTGCTTCATGACTGAAGTGTTGTTACTTCTAGACAATTCCACTTCACAATAATAGCACTTGTAATTGACTAGGGAAGAAACTAACAGATCGCAACTTTCACAAACTGACTTTTTTGCCCTTAGCACTGTTTAGGCTGGATATGGTGTAAGATATTTCCTTAGAACAGGATCAGCTAATAACACAGGAATAGTTTGCGATGTTATGTGTTTTTAGCTCTGTTATAAGATTTCTTGATCCATGTGCTAAATCCTCTATCCACCATTAAAGTTGTTATGGAGAATTCACTGAAAGAGTTCAAAAGGGGCCTGGATGCCTTTCTTAAGTGTAATTATAATTAAATATTAAATAATGAATTATAGCTACTAGATTACTGTAGATAAGTCGTTGATCCAGGGATTAATTTTGATTGCCGTATTAAAGGTGTCACAAAGGGCCTGTGGACCCACGGGGCCGTACCACCTTGGCGGTAGGGCAGCTGGCCAACAGGGTGCAGGTGAAAGTCTATAGTTCGTATAGGTACCTGTGGCAGCTCAGACAGCAGCAGGGCAGGCTCGGCTGGGACTAGGCAGCAGGTAGACGTCAGGCGAGATGAAGCAGGTCAGACGTGGATACAGCACGACACGACTTTGGCACAGCACAGTCCTAGACCAGGATGGTATGGAATGCAAGGAACAGGAACTGGAACAGGTGCAGGTACAGGAACAGGAAACACACTAGGAGGCTATCACATAGACAAACTAGGAAACGTCAACAACGCTAAGGCATAGAAGCAGGGGGCTGGACCCCTCTTATAGTCCAGTGTACTCACGGGTCAAAGTTCATCAAAAGGTCCGGTGCGCGCGCTGCCCCTTTAAGAGCGGGCACCCTACTGGATCCGGCTGAGGTGAGTGGACGCGAACGCTGGCATCTCCTGAGGAGGAGGCTGGGGCCAGCGCTTGCCGACTCGTGGCTGCGGCTGTCAGGAGGGAATTGGAGCTGACAGCCCGCAGCCATGGACATTACAGTATCCCCCCTCTTACGCCCCCTCTTCTTGGGACCATAGCGAAAGAGAAACTTCTTCAGAAGCGCAGGAGAATTGAGGTTCTCCTCTGGCTCCCAAGACCTTTCTTCAGAACCAAACCCCCTCCAATCCACCAAATAAAAGGTCTTTCCTCTCACTTTTTTGGTGTTCAGGATCTCCTGAACCTCAAAGGTGTCTGAAGGGCCGCTGGAGGCAACCACAGGGCTAGGAGTCTTGGTATAGTGGTTCAGGACCACCGGCTTCAGGACATGGAAGGAGTTGGGGGTCTTGAGGGTAGGAGGCAGCCGAAGCTTATAGGCGACAGGATTGATCTGCTGTAGGATCTCGAAGGGTCCGAGGAACCTGGGAGCAAATTTGCATGATGGCACCCTTAGTCTGATCTTCCTGGAAGACAGCCAGATCCTCGTGCCAGGAAGAAACTGAGGAGATTCTCTTCTCCTTGTGTCAGCATTCCGTTTCATGCGGTCGACTGCCATCAGGATGGAGGATCGAGTCTGCTGCCAGATCTGTAGGAAGTCTCTAAAGGTGGAGTCAGCCGCTGGAACCTCGGAAGTATCGGGCACCGGGAGAGGAATTTGTGGGTGCTGGCCCTAAACAATGAAGAACGGCGTATTCCTTGTGGACTGGCTGGTGTGATTATTGTAGGAAAATTCTGCCCATGGGAGAAATGCACCCAGTCATCATGCTGCTTGGAGATTAAGTGGCGTAGGTAGTTCTCCAAGATCTGATAGATCCTCTCGACCTGACCATTGGACTGAGGATGATAGGCTGATGAAAAGTCCAATTTCACACGAGGAGTCCGCAGAGGGCTCTCCTGAACTTCGAGGTAAACTGAACCCCCCGATCAGACACCATATGCTGCGGCAAGCCGTGCAGGCGGAAGATGTGCTGGATGAACAGTTTGGCCAGCTGAGGAGCAGAAGGAAGTCTGGTCAGAGGAACGAAGTGGGCCATCTTCGAAAATCGGTCCACCACTACCCAGAGAGCACTACATCCAGAAGAGAGAGGCAGATCCGTAATAAAGTCCATAGCTATATGCTGCCAGGGAGCATTGGGCACAGGCAATGGCTGGAGCAGACCAGCAGGTCTAGAGCGAGTGGCCTTGTTGGCTGCACATACAGAACAGGAAGAAACAAAGTCCATAATGTCCTTGGGCAGCGTGGGCCACCAGAAATGACGAGCAATCAGATCCTGGGTCTTACGGACCCCCGCGTGACCTGCCAGTCTAGAGGAGTGTCCCCAGGGGAGGATTCTTCCACGATCAGCCAGGCGCACAAAAGTCCTCCCTGGAGGAATGTCCCCAACTTGCAGGGGATTAACAGAGAGAATGCAAGACGGATCAATAATATTCTGTGGACTCTCCAAGGTGTCTTCCATCTTGAAAGACCTGGACAAGGCATCGGCCCTCATATTCTTGTCGGCCGGGCGATAATGGAGCTCAAACTGGAACCTTGTAAAGAACAGTGACCACCTGGCCTGACGAGGGTTCAGCCGTTGGGCCGTCTGGAGGTAGGTCAGATTCTTGTGATCTGTAAAAATCAGGATCGGATGAGCTGCGCCCTCTAGTAGATGTATCCATTCTTCCAGGGCCAATTTGATGGCCAGTAACTCCCAATTCCCAATCGAGTAGTTACGTTCTGCAGAAGAGAAGAGCTTAGAAAAATATCTACATACCCTTGACTTGCCCTTGGGACCTCTCTGGAACAGGAGTGCACCAGCACCGACAGAGGATGCGTCCACCTCCAACGAGAACTGCAGATAGACATCCGGATGATGGAGGATAGAGGCTGACATGAAGGCACTCTTCAGGCTATTGAATGCAGACTCTGCCTTTGGAGTCCACACCTTGGCGTTCATACCCTTCTTAGTAAGGTTAGAGATGGGAGAAGTCAGTGAGGAGAAGTTTGGAATAAACTGCCTGTAAAAATTAGCGAATCCCAGCAGGCGCAGTATGGCCCTCAAGCCTTGAGGGCGTGGCCTTTCCAGAACAGACTTTACCTTCTCAGGATCCATCTCGAGACCTCGATTCGAGACTATGTAGCTACGGGATCCGGCTGAGGTGAGTGGATGCGAGCGCTGGCGTCTCCTGAGGAGCAGGCTGTGGCTGTCAGGAGGGGATTGGAGCTGACTGCCCGCAGCCACGGACATTACAAAGGGCCTCTTACATGGCCTGATATGGGACGTAAAAACGAGCGCAGATCAACGAGACAGCTTGTTGATCGGCACTCATTTGCTCCTTTCAAAAGGAACAATGATTAGTAACGTGATCATTACTACGATCGCTCGTCCCCGTACATGACTCAAATAAGTCGAGTCGTGTACCCCCCTTTATTTCCCTTTTATGAAGCAGACACTGAAACAGAGTTAGAATTTAATGGCCACAGCAGCCGTTTATTATTATCATAAATAACCATAACTTTTTAAATAACCATGTAACATAACTTTTTTGAATTCCCCTCCGAGGAATTCAACATTACATACTTAACCATATGACCCTCTTCGGGTCAACAAAAGAATGACAGGGGCAAGTCCTTGAAGCCACCAATAATTTTGTATTTACAGGCCATCTGCCCACCAATACCTTACCCCCAGCTGTAACCCGGCTCGGGGGCACCGATTACCTTATTGCAGATGACCTCCACCATATATGTCACAGCCTTCAAAAGGGGTAACACCCTAAGAAGCCGATTTCCAACAAAATTGGGGGGTGCATCCTGTGATGCATCCCCCCCACTACATTTTTCGACCTACTTCAAGGACTCCCCCCCCCCCCCCCCCCCGCAGCTGCAATGACAAAACCAGGATGAACACTTGAATTTCTTCACACCAGTGTCCATCCCACCATATATATATATATATATATATATATATATATATATAAAAAACTTTTGACTCTCCAGGCTGGAAACCACCAGCCATCAAAACACCATCCAGCAACCACGATGAGCCCCTCCAATTCACCATAGGGCGGGCGGGCGGGGACATGTTCCTGCTTCAGCGTCCTGGCGAAGAGAGGGAGAGAAAGCACAGGAAAAGGTACATCCCCTACTTCCCCCCCACCCCTTTTATTACTAGCCCTCCTACTAGCTTATCCCCAACCCCCATAGGCCAAACCAACTCGTTACCCCTCCCATCTATTTCAGTCATGGAGGCCTCCCCTTATTCTGTTCTTTTGTCTGCAGTACGGCCTCTTCTTGACTCAAATAAGTCGAGTCGTGTACCCCCCTTTATTTCGCTTTTATGAAGCAGACACTGAAACAGAGTTGGAATTTAATGGCCACAGCAGCCGTTTATTATTATCATAAATAACCATAAATTTTTAAATAACCATATAACATATCTTTTTTGAATTCCCCTCCGAGGAATTCAACATAACATACTTAACCATATGACCCTCTCAGGGTCAACAAAAGAATGACAGGGGCAAGTCCTTGAAGCCACCAATAATTTTGTATTTACAGGCCATCTGCCCACCAATACCTTACCCTCAATACCCCCTTAATACTGCCTTGTTCACCTTAATCCTGTGAGCTCCTCCACACACCCACCGCTCTTTCAATCCCTTCAGACAGGGCCAGACTCCACATATCAATTCCCACATCATTCAAGTGCACTCCATCTTCTCTCCAATAATTGCCTGTCCCAGCCTCCAAATCCCAATGCCGCACAGCAACCCCCCCACTCCGTGCCACAAAACCAGATATGGCCCTGTTGGCCTTAATACGAGCCTTATTGACCTTATCCACGGAGCGAGCCCACCGCCAACTTTTTCTCTGGACGATCTCTGACCATACGGTCACCAATTGGGGATGTGATGACCACAAGCACAACAGGTCATGTTTGACGTCCCGCACTAGTTCCCGAAAAGGGCGTAAGCCCAAATCATTCCCTTCCACATGCAAAACCAACACCCCCGGTACCCTGTCCAACAGTACAAAGGTGTTAAACTCCTGTAACACCCTGCCCCAGGTCATACCACGGAAACCCATCCATCATAAAATCGCTGTGTCCCGCGGAATCCTGAGCTGTCTGCCGTCGGGCCGTACATCCGCCCGTATGGCACCCCAGTACACATACGAATGCCCCATGATCCACACCAAACAAGGAGGAGGGCCTGCAAAACAAAGGAAAACATACTCGCACACCATTCACCCATGCACCCCACACCACACCACACCACATCACAGGCGGGAACGCACACACCCAGATCAGTAATGCAGAAATATACAAATTACAGCATATGAGGACGAACATACGAGCGAAAGCGCGCTGACTCCCAGTGCCCGATACGCTGCACCCCGGCATCGTCCAAACCCCACCTTACAGCTTCCGTCGCCGCTCCTATCCGAAAGGAATGAGACGAGTACTGTTACGCCCGCACCTGACACGCCACCAAACACTTTCTAAACTCTGCCACAAACTGAAAACGCGACAGGAAAGTACCGTCCGAATGCCGAAGTAACGGGGAATCCGAAATAACTGCGCCCGCCAACAACTCCCTGAGGCAGGAATCCAGACATACCGCCTTCCCTGGCAAAGCGAACAACACCAACCTCCTTCCCCTACCCATTTGATCAGTTTTGGAATAACTAAGCACTATCGCTTTCTATCCTCATACACATCCACATCATCCTGCCTCACACCTCCCGGCGTAGACGCACTAGGGGACACCAGCTCCCCCACCCGGAAAGCCCCGAAAAAGGCTAAGGAAAAAGCCAAACGAAACAGCTTACTCTCAGAAGGTGGTTTACACACCTGCCACACCACCTCGCCCAACTCACAAAGCAACTGAAATGACACTGGACGCCTCCTGTCCCTTACCACCACACCCTTTCTCAAACCCCGCAATGCTTGGCTCACCAAGAAATGCTTTGTGACGCCCACCAATCCCCGGAACTTCAAACCAAAAGCAATGGCCGCCATAAAGCGATTGACCTTGGCAACCGTGTAACCCACAGAAAATGCCTCCCCCAGCCAAAACAGCAACGCAAGTATCCTGTCATTGTCAGACACCACATCCCCCAGTGACCTAATCCACTCTTCCCACTGACGCCATCCAGCGGAATATGCTGCCCACGTCGATCTGGCTAGGGATCGTTCAATCAAGGCACCGGCAGCCTGTACACCAGCTCCCAAAGATGACTGGGACAGTCCATCCCAGTCAAGTCCGCGTCCGGCACCAGCTGACGAAAACGACTCCACTGTGAGCGAGAAAGTGCGTCAGCGATACAATTTTACACCCCCGGTACATGCACCGCCACTACCCATGCATTCAACTGCAGACAAGCACCAACTTTCTTAACAAGTGAATAACCGGAGGAGACGACGCTGACACATTGTTTATTGCCATAATAACCCCCATATTGTCGCAATGAAAGCAAACTTTTTTTATCCCGGAACCTATCCCCCCAAATGGTGACTGCCACCACGATGGGAAATAGTTCGAGCAGGGCCAAGTTGCGCGTCAAACCCCCTTCCACCCACGAGGCCGGCCACGTGCCCGCGCACCACTGACCTCCAAAGAACGCTCCGAAACCCACCGCCCCCGACGCATCAGTGAACAACTCCATATCGAAACTATCCAACGCCTGAGACATCCATAAGGAGCGCCCATTGTAGGTAGCCAGGAAATGAAGCCATACTTACAAATCCTCTCGGTGATCAGCAACTAACCTAATAAAATGATGCCGCTCCTTAACCCCCGCCGTCGCAGCTGACAGCCGACGGCAAAACACCCTACCCATCGGCATGATGCGGCAGGCAAAATTTAACTTCCCCAACAGCGACTGCAACTCCCGTAACGTGATCTTTTTAAGACGACACGCTCTGTCCACCTCCAACCGCAAAGCCACCAGCTTATCCTCCTGCAATCTACACTCCATTTCCACCAAATCTATAGCAATCCCCAAGAAACAAATGGATGACGTTGGACCTTCCGTCTTATCAGCCGCCAAAGGGACCCCAAATTCCCGGGACACCCACGTAACCGTCTCCAGCAAGTTCGCGCACATTCCCGAACCCGCCGGACCGACACACAAAAAGTCGTCAAGATAATGTATAACCTAATTCACTCCCGCAACACTCCTAACAACCCACTCTGAAAAGGAGCTAAAAACCTCGAAATACGCACACGACACAGAACAGCCCATTGGCAGGCAACGACAAAATATCCCCCGTTCCAGTGACACCCCAAAAGCCGCTGGCTGTCAGGGTGCACCGGCAGCAAACGAAAAGCTGCCTCGATGTCAGTCTTTGCCATTAAAGCCCCCCATCCGTACCCGCGCACCAGCTCAACCGCCGCATCAAATGACGTATAGACAACCGAACACAAGTCAGGATCTATCCCATCGTTAACCGACAACCCTTTTGGAAACGACAAGTGGTGTATCAGACGGAACTTGTTCGGTTCCCTTTTTGGCACCACGCCCAAGGGTGACACTACCAAATCCGGCAACGGAACCGACGTGAAAGGGCCCGCCATTCTGCCCAGCTCCACCTCTTTCTTAAGCTTTTCTGATACTACCCCTGCATGCTGATAAGCCGACCGCAAGTTGCGCTGCGTAAAAGGGACCGCGTGAGGCGGTGGAATAATAAAACCCGAACTAAAACCTGAACTAAGCAGCAACGCACCTTCCTTGTCGGGGTATCTACTTAGATAGGGGGCCATCTTTCTGACCATCACTGGCGTCACCCCCATGACCAGAGGACCCACTTGCTCCCCCTTGTCGGCGCCCTTTTTTAAAGTATTTTCCCGCCCCATGGGACTGACCGCTACAATGGGAACAGACATGCTTAAACTTACATGTGGCTCCGAATTTATATTGGCCTTCATTGAATTGCCAACATGTTCCAAGCTTGGAGCCTGACGCCTGCCCTGCCTGAGCAGAGGTTCCCGCCCCGCTCCCGGGAAAGGACTGACCCTGCTTGTACAACGCAGTTACCTTCAACCACAAGGCTATGTCCTTGTGGTCCCACCGGATGTTTGGCCGCACTGCCTTTCGCTGACGAAATTGTTCGTCGTACCGGAGCCACGCCTGGCCCCCATAAACCCTATGAGCCTCCCCTACCACGTCTAAGTAGCAAAACAGCGCCGAGCAATTGTCTGGCGCCTTCTCCCCAATAACACTCGCCAATATCGGGAAAGCCTGCAACCAATTGACGAATGTTTTCGGGATTAACCGATACCGTCTCTTCTCCTCCTCATCCTTCTTAGTTTCGTCGCGCTTAACCTTATCCAAATTAAACTTTTCCAAAGGCAGAAGGGAAAAAATTTCAACGTACTCGTCTTTCCAAATACGCTCTCTAACCTCCTGTTTCAAATGGGCTCCCAACGGGCCCTCGTAACACACATAAACCTCACCCCGTGCACGATCATCTAAACGCACCCTATCCACCTCCTTCGGCGACTCCATCTGCACCGAGACAGCTACCGCATCCCCCACCTCCCCAGGTGATATAACTCCCGTACCCAGGATTGGGGCGCTAGTATGTTGACCCGTCCAAACCGCAACCGGGGACGCAACCGCCTGCCCGGGGGACGTGGCCCCCCCTAACCGCCCCACTAACTCTTTTAAGCAACCCACTAAGTCCGCCAGATTATCCCTATCCCCACGCGCTTGCGACGCAGGAACCCCAGAACACCCTGCCCCAACTACATCCGCCCCGACACCCGACATTAATAACGCAGGAAAAGGTAACGTAGGAGTCAACTCACCAGGCTGCCCAGGGGCTGTGTACCCGTCAGCCAGACCCGCATGTCCACGTGCAGAGGCCCGCCGCTCACCATCATCTAATGCTCCGGTCCCGCTGTGACGTTGTCCGCATTGACAATGTGTGCACAGGGAATTCCAGCTCCTGGAAGGGACATCGCATCATCCTGGCGGCACTCGACTCCTCTCTGCTGTGCTGAAGCACCGGTGCCCGTTGTCTGGCACGCACGCCACTGACCGCAGACGTCGATTACCGACACCCTCGCCGACTGTCATCTCCTCGTCTGATCCAGCCGGCCCTCTGGCTGGAACCTCGCCATGCAGGGCCGCCGATAAACTGCCGCCCCGTCTGGACGAAGGAGGAGGGGTGGCCGGAAGTGAAGGCCTCCATCTTGTGGACGTCGCCGCCGGGCGCCGCCGCGTTCTGGGATTCCTCCCAGGACCGGCCTGCGGAGCAGCAGGCGTCTGCACCGCAGCCCGGCCTGAAGGGTCCACAGAGGGGCTCCTCCTGCAGCGCCGTGCCCGCGGGATCACCTCCGGACTCAGCCGAGCCGGAGGTCGCGAGCGCCTCGTGGTGCGCTTCGCACCGGAAGTGCCGGCTGCATCCGGTGTCGTCGGGGAGACAGGCTCTCCTTGCCCGCTCCCTGTCCCCCGCGAGCGACGCGTTCTCACCTCCGGCAGCTCCTGCATCGAAGGAGCTGATGCTGCGGGGGAGCGCTCCTGGCCTGCGCCCTGAGCCTCCGATGAGTCCCGGACATCAGCTGACGCCGGGCCCGCGATCAGCGCCGCAATCTCCCGCTGCAGCCAACCCGGCTCCCTGGAAGCAGCAGCGGCCAGCAGCTGCTGCAGCACCTCAGCATCAGACGCCATAGAAGCAGAGGAGGGGAAGGACATGTTCCTGCTTCAGCGTCCTGGCGAAGAGAGGGAGAGAAAGCACAGGAAAAGGTACATCCCCTACTTCCCCCCACCCCTTTTATTACTAGCCCTCCTACTAGCTTATCCCCAACCCCCATAGGCCAAACCAACTCGTTACCCCTCCCATCTATTTCAGTCATGGAGGCCTCCCCTTATTCTGTTCTTTTGTCTGCAGTACGGCCTCTTCTTTTCTATCATGTCGACACATGTAGAAATGTACGGCACATCTCCGTGTTTACACAGGGAGATGTGCCGCCGACAACGATAATATTTTCGGCATTTTAAACTATACAGTTAGCCGATGAACAAGCTCGATGTTTGCTCATTCAACGGCTGATCGTTGCCCTGTTTACACAGGGCAATGATCGGGAACAAGCGTTCATATAAACGCTGGTTTGTCCAATTATTTGCCAGTGTAACAGAGGAATTCTTCCCTAAGATTAGGAAAATTGGCTTTTGCCTCATCTGGGTTTTGCCTCCCTGTGGATCAACTTTGCAGAATAATAGGCTTAACTGGGCGGTCTATTTTCAGCCTTACAAACTATGATACTGAGATACTATGATTACTTGCAGGGTGATTTACTTATTTAATTACTTTTACAACCCCTTTAAAGGAACACTGTGGAAGAAACATTTATATTATGTTATGCCTAGTGCAGAACCTGTGTGAGCAGTGTCTCTGTTTCATGCACCACCCCCTCAGTTCCTGCGCTAGACATAACATGGTGTATCCAGGAGTCCTTTTAATTGGTGTACATCAGACACAGGGCACTAAAGGGAATGTGTTACCCTATTTTTTTTTCTCTTTTTTTTTTTTTTTCTTTACATAACTATAAAGACTTATAAAAACTATCTTGTCAAAATTTGCTGCAACAACAGACACAGAGATTTGTTTTGCAACTCTCTGTCTCCGAAGAATAATATTTCTAAGCAGAAGAGAATTTCTTAGAGAAGAAGCCACATGGAACGTGTTTTTACCCTCAAATTGCTGGAAGAGAACCACTCTGACTCCAATTGAGGAAGCATCGACCTTCCTATAGGACACTTTTACTCAGTCTAAGTAGAACTGCTGAGAATAAAGTTCAAAATGTATGGTGCACTAATTGTTAAACCCTTAACGCAAAATCACGTAACTGTACGTGATAAGGGTTAAGGTTAAGGAGACTGTCAGAATCAAGATATACTGCAATACATTAGTTTTGCAGTATATGATGCAAGCGATCCAACGATCGCTGCTTCAAGTCTCCCAGGGGGACTAATAAAAAAAAGTAAAAAACAGTTAAATAAAGTTTTTTGTTATGTTCCAAAAAAAAGTATTAAAAGTGTAAAAAAACTACTTTTCACATGTTTTTCCTTAATCAATGTTAAAAATATAAAAGTTAACATAACTGGTATCGCGGCTTCTGTAAAAGTTCGAACTATCACAATATAGTGTTGTTTAACCCGCTCGGTGAATGCCGTAAAAAAATAAATATATATTAATCACGCAAATTGATGGTTTTTGGTCACCTTAGCTCTCCAAAAAAATCAAAAGTGATCAAAAAGTCGCATATACCCTAAAATGGTATCGGTGAAAACTACAGCTCGTCCCGCAAAATTTAAGCCCACACATCGCTAAATTGATGGAAAAATGAAAAAGTTATGGTTCTCAGAATATGGCGACACAAAAGATTTTTTTAATTTAGCAAACAGTTTTATTTTTTTAAAAGTGGTAAAACATAGAACAAAACATATAAATTTGCTATCACCGTAATCATATAATCCTGTAGAATAAGATGAATATGTAGTTTTTACCGCCTGATGGATGCTGTAAAAACAAAACCTCCCACAAAATGGCGTAATCGCTGTTTTTTGCTCATTTTACCAAATAATCTTCTTACAGTTTCCCAGTACATTATGCGGTACAATAAATGGTGCCATAAAAAACTACAACTTGTCCCGCAAAAAACAAACCGTCATATGGCTATGTCTACGGAAAAATAAAAAAATTATAGCTTTTGGAATGTGGGGAGGAAAAAGCAAAAGTGAAAATCCGAAAAATGGAGGGAAGCGGTTAAAACCACAACAGTCCTTGGGGTAATCATTAAACCGGGAAGGAGCAGGTAGATGCAGTGATGGTAATGAGATGGCAGGCAAAGGGAGAGTAGTTACCATGAATGTCTGCTGGAACATGGATGATGCGGATGTTGTAGGAGGTTTAGGTTGTAAAGCATCCAAGAAGGCCATTATTCCCTGGATTACACAATCTCTTGTTGGCAATTTACTTGCTGCGTGGCTTGGTTGGCAAGTACATCGATGTCTACTGGCAGAGGTATAGACAGTGCAGCGCTACTGGGATACATGGCCTGCAGATACTGTTAGGTTTCTCACCAGAGAAGTGGATTCTCTAAGCTGCAATTGCTTTGGCGCTGGCTAGACTGGAGTGAGAAGTCTAAGGAATGTTCCTGTTCTTCATCATTGAAGGGGTTGTCCACTACTGAACAACTGATGACCTATCCACCAGATAGGTCATCATCGGTACGGGTCCGACACCCGGACCCCGCACCGTTAAGCCGCTCCGGCTGCCTCCATGCATCGGAGGTTATGGCCTATTATGTGATGTAGAGAGACGGAAGCAGTTTGCTCCGTACATAGCATAGCGGCCATGCTGCCGAACTGCTGCTCTGCTCCCATTCACTTGATGTGGGCGCCATGACCGCTTCATTACTTAACCCCTTCCCGACCCATGTCGTGCTGGCACATCATGGGGCTGGAGGGGGTGATGTATGGAGCGGGCTCACGCGCTGAACCCGCTCCATACACTGCCGGTGTCAGCTTCTGACACGCTGCTCTAATGGCCAGGAACAGCAATTTCGCTGTTCCTGGCAGTTTAAAGGGCTTGTGCCATAAAACACATGTATCCCCTATCTACAGGATAGGGGATACATTTGTGATCGATAAGGAGAACGGGGACCGAAAGTTACCAAGAGCGCTGCATGAGAAGCTGTGACTTCCGCGTTCTGTGTCCGGCAGCTTCATAGAGATCAATGGGATTCTTCTGCGCATGGGCGAGCGGCTCTCCAGTGATCTCTATGGAGCTGCGGAACAGATAAGCCGGACACAGAACCCGGAAGTCCAGGCTTCTCATGTAGAACTCTGGGTGACTTTCGCTCCCCTGTTCTCCTTATTGCTGGGGGTCCCAGCGGTCGGACCCCCAGTGATCTCACATGTAGCCTCTATCCTGTGGATAGGGGATACATGTGTTTTATGGCAAACCCCTTTAACTAGTTAAATGCCACTGTCAATAGCGACCACGGCATTTATAGGGGCTCTTCTATGAAGGACATTTATGACATATCCACAGGATATGTCATAAATGTCAGGTAGATGCGGGTCGCACCTCCGGGACCCGCACCTATCTCTAGAACGAGTCCCCCTAAACCCTGTTCTAGCTTTCTGTGCTCTCCCGGCCACTTGATTACATGTGTAGTTACTGAAACAGCATAACTCGCGGAGCTACGCTGTTTTCGTAACTCCCATAGAACTGAACGGTAGTTACGGAAACAGCATAGCTCGCATGCTACACTGCTTCCGTAACTGCCATTCACTACTAAGGGAGTTAGGGAAACAGCGTAGTTATGCTGTTTCAGTAACTCCACATGTAACCTAGTGGCCGCTGGTTCAAGTCCCCTAGGGGAACTAAAAAAAATGTGTAAAAAAAAAAATGTTAGATACATTTTTAGAAGTGTAAAAAAAAAAAATACCTTTTCCCATTTTTCCCCAAGCACAATGTAACAAATAAAATAATTTCGTCCCGCAACAAAATAAGCCCTCACACCACTCAATCGATAAAATAAATATAAAAAAAGTTTTGGCTCTCAGAATGTGGTGAAACAGAATTTCCTATTTTCTGTTGTCTAAAACCTGGGTGCGTCTTATAGTCCGAAAAATATGGTATGTATCAATGTTTTGATCAATAACTCCATATACTACATGCATTAAATACTATACAAAGCTTTTACAGCATGATTGCTGTTTTTTTCCTCTTTCAAAAACTCCTATTTTTCATAATGTTCCTAACTGTGTGCTCTCTCCCACCCAAACTCACTTTCTGAACCCATGCACTGTGACCTGCCTAGACATGGATAAATCATTGTATTGAAAATAATGTCATCTTGTTTCCTGCCAAAGCCCAGTGCTAATTCCTGTCTCACCAGATAGTGCTGGAAGTCTTCCCAGAAAACTTTTCTGCTAGTTTTCACAACTTTTGTACAGGGAATGCTACATAGTTATAATATTTCAAAACAATGCCTGGAATAATTACAAAGTCTGGGCATACTTTCTGCACACCATGACTTTGGTTTTGTATTGCTTAGGCCCCATACACACAACCATATTTTCAACTATCCTGAAATTCTGTCTGTAAATACGGATTCGTAGGCATCTGTATTCCATCCGTATATACGGATCCGTAAAAAAAAAATGGAGCATGCAAATGATGTCATCAGTATGTAGCAACGCTTCCGTAAATACGGACGGTATACCGATGCACATCCGTAGCCGTCGTATTTACGGAAGCTCCTATAGACTTCTATGGGAGAGTCTGTGCTGTAATTACTGACAAGAATAGAACAGGTTCTATCATTTTTTTCAGCACGGACACCCATCAGTAAAAACACTGAAAGGTGTCTGTAGCCAATAGAAATGAACGGGTCCGTAATTACTGATGAAAAATACGGTCGTGTGCATAGGGCCTTAGGTCTCATGCACACGGCTGTGCCCGTAATCACGGCCTGTGATTGCAGGCACGGCCGGCCGCGGGCTGTAGCCCACATTTTCGGGCCGTTCTCCCATACAAAGTATGGGAGAACGGCCCGTAAAATACGAAAAGTAGGACATGCACCATATTTCCAGGCACAGTTCTACGGCATGGACACCTATCCATAGCCATACTGAAAGGCTTCCGCGGCCAATAGAACTGAATGGGTCCGTAATTACGGACCGTATTACAGTCCGCAATTACAGAGTTTTTTTTACGGTCGTGTGCATGGGGCCTTAGCATTTTGCTAACTTGCCATTCTCACTGAGAGAGGTACACACGCTTAACAGCCTCTTAGGATTCGTTCACATCTGCGTTGGGGTTCCATTCCTCGGTTCTGTTGGACCTTTCCATCAGAGGAACCCATGAACGGAAACCAAACTGAAACAAATGGAAACCATAGCTTTCCGTTTGCATTACCATTGATTTCAATGGTGACGGATCTGTTGCAATTGGTTTCTGTTTGTCACCGTTGTGTAAGGGTTCTGTTGTTTTGACGGAATCAGTAGCGCACTTTACTACGCTATTAATTACGCCAAAAAAATGGAAACCTTACGGGACGGAGACAAACGGAAACCAATTGCAACAGATCCGTCACCATTGAAATCACTGGTAATGCAAACGGAAAGCTGTGGTTTCCGTTTGTTTCAGTTTGGTATCCGTTTAGGTTCCCTGACGGAACGGTCCAACAGAACCCAGGAATGGAACCCCGACGCAGATGTGAACGAAGCCTTAAGGGTATGTTCACACGGCCTATTTACGGACGTAATTCGGGCGTTTTTGCCCCGAATTACGTCTGAAAATAGCGCCTCAATAGCGTTGACAAACATCTGCCCATTGAAAGCAATGGGCAGACGTTTGTCTGTTCACACGAGGCGTAATTTACGCGCCGCTGTCAAAAGACGGCGCGTAAATAGACGCCCGCGTCAAAGAAGTGACCTCTCACTTCTTTGGCCGTAATTAGAGCCGTTATTCATTGACTACGGCCGTAATGGACGCGGCGTTCAAGCGCCTGCACATGCCGTTACGGCTGAAATGACGGGGATGTTTTCAGGCTGAAACATCCCCGTAATTTCAGCCGTAACGGACGCCCTCGTGTGAACATACCCTAACTGCAAACAAGTCACTCGCACATACTGTAGATGTATTTTGGAGACGGATGATTTTGCCTGTTGTTTCAGTTTTGTTGCTAGTAAGTTGGTAATATGAATATTGTTACAGCCTTATATACCAGCCTTGAATGTGAATGTAGGTAAATCACACACCTACCTATCCATAAACAGTATTTGTACCCTGAGAGAACTCTTTATTGTATAGCATCCATAAGATGCCCTGCAAAAGGCGCATGATCCCTCTTGATGCTTCTAAGGCTATATTCACATGTAGCAGCTGAGGTGAAGTTTAAAAAACGTGTCTGAAAAAATGCATGCATTTTTCCCACTGTTTGGTGTGTTTTTTTTCAAAAGGTTGCAGTTCAAAACGCAAGCGCCTTGAAAAATTGACCAAATCGCAGTAAAAATGAATGCGGTTTTCCAGATGTGTTTTTGATGCAGTTTTTATCTGCACCTCAACTGCAATGTGTGAATACACCCTTACTGGCTGAGAGCTCACGTTAGGTCTCCTTCTGGTTCATTCCATTTTAAAAGCTGGTGAACGTAGACGGAGCCTTCTTTTGAGCCCCTTTAGCCTGTAAAGATAAGAACACACGTAGCCATGGATCAAAACACAGAGCAGACATTTTACAGCAAATCTGCATGGTTAGTGACCAACAATATGCCTTTTCACGTTCGTCACTAAGGGGCCTTAGGCTAGGCTGACGCCTTTTCACGTGAGCCTAGTCTAAGTCCTGCACGGGTCTCCCGTGCAGGCTGGAGCTGGGGCTCAGCTGTCTGATGACAGCTGAGCTCCTGCTCCAACGCCCGCAATCGAAGTTTACTTCGATCGCAGCATTTTAACCCGTTAAATTTTGATTCCTAAGCCCGGGAAAGACCCCTCACAATATGCAAGCTACAGACCAATCTCCCTCCTAAACACAGACATAAAATTGTTTGCAAACATTCTGGCTGTACATCTGGCCCCACTGCTTGGGGGTGTCGTTCACGCGGACCAGGCGGGTTTCATGGTGGGCAGATAAGCACGGGACAACATGACTAAAGCTATCAATCTTATACATAAAGCTAAGATATCCAATACACCACTCATGCTCCTGTCCACAGACGCTGAAAAAGCGTTTGACAGAGTCAATTGGACTTTTATGGAAGAAACCCTTCTCCGTCTTGGCCTCAGATCCCACATGATGGGCTGGATAATGTCTCTATACTCCTGCCCATCTGCTAGAGTCCGTGTGAACGGAATCCTCTCGGAGGGGTTCTCTATTCATAATGGAACCAGGCAGGGGTGCCCTTTGTCCCCCTTGATCTTTGTGTTGACTCTGGAGCCATTTCTCCGTCACGTCCCAGCAAATCCTGACCTTACTGGAGACGGATGCCACAGTCAACAAGGTGGCAGCCTATGTTGACGATTTACTGTTCTTCTTGACTAATCCGACTGTCTCCCTACCCAACCTCATGCAGGAATTCCAGCGCTTCTCCAAATTGTCCAATTTCAAGATAAACTTTTCTAAATCAGAAGCACTGAACATTTCCCCCCCCCCCCCCCCCACCTCCTCACGACCCTGAAACATTCCTTTAGCTTAAGTGGAACCCAGTAGCTCTAAAGTATCTTGGTGTTCGCTTCCCAGCTGACCTGAAAGATCTTTTCCAATTGAACTTCCCTCCCCTCCTCGCTGACATTAAGGTGGACTGCGCCAGGTGGTCAAAAGGCACTTTTACATGGATGGGAAGCTGCACTATCTTCAAAATGAACGTGCTTCCAAGGATCCTTTATCTATTCCAGACCCTTCCCATAGCTATTCCAATGCAATTCTTCAAAGAGGTCAACTCTCTCCAGAAATCTTTCGTTTGGAATGGTAAACCTCCTCGACTCACACGCTCACTTTTGTGTCGATCTAAGGAGTCGGGAGGGCTGGCACTTCCTGACATCCGATCCTACTACATTGCGTCCCATCTTTCACGGGTAGTTGGTGCAGACATGAGGTCTTTAAACCTTGGGTGGGCCTGGAGCAAAGTTTCTCAACGGCGCCCATTATGGCCATCCCCTTGCTGCCCCGTAGCCAACTCAGACATTTACGTCAATACCCTACTATTGGTCCAACACTACTATGCTGCTCCCTTGCCTCAGTAAGAACATCATTCCTCCCATTACATTCCCCAATGTATCCCATTTTGGGAAACCCCTCCTTTCCCACCGGTATGACTGATCCAGTCTTTTGTTCCTGGCGGACTTCTGGGAAGTTTAGAGCAGATCAGTTTCTGAATGGCACTGAATAGCTATCAATTTCAGATATGGCTCAGATTCCTGACCTTCCTCCATTAGGACACTGGCGATCCCTTCAACTCCGACACTTTTGCTCCTCTATTTCGCCCCCTGCTTCATATCAAACAGACAGGACTCCATTGGAGGACCTGCGTGCTGGATCTGACCTAGTCAGGCATACGTTGTCCACAATTTACAAACTTCTCATGGACCCCTCTGACCTACCCCCCCCCCCCCCGACTACCTTTCTAAATGGGAGTCCGATTTGGATACTTCCTTCTCTATCACACAAAGCAAGCGTATCCTTACTATGGCCCACAAGACCTCGATTAGCTCACGATATCAAGAAGCTGGCTTCAAATTGCTGTCTCACTGGTATAGGACCCCAGCCCGTTTACACCGCATCTTCCCTACAGCATCCCCTATGTGCTGGAGATGTGGGCGGGAGAATGGTACCCTCTTCCACACCTTTTGGTCATGTTCTCCTCTTACCTCATTCTGGGAAGGCGTTAAACGGGTGATAATTGAGATCACAGGCATAACCTTGGACGCAGTCCTCTTCCTTCTCCATCACTGCGACGTTCCGGTGAATGTATACAAACGTTCCCTGCTTCACTTTTTAGTGATGGCAGCATGTCATTGTATCCCACTACGATGGAAAGATTCCTCTCCTCCTACCTTGTCCCTCTGGGTTTCAAAGGTCAACGACTTTATGCACATTGAGGATCTGACCTCCATCATCTACGACTCGAACACCAAGTTTAGCCAAACTTGGACTACCCTCCTTTGCGACCTTTTCTAAATGTCCTTTCTCTTGTTCTTCGTCCTTCTATGCGGCCATCTGAACCAGACCTATTCGTAGGTGGCCTGGAGTCATGCAGAATACTCCCTTGTGTGGGAATGTTTGCTTTCATAACAACACTGTGGTGTATGTATAAGTATGCCGCATTTCTATTTTCTGTTTGTTTTCTGTACTTTTATGTAACTCTGTACCCCATATGTTACAAAATGGACCTTTTCGGTCATGAAAATAAAGAATTAAAAAAAATAAAAATACACTGTGCTGTTTTGAAGGCAAAGGGTGGTCACACCAAATATTGATTTGATTTAGATTTCTCTTCTGTTCATTCACTTTTTATTTTGTTAATTGATAAAAAACAAAACTTACCACTTCTATTTTTGAAAGCATTCATACTTTGCAGCATTTTTTCACAACTGCCTAAAACTTTTGCACAGTACTGTACCTTAAATGCTTACAACCTTTATCATGAAGTAAACAAATGTCATTATAGCCTATAGGAGACGGATGCCTAACAGTGGCATCCGCCATACATAGCCTGTAATGGTATTCATTCAACGTACACGTCATGAAAAGCTATTGAAAAGCCCATGATATATACATTTAACGGATGCCTGTGATGTATACCATACAGTGGCAAATGTCACCCATAGACTCCCATGTTAAAAAAAACATATACTGCATGGTACACATCTTTGCAGGATCCCGTGGGATAGAATAGCATAGTCTTGAACGCTATTCCATACCTCAAAAAAAGGTATACTAACATATACCAGTCCATTGGAGGCCAAAAAGACACTTTTGACCTCTCGTCGGTTTAATGAAGCTCTATGGATGCATCTTATATGTACGTTGGGAGCTTTTACAACGTACACGCAAGACATAAGGATAACAAGATGTGAGCAGGACCAAATACCACCTGTATTAAAACGAACTGTATATTCTGAGAATTTATGACTTCATCTATAATGGAAAGTGGAATATACCATAGTCTCCTGTGGCCATTGATATTTAGCACCACATTTTTAAGAGTCTATATTAAGAAGCTGGAACATGTGTAGTTCTTATTGAGCTTTATTTGGTTGTTCTCTGGCCCAGAACACAGATTTACAAAATAGGAAAAGTCCATCAATATTAGATCGATGGGGGTCCGGGACCGCGGCCCCTTTATGGTTTACATCGATTGCATTTTTACTCGTACTTGCACATGCCCTTACATTGGTAGCAGCTGTGCAACATATTGCAGCAATACCTTGCACAGTCTCCCCTTCAAACAGCTGATCGGTGGGGGTGGTGAGAGTCGGACACCCACCAAAACGCACAATTTGGAGATTGAGCCCTCTATGGCTTTCCTGTAAAGAGGTTATAACTTCTTTAGAATTGGAACTACCTAGCTTTTGGTCTGTACATGCTATGGGATACTTTTAAGGCATACACGAGAGGGGTTGTGATTTGAGCCATTTTCTCACATAGACGTGTACTAACTATTCACTTAACTGCTCTTGAATCTGCCCTGGCACTAGCGGAGGAGAGCTATCTTAGAACTAGAGACCCATCAACTTTTGCTACCTTCTCTGACAAACAGCGTGAATACAATCTCTTCTTAACAGAATTGACTAGAAAGAAAACCCTATACTCTCAGCAAAGATACTTTGATCAAGGGGATAAAAAATGGTTCTCTACTAGCATACCCAGCCAGAGATGATACAGCAGTGAATCCCATTATGTTTATCATTTCCCATGTTGGTGTAAAGGTACAGGATGCCCTGATTATCTACGAGATTTTTGCTCAATTTTATGCAGATTTACAGTGAAGGAAATAAGTATTTGATCCCTTGCTGATTTTGTAAGTTTGCCCACTGTCAAAGACATGAACAGTCTAGAATTTTTAGGCTAGGTTAATTTTACCAGTGAGAGATAGATTATATTAAAATAAAAACAGAAAATCACATTGTCAAAATGATATCTATTTATGTGCATTGTGCACAGAGAAATAAGTATTTGATCCCTTTGGCAAACAAGACTTAATACTTGGTGGCAAAACCCTTGTTGGCAAGCACAGCAGTCAGACGTTTTTTGTAGTTGATGATGAGGTTTGCACACATGTTAGATGAAATTTTGGCCCACTCCTCTTTGCAGATCATCTGTAAATCATTAAGATTTCGAGGCTGTCGCTTGGCAACTCGGATCTTCAGCTCCCTCCATAAGTTTTCGATGGGATTAAGGTCTGAAGACTGGCTAGGCCACTCCATGACCTTAATGTGCTTCTTTTTGAGCCACTCCTTTGTTGCCTTGGCTGTATGTTTCGGGTCATTGTCGTGCTCGAAGATCCAGCCACGAGCCATTTTTAATGTCCTGGTGGAGGGAAGGAGGTTGTCACTCAGGATTTGACGGTATATGGCTCCATCCATTCTCCCATTGATGCGGTGAAGTAGTCCTGTTCCCTTAGCAGAGAAACACCCCCAAAACATAATGTTTCCACCTCCATGCTTGACAGTGGGGACGGTGTTCTTTGGGTCATAGGCAGCATTTCTCTTCCTCCAAACACGGAGAGTTGAGTTAATGCCAAAGAGCTCAATTTTAGTCTCATCTGACCACAGCACCTTCTCCCAATCACTCTCAGAATCATCCAGATGTTCATTTGCAAACTTCAGACGGGCCTGTACATGTGCCTTCTTGAGCAGGGGGACCTTGCGGGCACTGCAGGATTTTAATCCATTACGGCGTAATGTGTTACCAATGGTTCTCTTGGTGACTGTGGTCCCAGCTGCCTTGAGATCATTAGCAAGTTCCCCCCGTGTAGTTTTCGGCTGAGCTCTCACCTTCTTCAGGATAAAGGATACCCCACGAGGTGAGATTTTGCATGGAGCCCAAGATCGATGTCGATTGACAGTCATTTTGTATGTCTTCTATTTTCTTACTATTTCACCAACAGTTGTCTCCTTCTCACCCAGCGTCTTAGTTATGGTTTTGTAGCCCATTCCAGCCTTGTGCAGGTCTATGATCTTGTCCCTGACATCCTTAGAAAGCTCTTTGGTCTTGCCCATGTTGTAGAGGTTAGAGTCAGACTGATTAATTGAGTATGTGGACAGGAGTCTTTTATACAGGTGACCATTTAAGACAGCTGTCTTTAATGCAGGCACCAAGTTGATTTGGAGCGTGTAACTGGTCTGGAGGAGGCTGAACTCTTAATGGTTGGTAGGGGATCAAATACTTATTTCTCTGTGCACAATGCAAATAAATATATATAATTTTGACTATGTGATTTTCTTTTTTTTTTTTTTTTTTATATAATCTATCTCTCACTGGTAAAATTAACCTAGCCTAAAAATTCTAGACTGTTCATGTCTTTGACAGTGGGCAAACTTACAAAATCAGCAAGGGATCAAATACTTATTTCCTTCACTGTATACTATATGTGCAGTTGTATAATGCCTCGGTAATTATAGCTCAGTAATACACTTCATGCCACAATTTAGAGAATTCAACAGAAATAAAATCTATGAAGGGAATTTATCAACTTTTCAATGCCAACTGGTGTATAAAACACATTAATCAAAAGTCACAATTTGCGTAAAAATGTTAGACTTTTTATGCATTTACGACGCTCACGCAACTTTTTAATAAACTTAAACTTCACAACGCAGTCACATTTGTAGCGGCTGTGCACAGTATTACAGCTCGCTCCCATTCACTTGACACTTGAATGGGAGGAAGCTACAAAACTGTGCACAGCTGCTACAAATGTGACTGCGTTGTGCAGTATGGAGCTGTGTAAGAAATTAAGGGAAACAGTGCCAATAGTCAGACCCTCACCGAACAGATATTGATACAGATCCTGAGGATAGGCTATCAATTTTATCTCACCAGAAAACCCTTTTAACCCCTTCCCGACATCCGCTGAATCTATACACAGCAGAGGTCGGGTGGGGGAGTTTAGAGTGGGCTCATGGGCTGAGCCTGCTCCATAGAACGAGCGTGTCTGCTGTATGAAACAACTGACACCTCAGTGTAACTAGCAGGATCCCGCTCGTTTAAGCCCTTAGATGCCGCAGTCAAAATCGACCGCGGCATCTAAGCAGTTAGAATGAGGGGGCAGTCCCCTCTGATGTGCCATCAGCCCCCTCACTACGCAGTTGTGGGGTGCCGATGGTTATTATGGCAGCCTGGGGGCCAAATGAAGGCCATCAGGTCTGCCTACTTTGTTTACCTATTAAGCCCTGCCGGAGGTGGGGCTTAATAGATGCCTGTCAGAATCATGATATACTGCATTACATCATATTGCAGTATATAGTGTAAGGGTATGTTCACACGTAGTCAACAAAAATGTCTGAAAATCCAGAGCTGTTTTCAAGGGAAAACAGACCCTGCTTTTCAGACGTTTTTTTACCAACTCGCATTTTTCGCGGCGTTTTCACGCCGTTTTCGCGGCGTTTTTTACGTCCGTTTTTGGAGCTGTTTTCATTGGAGTCTATGAGAAAACAGCTCCAAAAACGTCCAAAAAAGTGTCCTGCACTTCTTTTTACGAGGCGTAATTTTACGCGTCGTAATTGCTGTACGACGCGTAAAATTACGCGTCGTGTGGACAATACAGCTTTCTACCCATAGAAAGTAATGGGCAGATGTTTGACGACTTATTTGAGACGTATTTCCAGACGTAAAACGAGGCAAAATACGCCTTGTATACGTCTGAAATTTGGCCGTGTGAACATACTCTAAGCGATCCAACTATCGCTGGTTCAAGAACCCTAGGGGGAACTAGTAAAACAAGTTAAATAAAGATTTTTTTCAAAATAAGTAAAAAAAAAAAACTCCTTTTCCCATTTTGCCCGAAAAGCAATGTAAAGAAAAACCAAAAACATAACTGGTATCGCCGGGTCTGTAAGGGTATGTTCACACGCACTAATTACGGGCGTAATTCGGGCGTTTTTGCCCCGAATTACGTCCGAAAATAGCGCCTCAATAGCGTTGACAAACATCTGCCCATTGAAAGCAATGGGCAGGCGTTTGTCTGTTCACACAAGGCGTAATTTACGCGCCGCTGTCAAATGACGGCGCGTAAATAGACGCCCGCGTCAAAGAAGTGACCTGTCACTTCTTTGGCCGTAATTGGAGCCGTTATTCATTGACTCCAATGAATAGCAGCGCCCATTACGTCCGTAATGGACGCGGCGTTCAAGCGCCTGCACATGCCGTTATGGCTGAAATTACGGGGATGTTTTCAGGCGGAAACATCCCCGTAATTTCAGCCGTTACGGACGCTGTCGTGTGAACATACCCTAAAAGTCAAATCTATAATAATATAACATTATTTTACCACCACAGTAAACGCTTTAAAAAACAAACAAATGCCAAAATCGTTGTTTTTTTGGTAATCTCATCTACCACAAAAAAATTTAATAAAAAATGATAAAAAGTCTGATGTGTCCCAAAATGGTACAATAGAAACTACTGCTCGCCCTGCAAAAAATAAGCTATCATAACGCTCAATCAATGGAAAATTAAAAAAGTTGTCTCAGAATATGGCGACACAAAACAAATTTTATTTTTAAAAATTGAAAAAAAATGTAATTTAATTTTTCCTTGTAAAAGTGGTAAAACATAAAAAAAAACTATATAAATTTGGTATTGCCGTAATCGTATTTACCCGTAGAATAAAGTTAACATGTCGTCTTTACCACACGGTAAAACCGAAACTCCCAAAATATTAATAATATAAAAGATTTTTCCTAGTTTCCTAGTACATTATATGGTACAATAAATGGTGCCATGAAAAACTACAACTCGTCCCTCAAAATTCAAGCCCTAATACAGCTTTATCAACGGAAAAATAAAAAAAGTTATGGCTTTTGGAATTTGGGGAGGAAAAATCCCATCACAGGCTGCGAGCTGACTTACAGTAGAGCAGGTGCATAGATAGATTTCTAGTTTGTGTTCAGGAATGTTGTTGGGTATGTTTATGATATTGTTAATCTACCGCACATTTAGTAACATCCACCCTGGGGAGATTGCAAAACAGATAATACTCCTGTATACTATCAGTGATGGGAAGAGATACATACTATTCGTCTGACAGCCATCTTCCTGAAGTATGGACTACTAAGAACGATATTACTTGACAAAACTACTTATAGGATTGTAATGATGTCGTGTACAATAGAGTACAAGATGACTATTGCACTGGAATATGCCGCATGAACAAGTCTATCCAGTTTGAAACATCATAAAGCAGATAGTAATACATTATGCAGCACCCATATTTTATACTAGAACGTGATTCACTATGTCCTACAGTATCAGCACATTTTATTAATACACTTCTCAACATTGAAAGTGCAACACCAAGAAGGAAAAGTTTTGGAATTGTGGAAATCCCAGGATCGATAGACATGCTAATGATATGCAAATTATACAAAGATGGAAACAATATTCCAAACATTTTAATTAATTCAGTATCGAGTATGAGTGCCATGCGCAGAAATACATGCACTTACACGCCTTGGCATGTTATCGATGAGGTTGTTAATGGTTGTCTGAGAACTGTTATGCCACGCTGAATGCACTGGGGCAAGCAAATCATCAAGACTGGCTGCCAGCAGATGTGCTCGATGGGAGACAAGTCCAGACACGCTGCAGGCCATGATAGCACGTTTAGGCCACGCAGGCTGCTCACAGTAGCATTAGAAACATGTGGCCTGGCGTTGTCCTGTTGAAAAACGGCTTCTTGGACACTTTAGAGGCATGGTCGGCACGCATGCGCAGCATCCCTGCTCTTTATTCGGCGCATGCGCAGTACTGCCGATTAGAACGTCGAGCAGAAAGATCGTACTGCGCATGCGCCGAGTGAAGTGCAGGGACGCGCACATTACAGATAGTACGGGGCCAGGCATGAACGCACCGGTTACACTGCCTGGCCCCTGTCAATCAATGTATGAAGGGAGGTAGGGGGTTGAACTGGGGAGCGAAGAGCATTTAGGTGCAATGGTAACGGTCTCATTGCACCTAAATGCTCATTAGCATAAACTTAACATGTATTTCTCTACAAAGGAGGCAGTAAGCAGAAAATGAAAATAAACGTTAGAAACAGGTTAGTCTCCTCTACAATACCCTGGTACTAGTTTAATACGGACATTCTGGTGACAGACTCCCTTTAAGAAATGGTAAGATACAATGTTGGATGAAAATCTGTAGAGATTCACATTCAGTCTCCCAAGTATATTGAATTGATTCTAAAATCCTTTTAACACATTGTGGTTGAAAATCATTTTTCAATCATCAGTTGTGGTTTTATCAGGCTGGAGGTTTTGTAGGCAGTGGCTTTTTCTTTAAAAACACAGCATACTCTAGGTGCAGTTTTTGCCCATAGACTTCAAGAGGCTTTTTATATGCCTTATAAAAAAAACAAACATAAAAAAAGACATAATTTAAAAAACGATACTAAAAACGTCATAAAAAATGCTATTGAAAGCTTTTTCGTAACTCCCATAGAACATAATGGAGCGTGTCGGACGCACGCGTGGCCACCTTTCCACTTAGTCCCTACCTAGTATTAGCGGCAATTGTTTGAATCCCGTTCTCGATATCTATCAGACATTTATGGCATATCCTTTTGGATTTGCCATAAATATCTTAGGCCTCATGCACACGGCCGTAATTTTGATCCGCAAGTACGAACCCAGTCATTTCTATTGCCCACGAACACCTCCCCATATATTTACGGGAAGGTGTCCGGGCCGTAGAAATGACCCGCAAAAAATAGGACATGTCCTATTTTTTTATTTTACGGACCGTTCTCCTATACTTTATAATAGGAGCACAGCCCGCAAATGTGGGTGACTGTCTGTGGCCGTCCGTGCCCGTAATCACCGGCCGTAAGTATGGGCACGGCCATGTGCAGGAGGCCTTAGATGGGAACAATCATAGTTACATAGTTGCATAGGTTGAAAAATGACTCAGGTCCTTCAAGTTCAACCTTTCTAAATAAATTACACGTCATTTATTGCTTAATTAATTATAACCCTCATGCCATACGTCAGTGAATAAACATCTGGCCTTTTTTTAAATGGTGCTGCTGGCCCACATCTCCTCCCCAGGAGATGCCAGCGCTCACTTACTCTGCTGTGTCCCGTAGGGCCAGTGCGCGCACATGTAAAACATTAACATTAATTAGCCCATGATCACTCTGGACTATAAGAAGGGCTCTACCCTTTCACTCCTTGCCTGAGCGTTGTTTGTGTTCCTCTGTTAGTCTTGCAAATGGTCCCTTAGGCTTCATGCACATGGCCATGCCCGTAATCACAGCCCGCAATTATGGGTACGGCCGGCCGCCGACGCCCGCAGGCCGCGCGCCGCATTTTCGTGCCGTGCTCCCATACAAAGGGAGCGCGACCCGTAAAATCAGAAAAGTAGGACATGCTCCATATTCCCTGGCACGGTTCTACGGCACGGACACCTTTCCGTAGCGCTACGGAAAGGTGTCCGCAGGCAATAGACCTGGGCGGGTCCGTAATTGTGGACAGTACTGCAGCCCATGATGACAAAGTTTTTTTTACGGTTGTAAGCAAGGTGCCTTAGTCGTATCCTATTCCCTTTGTACCTGTGCCCTGCTACCTGTATCCTGTATCCCGTGCTGTATTTGTTCCTGTGCCATCTCTAGTGTTGGAGTCGTGTTGTGCCGTCTACTACGCCTGCTGACTTACACCACGTCTGGTGTCATCTGCCACGTTTTGCATCACCTGCCGCCAAGATCCCATCTGTGCCATTGCTACTGTCTGGACTATTACAGGTACCCTTGTGCTCGGACTGTATATTGACTTGGTACACTGTTGTTTGGCCAGCTGCTACCTTGCTACGGTGGTGCGGCCTAGTGGGTCCACATACCCACAGATCGTGACACTTCCTCAAGGGTTAAGGCATTCTATAGTTTGACTACTCTAACTGTAAAGAATAATTTCCTATATTGATGTCTGAAACTTCTTTCGTCCTTAAAAAAAAGATTATTTGCTAGTTCTTTGTATTGACGACACATATATTTGTACATGTTAATCCTTTAACATAATCCTTTAACCCCTCAACGTCCGCCAATACGCCTTTTCACGGCGCTCTGACATAAGCCCGGCACGGGTGTCCTGTGCCGGCTAAAGCGGGTGTCGGGGCGGTTTAAAGACAGCCGTACACTTGCACTAACGGGGAGGGGGGATCGATTTAAACATCGATCTCACCCTTTTAACCCCTTAGATGCGGCGCTCAATAGCAAGCGCCGAATCAAAGTGGTTTTGGAGGGAGGATGCTCCCTCTTTCACCCCATCGGCACCCAGCAATTGCAATCGCAGGGTGCCAATGGCTTCTATGGCAGCCGGGAGCCTAACAAAGGCCCCAAGGTCTGCCTGTAGTGGATGCCTGCTAGGCCATGCCTGAGGCATGACATAGCAGGTGCCTGTCAGTTTTACACTAACAGGCAATAATACACTGCAATACAGAAGTATTGCAGTGTATTATAAAAGCGATCAGAAGATCACATAGTGAAGTCCCCTAGTGGGACTAAAAATAAAGTTATCAAAGTTTGATAAAGTTAATAATAAATAAATAAAAATCCCAAATAAAAAAAATTAAAAACCCACTTGTTCCCATATATAATACTTTAATATGAAAAACAAACAAAACATTACGCATATTTGATATCCCCGCGTTCGTTACGACCCCACCTATAAAGTGATTACGTTATTTAACCCGCACGGTGAACGCCGTAAAAAATAAAATAAAAAACAATGCCAGAATTGCTGTTTTCTGTTCATCCTGCCTTCAAAAAAATTTGATAAAAAGTAATCAAAACGTTGGAAAGTACTCCAAAATGGAACTAATAAAAACTAGAAGTCGTCCCGTAAAAAAAAAGCCCTCATACAGCTGCATTGGCGTAAAAATAAAACAATTATGGCTCTTAAGACATGGCAACACAAAAACAAATAATTTTGGAGAAAAAAGTGTTTTTACTGTGTAAAAGTAGTAAAACATACAAAATCCATATAAATTTGGTATCGCCACAATCGTAATGACCCACTGAATAAAGTTATTATGTTACTTATACCAGACAGTAAACAGTGTAAATCTAAGACGCAAAAAAGTGTGGCGAAGTATGTTTTTTTTTCCGTTACCCCCCCAAAAGGTTAATAAACGTTAATCAATAAATTATATGTACCCCAAAATGGTGTTATTAAAAAATACAACTTGTCCCGCAAAAAACAAGACCTTAGACAGCAATGTCGACGCAAAAATATAAAAGTTATAGCTCCTGGAATGCGACGATGGAAAAACGCAAAAAATAGCTTGGTCATTAAGGTTTAAAATAGGCCAGTCACTAAGGAGTTAACATAATTACCTGACCATATTTCTAGGTGCAGTTTTTTGGCTCAGATTTTTTAGCGAAGGCCAAGATCACAGACAGTTTTGATGCAGTTTTTGGCTCAGTTTTTTTTAGCCAAAGTCAAAAGTGGATCCAAAGGGAAGGTACGGTATAAAGAAAAGACTGATGATTCTCCTTTCCTTTGTGACCACTTCTGTGTTTGGGTAAATAAACTGTTTAAAAACACTGCATCAAAAGTGTGTGTGTGTGACCCTGGCTGTCATGGCGTGGGGTGTGGACCCACAGGGCCGTACCGCGTAGCGGGATAGCAGCTATAACAGGTATAATGCAATGTCTATAGTTCTGAAAGGGTACCTGAGGCAATGTAGACAGTAGCGGTGGTTTCAGGCTAAGATGAGGCTCCAACAGTAGACAGACACCTGGCGAGGTGCGACTCAATAGATTCAGCGGAGGGCACAACACGATTCCAACTCTTGAGGGCACAGAAGCACGGTAGCACGGGATACAGGGTACAGGCAGCAGGAACGGGAAACACTGGGAACTGGAAAACAGTAGGAGACCATTTGCAAGGACAAAATGAAGGTAACACAACAACGTTCAGGCAAAGATCGAGAGGGCAGAGCCCCTTTTATAGTTCAGAGGCATTCTGGGCTAATTGCAGCTATTCTGCAAATGTGCACAAACTGGCCCTTTAAGGCCGTGCACGCGCGGGTGCGCGCTCCCTGCGGGAGACAGAGTCCAGACCAGGAAGTGAGTGCCCGCATCTCCCAGGAGGGAGATGCCGCCGGGAACTCGCTCGTCCATGGCTGTCAGAGGGTAAGTCAGGACGACAGTCCGCGTCCATAGACGTTACAGTATCCCCCCTCTTACGCCCGCTTGGGACCAGAGCGGGAGAGAAACTTCTTCACGAGGGCAGGAGCATTGATGTTCTCCTCTGGCTCCCAAGACCTCTCCTCTGCGCCAAATCCCCTCCAAGCCACCAAATAAAACGTTCTTCCTCCTACTCTCTTGGTGTCCAAGATCTCCCTCACCTCGAATGTCCCTAACGAACCGCTAGGAGCCACTGCAGAACTAGGAGTCTTGAACTAGCGGTTCAGGACCACAGGCTTCAGCAGAGAGACGTGAAAGGAGTTTGGGATCTTGAGGGTCGGAGGCAGCCGAAGCTTGTAAGAGACAGGATTTATTTGCAGCAGAATCTCGAAGGGTCCGAGGAACCTGGGGGCAAACTTGCAAGATGGCACCCTCAGCCGGATATTCTTGGAAGACAGCCAGACCTTAGTACCTGGAAGAAACTGGGGAGGTTCTCGTCTTCTAGTGTCTGCCTTTCTCTTCATGCGGTCGACCGCCAGCAGAATAGAAGATCGGGTCTGCTGCCATATCTGCAGAAAGTCCCTGAAAGTAGAGTCAGCTGCAGGAACCTGGGACATGGTGGAAACAGGAAGAGGTATTTGGGGATGTTGGCCGTAGACAATGAAGAATGGGCTGGAGATGGTGGGCTCACTAGTATGGTTGTTGTAAGAGAACTCTGTCCAAGGAAGCAGCTGCACCCAGTCATCATGCTGCCTGGAGATAAAGTGCCGCAGATAGTTCTCCATAATCTGATTAACCCTCTCGACTTGACCATTGGTCTGGGGAAGGTAGGCCGAGGAAAAGTCCAACTTCACGCCGAGGAGACTGCAGAGGGCTCTCCAGAACTTTGAGGTGAACTGAACCCCTCGATCCGAGACAATATGCAGAGGCAAGCCGTGCAGACGGAAGATAAGTTGGATGAAGAGGCCGTCCAGTCTGGAAGCAGAAGGCAGACCAGTCAGTGGAACAAAATGAGCCATTTTGGAGAATCGATCCACCACCCAGACTGTACTGCAGCCAGCAGAGAGACAAAGTCCATAGCAATATGTCGCCAGGAGGCATCGGGCACAGGCAGTGGCTGGAGCAGACCAGCTGGTCTAGAGTGCGCAACTTTATTTGCTGCACACACCGTGCAGGAGGAGGTCAAATCCGTGAAGTCTTTGGGCAGCGTGGGCCCCCAGAACTGCCGGGCAGTTAGGTCTCGGGTCTTACGGGCACCCGCGTGACCTGCCAGTTTGGAACTGTGTCCCCAGCGAAGGATTTTTCTTCTGTCTGCCAGACGTACAAAGTTCCCCCCCGGAGGAATGTCTCTAACTTGCAGAGAGTTGACAGAGATGAAGCAGGAAGGGTCAATGATATTCTATGGGGACTCCACAGTGTCTTCTGTCTCGAACGACCTAGACAAGGCATTGGCCCTCACATTCTTTGTGGTAGGGCGGTAGTGGAGCTCAAACTGGAACCGAGCGAAGAACAGCGACCATCTGGCCTAACGAGGGTTCAGCCGCTGGGCCGTCTGGAGATAGGTGAGGTTCTTGTGGTCCGTGAAGACCAGGATTGGATGAGCTGTGCCCTGTAGTAGGTGTCTCCACTGCTGTAGAGCCAGCTTGATGGCCAGTAACTCCCGATCCCCAATCGAGAAGTTGCGCTCTGCGGGAGAAAAAAGCTTAGAGTAGTAGCCACATACCACAGTCTTGCCTTTGGAGCCTCTCTGGAACAGAAGTGAACCAGCACCAACAGAGGAGGCGTCCACCTCCAACAAAAACTGTAGGGACACATCAGGATGATGAAGGATTGAGGCTGACGTGAAGGCCTTCTTTAAACTCTTGAACGCGGCCTCTGCTTCTGGAGTCCACACCTTGCCATTCATGCCCTTTTTGGTGAGGGTAGAGATGGAAGCTGTCAGTGAGGAGAAGTTGGAGATGAACAGTGGGTAGAAGTTGGCGAATCCCAGGAAGCGCTGTATGGCCCTTAAGCCTTGAGGGTGTGGCCATTCCAAGACAGCCTTTACCTTTTCAGGATCCATTCTGAGGCCCTGATTGGAGATGATGTAGCCCAGGAAGGGTAGAGACTTTCTCTCGAATATGCACTTTTCTAGCTTGGCATATAGGTGATTCTCCCTTAATCGAAGCAAAACTTGGCGGACATGTCTCTGATGAGTTACTGGATCTGGGGAAAAAATAAAAATGTCATCAAGATACACTACAACACAGACATAGAGGAGATCACGGAAGAGGTCAATGACGAACTCTTGAAAGACCGCGGGGGCGTTACATAGGCCGAAAGGGCATAACCATGTATTCGTAGTGCCCATCACGTGTATTAAATGCCGTCTTCCATTCGTCACCCTGACTAATCCGGATTAGATTGTAGGCCCCCCGCAGGTTTAGTTTGGAAAAAAACGTTGCCCCCCGTATATGATCAAACAGTTCAGAGATTAGAGGCAATAGGTATCTGTTCTTTACCATGATCTGGTTGAGACCCCGGTAGTCAATGCAGGGTCAGAGGAATCCGTCTTTCTTTTTAACAAAGAAAAACCTGGCCGGGTATGAGGATTTGCGTATGAAGCCCCTCTGTAAATTTTCCTTGATATAGGCAGACATCGACTGGGTTTCAGGTAAGGAGAGAGGGCATGCTCCTACTGCGAGGAGGAGATGAATCAGGGACCAAGTCAATGGGACAATCATACGCTCGGTGGGGCGGCAACGTCTCTGCCTCCTTCTTGTCGAAGACATCCGAGAACTGAGAGTAGCAAGAGGGCAACCCTGCCAATGACTGATGCGGAGGAGGCTGAAGCGGATGGATATGCCCCAGACAGCGGTTGAGACACTTGGGGCCCCACTGGAGAACCTCTCCGGAGTTCCAATCCAGGACAGGTGCGTGTAGACGGAGCCAAGGCAAACCCAGCAACACGGGGTTGACGGCCTTGGTTAGGTCAAAAAGGGAGATGCGCTCAGAATGAGGGGCTCC